>NC_090444.1:132924102-133232354 GCF_031143425.1 Pleurodeles waltl
TGCTCTGCAGAAAAACAGGCTCAGGGGATCAAAGCTGTGAAAAAGTGCCCTCCTACTCCAGGCAGGTCAGGCAGCTTCTCAACAGCAGGTGATGTTACAAGTATTGTATAGATGTAGAATACAATGTTCAAGGTTTGTGACAAAATAACCTGTGAGTTTCTGCAGGTAAAATGTCCTGATGAAATGTACATGTGTAAGTCATATATGCATGTGACAAATTATATGTTTGTGAGATTTACTTTTCTCGTTATTTGAACAGCTGTCATTAAACGACTACGTGTTGGATAAGAAACCTAGCTGTGGGATACCATCTACCATAATATGGCTATTCGTGGTGTTGGGCCATGACAACAACATATTGTAGTTTAAAAACTACTGGAACCAAAAACGTTCTTTTATAAGATGTTTCCACATAATCTTCCGTATATAGTAATGAAGAATCGTATTCTTATCTTGGTAAGTTGATTTTAGTTTGTTAGTGCTTACCTGTTGAATTCTTCAGTTTGGGCAACACGCTGATGATAATTTGAGTTTAGCATACACTCTTTCCAACATCTGTGCACGGTAATTTCCTCAATCCTTTGGTTGAAGAATGTATAATCTCCTTCATTGTACAGATTCAGCCTTCGCACCTTCATACACAATGGAAAAACAACATAATAAAACAGCTCAATAAAAGTATGACGGATCTTCCTTTTGGCTCACACTAAAATATAATGTGTTGTGAATGTATATGTAGGAAGCTGGTCTGGTGTGTGATAGACACCTATGGTGTTGGCACCTTATACCAGGTCCAGACAACCCCTACTAGTGAAGGAAGACAGTGTCTAGGAAGTCAGGGCTCTCTAGAGGTAGCTGTGGATGAGCAGTCAAGACTTATCTAGGAGGAGTGTAAAGCACTTGCAATACCACAGCAGTCACACAGCAGCTTATCAAGCCTCAAGGAACCACACAGTATTGCAAAAGTAAAGTTACTTTATCATAGTAACACTGAACTAGATTACATATATGTAGTCCCCCAACTGGAGGTAGGTAACACACTACATATTTACCCAGTAATAAAAGCAACAACAAGCAGTGGTAAACATTAGTCAAAAAAAGGGGAGGGCCAAATCATATACTAAAATAGAGGAATGTAAAGAGAAGTCCCCCACCCGAGGATATGGAGTGGTTAGAGGGGAGTTGGGAGAACTCTGAACTCCAAGAGGTGAGTACCTAAGTGACCCCCAAAGACCAGGAGAGCAGAGGTAGGTACCTGGTCTTCTCAAGGACTAACAAGGGGACTTAGAAAAGGAACTTTGCAAGAACAGGACCAGCCCAGAGGAACCTAAAGGAAGAAGAGGACCTGTAATAGAAAGGGACAGAGCCCAGTCCACGGTGGAGTGTCCGGACGGGGCAGGAGCCACTACCCACCCTTCTGTAGATGAAGATCCAGGTTAACGGGGGAGGATGAAGATCAGCTGTGGGGGCCAAGAGCTGTAGAGAAGTCCTTGGAGCCATGCAGATGATGTCCCACGTCGGTCGCTGGGTTGCAGTCGGTCATTGATCAGGAGGACCACCAACAAGCCTTGGTAAATGCAAATTGGAGTAGAAGAAGAGTTGCAAGGCTGAAGAGGACCAGCAAGTTCCCGGGGACTTGACCCTTGGAGGGTAGTCCGGGCTGACCCTCAGCAGTTGGGAGAGCCAGCGGAAGCAGTCACAGCCCCCACAGGCAACCCACTGGCAGCAGGCACAGTAAGATGCAGTGAGGCCCAGTCGGCATACCTGGAGGGGAGTCCCACGTCGCTGGAGCAGCACAGGAGAGACTGTCCTTGCAAAGAGGAAGTGCTGAAGGCTGGGGCTACTTGGAGCCTGAAGATCCCTTGGAGCAGGAGAAACAAGCCTTGGTTGCTGCGGGAGTTGCAGTGCACAGGGGTACTGTCCTGCAAGGAGAGGAAACGGCTCACCCTCTTCCAAAATGGACAGAGAGGACCAAGGGCACCACTCCTGACCACCACCTGTGTTGCAGGATCTATGCGGTTCCAGAGGACAGCAGATCCACACAGCCAGATATCATTGCTGTAGGTGCCTGCAGATGCAGGGGAGTGTCTACTTCACTACAAGGGAGATTCCTTCTTGCTTCTTGGTGCAGTTGAGGTCCTGCTGACGCCAGAGGATGGACAGCAATGGACATTTTTCAGTTGCTGGAAGGAGCCGGGGAAACAATGTTGCAAGGCGAGATTGTCTTGGAAGTTGCAGTCATCGGTTCCTGAAGTGTCCACTTGCAGTTCCAGTGGCCAGGAACAGGAGAAGACAATGCAGAGGAGTCCTGGTGTAGTTTTACATGCCAAATCTGGGGACCCACTCACAAGGGAGTCCCTAAATAACCCTAAAAGGGGTTTGGTCACTTTGCACAGTGACCACCTATCAGAGGAGATCACTGATGTCACCTGCCTGACTTGGCCTCTCAGATGCTCCCAGAGGCCTCTGCACATCTTGTTTTCAAGATGGCAGGATCAAGTGGCCACCTGGAGGAGCTCTAGGCTCCACCCCTGGGGTGGTGATGGACAGAGGAGTAGTCACTCCCATTTCCTTTGTCCAGTTTCGCACCAGAGCAGGGTCCCGGGGTCCCTGGACTGGTGCAAACCAATTTATGCAAGGAGGTCACCAAATGTGCCCTTCAACGCAAACTGGTTGGCTGGGGTGGCTACCCCCTCTCCTCAGCCTTGTAACGCCTATTTCCAAGGGAGGGGGTGTTACCTCCCTCTCCCACAGGAAATCCTTTGTTCTGGCTTCCACTGTCTAAGCTGGTCAAGCAGCAGGAGGGCAGAAACCTGTCTGAGGAGTGGCAGCAGTGTGGGCTACCCGTAAATCCTGGAAGACTAGTAGGAGCAATACTGGGGGGTCCTCTAAGGAGCCCCCAGAGTGCAAGGATTCATGCAACCAATACTGGCATTAGTATTGGGGTATGATTCCGACATGTTTGACACCAAAGATGCCCAGGTTCGGAGTTACCATAATGCAGCCCGATACAGTACACGGGTAAAATGGCTTCCCCGCACTTCCGGAGTCCAGTGCATTGGAACTGGAGTTCATAGGGGCACCTCTGCTCATGCAGGGGTGCCCTCAAACACAGGTACCTGCACCCTGTCCTTTGGGCTGGAAGGGCCTCTTATCTTAGGGTTGACTAACAGTGACCTGGTGTAGTGACCTGTGATGAAAGGGTGCGTGGACCTCTGCATGCAGGCTGCAATGGCAGGCCTGCAGACACATTTTGCATGGGCTCCCATGGGTGGCCTAATACATGCTGCAGCCCATGGGGGGGGCCTCTGGTGTCCCAGTGCCCTTCGTACCTAAGTACCATATACTGGGGACTTATAGGGGGGACACCAGTATGCCATGTTTGGAGTGCACAAAGGTCCAAGGTAACTAAATTTGGAGGCAGAGAGCACAATCAATGGGGTCCTGTTTAGCAGGATCCCAGTGAAACAGTCTAAGCAGACTGATAGCAGGCAAAAAGTGGGTCCCAAAAAGAGGGTACTTTCCTACAGAATACACATGGAATCTTCTTCCCTGAAGTAGCATTGGGTGGTATACATAGAATGTACTAGGCTATCAGACATATCATGCTCAGCGCTGATAAGGTGTATGGAGCAAAAAGACGTACAAAAAAACAATATGTTTGTTAGATGACTCAATGATTTAAATGCTTTCTGCTTACATGTGATGTGACATGAATATCATAATTTTGAATCCTGGCAAGACCAACTCAACCTTTCATCTTATTTAGATGAGTATACGGAATATCATTAAGTTGGGTAATAGTAACATATGTTCTGTACAACACATATAAATAACAACAGTGCTATATAAAATGTTGTTATTCCATCTTGAAATAGTCATAAAATGATCAGCTATAAATACTTACATAATTCATATACCTATGTTAAATGCTTGTCTATTTTATGCAACTTGTGTGAGCATAGTTTGAACTCAGAGATCTGACTACGTGGCATTTCCAGGAGATTGTTCAAAGCAATGGGCAGGAAATCAAATGTAAAGGAGATGCACACTCACAGAGTCATAGCAGTCAAGATATTAGTGCTTTAAAAGACTCACTGTGGTAGACATTTTCCTCAATCAGGGACAGCTGGAGAATACCGTACAATATTCTAGGTGACTGCTGTTCTTCACTATAAGGATCAAACTGCTTTGGTTATTATTCTCTGCAAATGGATAAGCAAGGCTCTATTTATGTACCTCACTCTCCAAGAAGAGTGAGATTGAGAAGCTTACTCTATGTTGAAGCAAAGTTTTTGAACTGATGCCCAGCGAAGATCAATGTCCCATAAGAGTTTATTTAGGTACTCTATAGCATGTTGTTCGGTGGCAGCTTTGGAGAGCAAAGTGCCAACAGCTGCACTGGGCCTATAGGTGTTACTCTGTGAATGGATTATTGGTCTCATGCACTAAAAGCTTCTTAATGTACATAGTTGTTTGACACTTGTCTTCAACTGTGAGAGCTTAGCTGCATATGCTCAACCTTGTTCTATGAAAGGCTTCACAATCTAGACAAGCTGGAATCCTACTACACGATTATGCACTGCACGTCTCTTGTGTTGTACTGTACCTGATCTGCTGGCAATCCACATGTCTGTGCGATGTCGTCCATCAAGGACTCTATGACCATCATTCCCTGAGGGGCACCAAAGCCTCGGAAGGCTGTATTGGAGGGCAAGTTTGTTTTACACAAGTAGCCCACACCTCTGATAATGGGAATGTTGTATGCATTATCCATGCAGCTCAAAGATTTGTTCATGACCTGGAGAGTCAAACAAAACAATTACATATTTTACTAGGAGACACAGATATTTTGAATCTCATTTTCAAAGAGACAGAAATAACGCAACTGAAAAAATTAAAAAGAAATGGAAATTCATAATATAATAATGAATATGCTGTTGCAGTTGAAATACTAGTAAAACAGTTACTAACTAGATTGGAATTAATATTAACAGTTAATTGTACAACTTAACCTATCGAAGTGGAGCTAGTGAAAAAAATGTATATAAATAAATATGATAAATAACATCATCACATCTTAAATACCAGTGGACAATGTTCTGGAAAGAGGCAAATTTACCAATGTACTACAACATCTCCAAAGAGAAGGAAGAATTTTCAACAAAATTCTGTAGGTAAAGTAAAGTAATAGCCATTGTCTGCTCATAATATACGGTGAGTACAGTTTTAGAATCCCTGACTCTAGGGCACGTGCACCCCATCCTCATTCATGTAACACAGAGGCAGGAGTGAATGGGACAATAGAAGCATACGGCAAGGATGATGCACAAAATCAAACAAGTTATAAATACAATCACAGTTCAGAGCCAGGAAAATATGTGCCAAATTGATTGTGAGAAATGCGTATAAACTAGGACAATATTGAAAGGATGGATATTTATAATGATGGAGGTGCTATTTAAAAAATAATGTAGGTAACTGAACAAGGTTACACACATTATTATTATTATAATATACTGTTAGAAATGGGGTTTCTGGTTGTCAGAGTATGCACCCTGTACAAGCAGAAACCACAATCCTAGTCAGGATAAGTAAGATACACACTAAAAGATTATCTGTGCTCACCCTCTCGTAGCTTGGCACAGAATAGTCAGGCTAATTTAAACAGTCAATGTGAGGGTATTTCTGCAACACAATACACAGTAACATAATAAAAACACCACAAAAAGACTCGACACCAGATTAGAACAATAGATAATAATTTTATAAATAAATCAAACTACAAAGATCCAATGAGTATCAGTCAAGTTATGAATTTTTAAAAATAAAGAGTTCTAGTGCTTACAAGCAATAAGCGCCAATAGGGGTAGATTTGGGCACAGTCAACAGTACAAGCCGACCGTGATGAAGTGCAGGCCGAGGACAACAGCCATGCAGGACGGTGAAGAGAGTGCCTTGAACCAGGTCAAAACAGTGAGATAAAGGGTACAGATGAGTGATCTGTCGATGTCGGGCCAGCAGTCGAGGTAATGCATTGATTTTCTTCATGCAGTAGTGGTGATGCAGCGGTTACAAAGATGGGTTGGTTCCAAAGGACGATACACTGGGTTTCTCCACACAGTCGAGGAGATGTGTCAATCTCTGCAAGCTGCTGCGACGGTGATGCACGGTTCAGAGTGCCAGGCTCTCAAGGTGATGCGTTGGCTCCAAAAACAATGTACCAGTCATGCTCTTGTAACTAGATCGAAGCTCCGGTTCTGCTTCAAGCAGACTGGAGAAGCATCAGTTTCTCTGGTGCAAGTATATGGGTATACTTCCAGTGAATCAGGCACAGGAGCAGGGGTACAGACTTTTATATCCCTGAGTCTCAAGCAACAGGAGACAAGCCAACAAGCCCTCGGAGGTCACTTGAGTTGCGAGGCAGAGTCCAGCTCTCCCTCAGCAGGGTCAGAGGGCAGCAAAGAAAGCACAGCAGCAAAGCAGTCCTTCCAGGTCAGCAGTCCCAAAGTGTAACAGCCCTTGATGCAGCACGGCAGTTCTTCTGGCAGAGTCCAGTTGTAGGTCCACAAGTGTCTGATTTGGTGGGGCCAGGGACCCAGTACTTATACCCAGTTGTGTCTCTGAACTGGGGGTGACTTCAAGAAAGGGTCTTTGAAGTGCACAGAAGCCATTCCTTCCCAGCCCTGGCTCCAGACGTTCAGTGGGGGTAATCAGCCCTTTGTGTGTGGACAGGGCACTACCTATTCAGGTGTAAGTATCAGCACATGCCTCTCTTATGACCAAGCAAGAGCCATCGGCATGCCAATATGTGCTCAGACACACCTACCCTTCCTCTCTTTGTGACTGTCTAGAGAGAAGGCACAAAGTGTAGCTGTCACCCACCCCAGACGTGTATTGGAGACAGGCTGCAAGCACACAGAGCTGTAAAAGTAGAGAAATGTCCACTTTATACAAGTGCAAACAAAACATTATTCCTGGAGTTATTATTTCTTATTTCTTTCGCTTTGGTTTCACAAACCGATGGAATTATCAATGAATGCAGGCAAAAATGAACAAAACACAAAACGAAGCGTATTGATACACAAACAATATTGGTATATAAATAAATCCAATAAGCTCAATTGATGAAAACATCTTCATCAATCAACACTGTCGCCCACCAGACAAACCCTCTACCACTAGATTGAAATGTGTCACTACTTTTGGCATCGAAATCCAACAGGATTAATAAGATAATTCTTAAGAATTGGCATTTGCTGGATACATTACAGAGACAATGGGAAAAAACCCTATTTGCTTTCAAAAGAGGGAGAAATTTGAGGGACCATATGGTCCAAGGCTATGTTGTACCTGAACCAATGACTGAGAAATGTTTGGGGTTTATCTCTCATGCGTTTTCATATTCCTTGCGGAGATTGTACAGCTTTTGGAAATAGATATTTGTATATGTAATATACATTTGTATACTCCTTTCATGATTTGGGTTCTGGTGGTGTGTTTGCTGTGTCCTTATGGAATTTAACTGGATATGGGTTGGAAGCCATTTTTGGGCACAGTACATACATAGGGGGTCATTACGACCCTGGCGGTCAGTGGTAAAGCGGCAGTAAGACTGCAAACAGGCCGGCGAAAAAAAAAATGGAATTATGACCGCAGCTGTTACCGCCGTGGTCATCCGCCACTTCACCATTCCGACCGCCATGGCGGTGAAGAACGCTGGGCTGGAGATTGCGGTCTCCAGCCCGGCGGTTGTCACTAGACCACCAACAGTATCAGGACCCTGCATACCGCCATGGATCTCGGGTGGTTGGGAACCGCCATGAGATCCATGGCGGTAGGCACTATCAGTGCCAGGGAATTCCTTCCCTGGCACTGATAGGGGTCTCCCCCACCCCGCTACCCCCCACAAATCCTCCCCCCACACCGCCTGCCACCCCCCAAAGGTGGCACAACCCCCCTCCCCACCCCGACCTCGAACATGCACATATACACACCCCTACACGCACACCCCCAACATGCACATATACACACCCCTACATGCACACATACACCCCAACAACACATACCTGCACACATACAGACCTGCACACCGTCCGACCAGCACACATTTCCCATACACACTACACCCCCCGCACGCATACACTCACTCACCCCCTCTACACGCTCACACGCACACCCCCATGCACGCACACAACACACAACACCCCACCACCCCCTTCCCTAACGGATGATCAACTTACCTTGTCCGTTGATCCTCCGGGAGGGGACAGGATCCATGGAGGCAGCTCCGCCACCAGCACACCGTCACCAGAACACCGCAACACCGAATCATGGGACATGATTCAGTGGGCGGTGTTTTGCTGACGTGGCGGTGGAGGTTGAGCAACCTCCACTTTCCCGCCGTCCGCCAGTATGGCTGCTGGCCGCTTTATGTATGAAAAAGGACGGCGGGCTGCCAGCGGTCATAATACGCGGCCCGGAAGACTGCCACAACTGGCAGTCTTCAGCACGGCGGTACCTCGGCGATCTTGTGAAAAGACCGCCGAGGTCGTAATGACCCCCATAATCTCCCAATTTTGTGGCCCGGTAGCAGTTCATAATGCTCAATACTGATGGGTGTTTGCAATATGCATTTTGGTTTGGTTCTTAGCACTTGCAGCAGTAATGTGTAATGTCCTGTAAAAGATGCCCCCCTCGTGATAGTTGGTTGCTGTTTCTGGATTTGGCCTTTTTAACATTGATTTGAGTTTTAATGTTAGTTTTATTGCCAGGTGTCCCAGCCAATTTCTTCAGGCTAATATGTTAGCTCAACTGAGAATCTTTACTGCAGTTCATATATTTTACCGTTTGGCCTTTCTCTCTATAAGATGGTCTCCGCTGTCCCAGGCATGATCATGTGACCCTAAGTGACACAATATAATTGATAGCGTACACGAGTTTCACACTGCATCTTGCAGACTGTTGGTGATTACAGGCAGCACTGCATCGGAGCTGACTTAGGCAGCTTTTCCAGTAAGTACGATGGTGGTATATTCACATGTTTTGATTTGCAATGACAATGCTGGAATCGTTCGGGGTATCTCATATATATATATTTTGTTACAGATAACTGACTCTGTTGGCCGGTAACTCATTTACATGGTTGTATAGTAAGAAGTATTGGTAGATATATATCCAATCTGTGCACAAATACTAATGGCGTCTTGGTATGTTTTCTGAACGTTCTTTCTTCATTGTTTTGATTTCGAGATGTCCATGATCTGTATATTTAGTTTTTGCATCTTGGTAAGATCCTAATGCTGTACTATTTGTGGTTCAGTGATTTGGGGCATGCACATCTTCACTTTTGGTGGTTTGGATGTGTGTTGGTCACTGAGTTGGCACAGTATATGCTGTGTAATAATCATGGTTAGGGGGTGGCACATTGCAGTGTTTTATTGTTGACAAGCAGTACACTTTTAGGTATTGATGGTGGCATATTGGATCAGATGTGTTTGTATTTATGTCTATTTAGGTTTGATCTTAACGCAGAGTCCTGGGCATGGTCTCATGGATCAGCTAGCTACTTGGAGACCAAAACATTAATGATTCCTCCTCTTTAACTACATTGATGCCATCAAATTGCTGACGAGTCCTTGCCATTCTGGATTTAGGTTTTCAGGACTTATGCTTTTTTTTGTTAAGAGGAGTTGACACCTCTCTATGATCCTTGAATTTGAACCAGTTGAATCGTAGTCACAGTGGATCATTATTATGGGGGGGACAACAGTACTGATTGATGAAGATGTTTTAATTAATTGAGTTTATTGTTTGTATGCCAATATGCTCTGGGTTGTGTTTTGTTCATTTTTGCCTGAATTTATTGATGTTTCCACTGGATTGTGAAACCAACGCTAAAGAAATATGAAATAATTCCTGCAGGAACATTGTTTTGATGCATTTACCTTACCCCTTTTCCTGGGGGAATATTGGGTTGCCCTGTTTATCTTAGAACACTTTCTAGAAGTGGCATTTCTAAAGTAAAGACAATTTATCATTACTAATCCAATGATATGAAACATGATATACCCGCTTTTTTCCAATCAGGAATTACAGCTTGAAGTTGTATTAAGGAACTCCTAATGTTAACCTATGAGAGGAGTAGGCCTCAAAGTAGTAAAACAAATATTTTATGTGTTTTTCACTACTAGGACATACAAAACTTAAAAGTACATGCCTTACCTTTTACTTACACAGCATTCTGTCCTATGGGCTAGGACATCTTCAGGGTGACACGTGTAATAAAAATGGGAGTTTAAGGCTTGGCTAAGGGTTTTAAATGCCAAGTCAAATTGGCAGTAAGACACACAGGCTCTGAAGTGTCTAAAGAGCTACTTGTGTGGGTGGCACAATCAGTGCTGCAGGACCATTAGTAGCATTTCATTTACAGACTTAAGGCACATGTACCACACTGTACAAGGAACTTATAGGTAAATTAAATAAGTCAATTGGGTATGAGCCAATGTTTTTATTTGTAAAGAAGAGAGCAAAGGCACTTTAGCAATGGTTAGCAGTGGGAAAGTGCTCAGAGTCCTTAAGCCAACAAAAACAAGGTCAGAAAAAGAGAAGAAGGAAAGCAAAATGTTTGGAGTGACCCTTTAGAGAGGGCTAGTTTCCAACATATATTTTAACTAATAACAGGTGAAACCAGGTATCAGGACAGGAGGTTTTAGTATGCCATTGCATACTAATAACATTGAGAGATTTTTCTTCAAGAAGTTGCTTATCATGGAATCCAGTTCACCATTGCACTACAGATATTGCCCCTGAAGAAAAGAAATAAGACACAAAATGCATTGGGAAGTTCGTTTTTGAAACAAGAGACAGAAAATAATTAAAACAAATTGTTCTAGTACACTAGGAGAAAACTATCTTTTTTGTTATTTTTTTAATATAAAAAAATATATATATTGGAGTTGGCACAAATTTGTTTAATTATTTAATGGATGAACAAAGGCATTGAGTAACTAAAAACATGATTATAGCAACAGTAGTTAAACATAACATGAGATTCAGAAATGGTATTAAAATAAGCATGAGAACAATTTGAGCCCTTTAGTGAGTGCAGTTGGTATTAGTATGGGCATTTCATCACAGACGCTTCAGTCTGGATATAAGTAAGAAGTTTTGGAGTGCTTTACAACTGCACCTATACAATATTTAGTGCAATGATTTTGTGGACTCTCAACAAAACAGTGGCAACAGTATGCTAAGAATCAAAACATTAAAAAACAAAGTATAAAAAAGATGAATTTTTAGTCACTGGACACCCCATCATTATGATAAAAGTGTGCATATTCACTCCCATATGTCTGCTTTTAGTATAGGGTGGACCCAACACTTGGAAGTGGTATTCAAGAACCGTAAAAGGAAAAGGGGAACATTGACTACATGTTTCGTACAGTTTGAAAATGTCACAAAGGTGAGCTTATAAGAACAATGTGGTCTCAAACGTTCAATGATCTAGATTTGTCACTATTCTTGGCAGTTGCCCTATCACTCGGTCGATCCCTGCCCGCACATTGCCTTGGACAGACTCTAGGCATTTTAATTCCATTTGCAAGAAGGTGGTGTTGTATCCATGTGTCTTATATTACAAAATGTTACTTCTGTGGTAAAAAAAGATGCCACCGGATCATGTACTGTTCATGGTCGTTGGTTTCAGGAAATCTAGGAATTTCTACAGGTCTTCAGGTTCATGAAATGTGCTTCCTATCCCAGGCGCAGCTCCTCCGTTAGGGCGTGGCCCCCCCCCCCCAACAGCAGCTGCACACCTTTTTGATACAAGGGGTGGGGCCACAGGCTGTGACGAGCACTGGTGGGTTGTGCACAGCACTACCCCTCACTGCGCATCTATGTTTGGCCGGCTGTCTCGGGCCAGCCAAACACACATTCAGAGTAGGCTCTCTCCACCCCGGCACTGTGTTGCCAGGATGGAGAGAGCAGGCACAGGCTCCAAGTCTGCCTGGGAGTACCCTGGCTGGGTACTCCCGGCCAATCCTCATGCTGCTCTGAGCAGTGTCAGGATTGGCTGCAGGGCAGGCTGGGAGCCTGTGCCTCAGCCTGTCTGCAGGAGAGGAGCAGCGCAGTGGTGACAGCGGCGACGATACAGGTACGTTTTTTTTCTTACCAATCCCCTCCCCGCAAACCCTCACATGCGTGCGCGCTGCTCCACCCCTGTTTAGCACCGCGAGCCACTCCTGTCCTATCCTGAGGCACTAACATGGTGGCAGGCTCCAGAAGGCCAAATCTAACATACTATTTAATAGCCGAGGACTCAGTGCCAGGAATTTCCTGTGTTTAATATTTGTGTCTGGGGGGAAATCTGCTGAAACATATGTTATGATTCCTGTACAGGAGGACTGTTAACTTTTGTAGCTAGAGTGACCATCTTTCTAGTTTGGTAATACTCAAGGAAGCATGCTATTACTGGTTTGGCAGTCACCTGCTTTGTGGTGTGCATAGGTCTTATTTGGTGTATGCTTTGAAATTACAGAGGCAGATTAAAGGTTTGTTTGAAAGTTTTAATATAAAGGATGCCAGAAATACCATTAGCCATCTTGTTTGCCTCTTTCAGTGACTTTGGAAAGTCTGGTGCTGTCTTGCTAGAGCTATCATCATCCCTAACTGCCTTTTTATGCAGATTTCTCAGTGTTTGCTCCCAAACAGGTCCCTTGCTGAACGGTTCCAGGGGGTCCTGCATGGCTTCTATTATGTTTTCTATGACATCTACTTTATTCTGAAAGGAGGTTATATGCATTCTTATAAAACTAACTTCAGCAGTACTCTTTCATTGAATCCATTGTCCTCAATGAGGTAAGTTCTCTCAGTGTGTCCATTATGATTTCAACCATGTCAGTTGTTGGGGAAGGTATGGGGTGCTTCTGTTTACCATTCAATACTTTGATGAACAGAAGCTGTATCCACGATTTGTTGCTCACACATGTGGTAGAGCTATTTGAAGCAGCAAATGTTACATGGAGGAGGGTCTTCTTCTGGATGTCGGTGTAGATGGTTTAGTGATATGGACTTTACTTATAGGGTACAGGCAAGCTCAGAAACACTGGGTATGCCAGTCTGTGCCAATCAGAGACATGCATATGAAGGGGTTGATTACATGAAGTGCCCTTGTTGTTATTATATCCAGCAGGCCATGGATTAGTGGAGGGCAACCTTTGGTCAAAATTTTTAGATGCAGGTTAAGGAGACAGATTCAATACTGAAACGCCATGACCTGTCATTTGAACTTTTTCATCATGTGTCTAAGCCTGTGGTGTGCATTCACACATTACTACAGCTATTTAGACCAGAAGGCTCTTAAACTGTACGCTTTTTAGAAAAGTGATCTAAAAGAGGCCCTGGTATAAGTACATTGAGAAGTTCTGTGTTAGGAACAGCCTAAATACCAAAGTGATGACATGAGGGGAACACTTACATATTACGACTGACAGCAGCATACACTTTTCTCCACCCTTCGACGAATTCAGTTTCCGTTATTGGGACAAAGCAGGTTACACAGAAGTCTGTAGGTTACTCCCAGGAATCTCCCAAGTGTGCTTACAGCGGGAAGCAAACCTCCATGGTGGCTGTAACATGGTGATGGCCCACAGCCCAGCATGGGAGCTCTGGATGAAAGCTGCTACTATAGGTGCAGCTAGCCCAGCCTCCAAACGTTCCACCATCACCAGGTCTAACTCCTACTGTTAAATTAGAAAGGCTGTACTAATGTGCATTGACCTTCAAGAAAAGATGTTGAAAATTATTTCCAAGAAGCGACCCAAACTTGAATGATTTCCCCTGTTTCTCTTCTGACTAGAATCATGTTATATTGAGAATCATTACTTTTTCTGTTGTGTCTCTTATGACGGTACTCTCACAATGTTTATTACACCACTCAAAATATCTTCCATAAGGGACATCTTGGTGCAGTTGTCAGGATCACATTGTCAAATTGTGTTGGTGATATTGAACTTGGACAGAGTAGTGGTAGTAGTGATAAACTTAGCAGCCACCCTATTGTCTTAACACCGATCAGAACATCTTTAAAACTACTCATGTTCTATGAAATACTCAAAATTTAGCTGCCACACTCTCAAGCAGAAGTGACTGATGTGCCCTCAGCTGCATCCAATACTACTTATGTTCATGACACCACTGGACATGCTGGAGTTGAGGTTTAGCAATACTCGTTTGTAATAAAGTTATACTAACTTTATTAACGCCAATGGATATTCATAGATAAAAATACAGATTTTCTAAAAGTTATATATTATTCATGTCTGCAACACTGACACATAACACAAAGCATGCAATAGTGTAATCAAATAATCTCTCATCCTGTTTCTAAGCTGCTGGTCGTATATTGCCTCTTCACACAGAAATCCTGCCACAGACCGATTTACCAAAACAGTTTGACTGTACTTATACCTAATAACCTAGCAAACAGTATTTTGCTTTGTGTAGAGAAATATGACTCACCCTACTTGTGTTGTGTGGTTCAAAAGACATTTTACATTTTCACTTTTTTGGGGATGTGTGTTGTATTGTGTGGCAGGCCATCCTCTTCCTTAAGAACACGTGATGACATGAGTATTGTAAGAAATTGAGTTTTTAGTTTATGGGCTGAAAGCCCTAATCAAATAATGAACATACTCCTTGTCATGGTGAACCAAAAAAAGTCACTAAATAAACATGTGCTTACCTCTCTACTCTGATAGCGTAGCCTAAAAGCAATCAGGCTTAACTTAGAGGAAATGTGTACAGTATAGATGGAGCACTCAAACAGTAACTAAGTGAAAACCTAACACCAAATCCCAAAACAATTTAGAAAAATTGAATAAACAGTAATAAATGAAATTACACCAAAATGACAAACATCCAGTCAGTAGAACTTGAATTATGATTTTTCAAATTTCTAGGTGAAAAGTGCACAAAGTGCCATCTCAGTTATCTGGTTGCGCAGGACTGCGTCAAAGTCACAAGCTCAGGCCGACCTCGATGGACAGCGGGTCGAAAACAGGGACCACGTATGTCCCTGTAGAGCTTTTACCGTGTCAAAGTACAACTCCAACCCTGAAATCTGTCAGCAGGAACTTCACATTGGTAGGAGCTGCAAGAAGATTGCTGTCAGAGCAAGAAGACTCTTGTTGATGCAAGGAACAGTTGTTCAGTTGTTGCTGGAACTTTACATTGGAAGGCGATGCAATCAGCCACTGTTTGGTGCAAAGAGCGGGTCACAATCAGAACTTTGTGTTGGTGGAAGACACAGTGACCGTTCCGGACTGCAGGACAGTCTTTCTTCTGAATCTTCCACAGATCCAGGAGTGATGAGAGGTTCTGAAGGCACTACATTTATATCAAGAGCCAGCCTTTATGTTGGGGGCAGTCCCTGACCTAGTTCCTAAATGGTTCTGGTTAGCCCTTTTCCTGAGTTTGGTTCCAAATAGTCTAGAGACAAAGGCAAGGGCTGGCCTGGTGTCGGGTTCCTTGTGTGTGCTGCAATCAGGGCAAGACACACTAAGACTCCTTTTGCCCCCATGTCTGGAAGGAATGCACAACACACCAAGTAGAGCCATTCACAGTCATGTGACACTGGCAGAAAGACATACTTGGTTTAGACAGAAACATGCCAAATTTCAAAAAGTGTGTTTTCAGAACAAGAGCTACCTATAAACCCAGTGAGCCTGGGAATAAATTTAGAAGTGTACAATGGCACCCATAGGTATCATTTGAGAACATAAGTAAAAATATAACAGGTTAAATAATCCACATCACTTAATGCAATCTCTGACCACCTTGAGATTACATCAATGGTTTATCAAATTTGTTTCACAAACATAAAAAATACTTCATCACATAATCACATTGAAATTAGTGCATAGTTTCACCAGTGAATTGAAGAATCACAACAACAATATATAGAGCAAGTGAAAGCGTGTTGCTTCTTAACAAACAACTACAGCAAAAAAGAACTCTTTTGGTCTTCTTTGGGCCAAATGTTATACGTTTGTTGTTTATTACTCAGAACTGTGTTTCGACTCAGAAAGATGCCTGGGTTTCATCAGGACAAAAGCAATAAGGGGTGCATCTTGCATCCTAAATAATGGAAAGGCATGCATCAGCCTCACTGGTGATAAATAATAAGTGGCATTATGGAGGAATAAAAACAATTTAGGGGCAGAGCTTGTCAGCTACCAAGATGGCCCCAAGTTGAGTTCACTCCTGCAGTTCCCACACAATCCTACACAATCCTACAGCCCCAAATAACCAGCAGGGTGCAGAAGCACTACCCTGTGATCCTGCCTCCACCAGTGACCAAGGGAAAGTGAAGAAGCACCGGCCTGGGGTGCACACGCTGGGCTGGAGAGCTACGCGCCCTGTACTGGGGACGGCAGGCCTGTAGGCGCGGACAGAAAGCGCCGCCATAATCCTGCTCACCGACCCTGCCTCGGATGCTGAGAGCGGTGTCGGAAGCAGCATTTGGGCTGCCTGAGAGGAAGACGGCTGGCCCTGTATCGGAGGAGGCCACTGGAGTGGCTGCTCCTGCACTGAGGAGCTGGCTCGACACTGTGCCGACTAGTGCTGAGGTGGTGGAGGTCCGACTGTGGGTGTGTGCGGTCACGGGGGACCCAGACGGGAAGCCCTTGTGAAGCAATCCTGGTGCACGGCCTGGGCCATCCAGGCCCCGTAATGAGCAGATGAACCTAAGTGCCGTGGGAGTGAGCCTTCCCCGGCCACAGGAGTCTTACCGGGGAGGGCTGAAGTGGAGAAGTTGCGGTAGGTGGGCGCAGTGGCCCAGGCAGGGGTGTGGCTGGGTGCCTGATGTCAGAGCTGTTACAAATGCTTATAACCCGCTTGGAGGTTGCTGTGGTGGTGGGGGGCCTCCTCCAGTGCACTCGTCTTTCGCCGGTCCGCTGCCCATGGCACCGCATTGGGCTGTGCGGCATCGGCGAGACCACCAATTGCAGCTCCTGGTGTTCGACCCTAAAGACTGGGTAAAAGCGACCCCGTGCCTGAGACAGGGTCATAATCAGCAGACTACCAGACACCATGCTGATTGGGTGCTCCGCACAGCAGGTGGACAGAAGTGGGGTGCCTGCTGTGACGCAGTGTGCTTACTCCTGCCCTTATTGATGAGAAGATGGGTAAAACGGATGAAACACAGATGAAATAGCAGTTTAATCACCGTAAAACCTCTAAGTCCAGGGAAGAGAACACTGTAGATACCAGGGCTGTGTCTGGGGACTATGACTCTGATGGAGAACCCGACTTGAAACACATCCTCAAAGCCATGCAGCAGAGCCCAGCCACCATAGATGGCAAAATAGACCTTATCCTACAGGATGGACAGGATGACTAAGCGCCTAGATAAACACGCAAAATGACTTGACGAGGCTAAACACTGACTGTCCAAGTCGAAGATGACCATACCACAGTTGCCGCAGGACACTTTAAAATAGACAAGACACTCATGGCAATGCAAACCAGAGTCAAAGACTTAGAAGTTTGCTCCCACAGAAACATTATACGAGTGATGGGTATTGCAGAAACGACTGCTAATAACAGCATGGAGCTTTACACAGAGCAGCTCCTGATCACTCTACTGGGTCGTGAAACTTTCTTTGACATGTTCGTGGTGGAAGGGACACACCGCTTGCTGGCCCCTAGGCCACACCCTGGGGCACAGCCTCACCCAATGATAGTGAGACTCCTAAACTAAAGGTTGCAAGCTCAAGGCTTCACGATATGAGGGCTTATTCATCTCCCTGTTTCCCAATTTCATGCAACATGAACAGGAGGCTAGAAAATTGTTTGCACCAGCCAAGCGTCAGGTCCAGAAGCTCAACATGGAATATTGCATGCTCTATCCGGCTAAACGTGTAATGGTTGACAGAAAGCTGATGCTCTTCAGTGACCATAAACAAGTGCAGCATTTTTTTACATGCAGAGTGGGGGACGCCTCTCGGCACAATTTGCCGGCCATCCGACCTCCCCCCTCAACGCCCCCTTAGAGGGGACAATTAGGACAGTGCTTACTGATATATTGAGTATTGTTTGACTTGGTGCCACTCATGTAAGCCCCAGTGTGGATTACTCTGTTCAGTACTAACCCCTAGAGTGTCAGGAAGGACCTGAACGATGAACAAGAGTAGAGTCCTGCAGGGCAGAGATCAGATTGAATCCCCGCACATCTATTACAAGGACAGGGGGGGGCAGTGAATTTGCATATGTTAACTGGCAACTGTTACACTTAGTTATGTATTAGCATCATGTTTCTCCTGCAGTATTCATGAGGACTTATTTTGATCTCATTGAGTGACTTGCGGGAAGTCGAGAGGATGAGCACCTGGCAACAACTGCCCCCATGTGTGCTCTACAAGTTTTATGGGATGTTTCCATTGGGGGGGGGGGGGCATGTTTAGGATTTTTGGCCAGCCACACGCCAGTTCAGGTTGAGCCTGTCGTAGATGGGGGGATGGGACCATGGGTTTGGTTTAAATGTTGTCAATGTTGTTTTGTTGTACATCACGTATACATACTGCACAGAGCTGTTTACGTACCATATTGATGGCGAACATTGCACAAAGTTACACGGCAGACACCAACATGGGGCCAGACAGCCATTCCCATTACGCTCCAATAAAGTTACTGACATGGAATGTCAGGGATCTCAACGACCATAGGAAGATACGAAAAGTGATTGCATACCCAAAGCGCCATCACATAGACGTGGCGATGTTGCAAGAAATGCACTTGGTCCCAAGTAATGTGATTTTTACTGGATCCGGACTGGTAGGGCTTTGAGGGTACACATTCAGGAGCTGGTCAAAGACCCGGGAGGGTCTGCTGCAGGGATGATCTGACATTCCTATTAGTGGGAGGGAGGGAGACCTCAACTGCGTGCTAAATCCATTGGTGGACGCCCCTGTGCTGCGGCACTCGCAGTGATGGAAACTGCAGACAACACTGGACTTGTAGACATATGGAGGCATAAGGTTCCTACAGGGAACGGTTTCACTCACTACTCCACAGCATATAATATACACACACAGGGACTACTGGTTGGTGTCTCCTAGCCTTGTGTCTCCTATACACAGTTGTGAACCCTTCCCCAGAACATACTCTGACCAATCCCCCATCCTCCTCACACTAGAAGCTGGAAAGAGCAGGGCTACGCCCTTTGTGTGGCACTTCCCACTGTACTCCATCTTAAATGCTGTGTTCCACACTGATCTAGAGCAAGCCATAGTGAAATGTCTCCACACAAATATAGGTATGTTGTCCAAGTACAGTAAAGTTTGGGAGGTATTTAAAGCATGTATTAGCGGTATAGTTACCTCCAAGCATGCATGGGTACTGAAATCTATTCGGAACCGTTTGGCCCGACTGGAGCTGGAGATAGCTCACTTAAAGAGGGACCAACCGGCTACACAGGATAGTTGCCAACTACGAGAAAATCATTGAATTTCATGAACCGAGCACAGCGAATTAAGGCATCTGAGTAAATACACGATAGCAAGAACTGGATGTCGTCTTGGAGGTGCAGACAGAGTTTCCGATTGGCCAATGATCCTTTCTGTGTTGCCAACAGATTCAGAAATTACTATGCGGATCTGTATACATTCAAAAATATGGGTGCAATCGGGGACTATTTAGACCATATTAACACACCCTGGCTGACAAACGCCAACAGGGAGTTTTTGATGCCCCCGTTGCAGCCTGGGGAGGTACGTAAGGCCCTACAGGATATGGCAGCAGGAAAGTCCCTAGGTTCCGACGGGCTTACAGTGGCCTTTTACAAGGGCTCATCACGAGCTGTTAATACCACACCTGGTAACTCTATTTGGAGAAATAGCCAGTGACGCTGTCATCCCAGCGTCCATGAGAGAGGCAGTATTTATCCCTCTGCAGATGCTGGGCAAAGATCTGCAACTCTGCTCCTCGTATCGACCCCTAACCTTGTTAACCTTAGACACTAAACTATATGCCAAAGTCCTGGCTAACAGACTAGCGCCGCTTCCCCCAAAAGTAGTGAGAACGGAACAGGCAAGGTTTATCCCAGGCTGTAATCTCACTATGAATATCAGAACCTTGTTTGGCACTATACAAGAAATCAACCCGACGGTACGAGCGGCGGTGGTCTTATTGGACAAGGCATTTGACTTTGTGGAATGGAGCTTTATGTTGGCAATGCTACACCATATTGGAGTGGGGTGTGTTCCTTCAGTTGGTAGGACTTTATACTGACCCAATGGCTCGAGTGAGGGTAAACGGGATTTTTTGTGAGCCTATATTCCTTACTGGAGGCACTACAGGGATGGTGTCGCCGCTCCACAGAGGCATCCGGTTCCCTGGTTAAAACTTCTCCACATACATGTCAGGGCAACATATTTACCTAGATTCTTATTGCAAGAAAGGTGGGTTCGGTCAGTAAGATGCTCAAAGTATTTATGAGGATTCTGTCATTGTTATAGTTAGAAGTACTAGGGTTGCACGTGACCTTATCTGGGCCTCTTACCAAGATCAAAACAAACCTAGCAATGTTAAAATCTTGCCTCTTGGTTACTTTTAAAGAGACCTAGTCAAAAACCTTCAAAGACAGGAGTGTTTTCCTTCTCCTATGCCAAATCAGCCATTTTCTTATAATATTCCTACTCGAAATCAATTCACCCCTTTCGGCGATTTGTCAGCCTGGTTTAGATCTTAGTGGTGTTACTGCCAATCCGTGGTGGACACGAAAAGGGTGTCCAATCGATGGTGTTCTGCCCGCAGTATTTATAGCTACTGCGACTGAGCCGAAGACCACCACTATGGTTCCCGCCGACCCTATTTAGAAGTTACAGTTCTGCAGGCGGTGCACTTACAGCAGATTGCTGAGGAAGGGAGACCGTCGCTGGACTCAATGGACATCAGACAATGACACAGGACGTGGAATAGAGGTAAGTCACATGCACACTGTACCTTAGCCATATGTGCCCTTGCACTACACACTGCACCACACACCACATAGACAATTATATTCCCCCTCACCATGATCCCAATCCCGCTGGATTTTCCCATTATGTGGAAAACAATCTCGGTACGCTACCTAAGCATCCAAATCCACATGGACCCATCGGTCATCCTCCTTGAAAACTATGGGAGAGCCATACAGAAATTATAGAACAACACACCCCTGGGACTCCTACATGGAACATATCAAGGCACTGACTCCACTCATGTAATATCACTACTTTAGGGCTAGGCACAACCTACAGGAGTTGGTAGGCGACAAGCTCCAGGAGCCAACTGAAATTTAAGCACTCTCCTGGTTAATACAAGAAACAACAAACACTAAATTGGTAACTAGACTATATGCATTTGCACATTAGGTGCTCAGACCGGGCCTTCTTAAGGCTAGACTTGCCTGGCAGAGAGACCTAGGTGCCCTACGGACAGACACTCAATGGCAGTATTGCTGCTCCATGATACATTCTATCTCCTTACATGGTAGGCATAGATTGATTCACTTCAAATATCTCAATAGGGTCTATTATACACCTGCATATGGCTTCCACAAAATGGCGGACTGCCAGAGGTGTGGCGGGGAGGGGGGGGGGGGGAAGAGGCTGACATTTTTCCCATGGCATGGACTTGCTCTGGCATACAGAGATACTGGATGACAATATTCCATTAATTGGAGCACATAGTTGAAATTTGTTTAGTAGTCTCACCTTTGCTGACCCTACTTGGGTACGAAAAGGAGGTTGGGAAGGGAGCCAGGAGATTAGTAATAATGGGACTTATACTAGCTAAACGCAGGGTGGCGATGAGATGGAATCGGGGTCCATTACCCACACTGAAAGATTGGCACACGGACATGACATATTGCAACACACAGACAGATAAATACAATGAGTTGAAAGAATTGCCAAAAAATTACGGGGGCCCATATCCGACTTGCATGATTGGTAAGGGAAATGGGGAAGTAGATGGAGAGCAATCACCCACAACTGGAAACACAGTAGACCCTGAATTAATTTCCCCCAAGTACGTGGCAAGCCCCTCAACAATCACAAGAAGGAAATTCAGTTAATAACAATGCAACAGCGTGGATCCTTCCTGTAGTGGGATGGTTAAAGTGAGGACTATGTAGAACATGGCCATGTACCGCTGATGTGCAAGATGCAAAAACTTCTGTCTGTATCGATATCCCACAATTATTTTGATCAACCTGGAACTGTGAAAGTACCTAGCCTTTGTACTGTGATGTATAATGTTTTATGCTTGTTCGAAAAAACGTTGCAAAAATAAAAAACAACAATTAAAAAAATAAAAAAAAACAATCTACACAGGGTTAAAGAATAGTACCACTGGATCCCCTGTAGAAAATACCATGGAGGGTGCCTGATGAATGTACAGGTCGGCCGCACATAAGGAAACCAGTGGAATGAGATGCCCATGTTGGCTATTGGAGACTGAAATTAGCATGTGCCAAGCCGTTCACAAAGATGCAGCCGGTGGCATCATTAGCCTTGATCCTGAAATTAGGGTGAGCCAAACTGTTCACAAATATGCAGCCAGTGGCATCAATAGCATTGAACAGTCACATTTCAAATCTTTATGTGATAGAGTCTTGTTTCATATGCTAGTGAAACAAATGTGATAAACTACTGATTTAATCTCAAAGTGTCAGAGATTGAATTGTGTGATGTGGGTTATTTGATCCCAAATGGTGCCTACGGGTGCCCTTGTACAGTTGTGAATTTTATCCCAGGCTCCCTGGGTTTATGGGTAGCTCTTGTTGTGAAAAAAAACTTTTAGAAAGTTGGCATGTTTCGGCCTAAACCAAAAAGGCCTCTCTGCCAGTGTCCAGGGTCACATGACTCTGAAAGACTCTCCTGTGGTGTGTTGTGTATTCCTTCCTGACACTGTACAATTGTGAATTTAAAAATCCAACTTTACATTTAAAAAAAGGATTTTAAGTTACAATTCAAATGAGTGCGCAAAGCATTTCTTTTTCTGCTCCCAAATTGAAGTTATCACTTATTTTGTTTAATAAGGTAACCCGGTGTTAGTCTATGGGAGAGATAGCCTTGCTACTGCGAAAAACAACTTTAGGTGTGTTTCGCTACTTAGGACATGTAAAACGTAAGCACCCACGTCCTACTTTTGAAATACCATGCACCTTGCCCTTTGAGTCTCTTGGGTCTACTCTATGAGTAAGTTTTCAATATTGAAAAAAAAGGCTTAGGCCTGGCAAAAGTTTTATTTTTCCAGGTCGAAATGGCAGTTCAAAATTGCACTACAATGGCAGGCCTGTGACATAATTTACAGGTCACATTAGTGGGTGGCATAATAAGTGCTGCAGCCCATCTAGTAGCTTTTGATTTACAGGACCTGGTTACATGTAACATGATATACTATGGACTTACAAATAAATTATTTGTAACAATTAGATTTATGCCAATGTTACCATGTTTAAGGGAGAACAGAAGCACTTTATTGCTGATTTCAAGGAGTAAAGTGCACAGAGCCCTAAAAGCACACAAAAGTGGGTTCAGTGAGAAAAGGCAAAATTCTAGGTGGTGACCCAGCAGTAAAATCTGCAAATAATTGTCAACAAAATTCAAAGCTGATTTACAGGATTTAATCGTATTATACCATTGATATGGTCTGCCCCACCATGTGACAGGTTTGTAACATAATGGATGCAAATAGTGGAAATTGTTGTTTGGGAAGGATGTTCAGTTACATAGGGCTGAAATTAAACCACTTCCTTGCCACTGGACCTCTATGAATCTGGACGTATTTTAAAATTGGTATGGCAAACGGGTTACTTACAAGCTGCCCCTCCCCCCTGCAGTGCTCTTGCCTCTTCCTTCCTGAGATAGCTTTAGGACCAAAGCGCAGAGTCCACTTCTGTGCATATGAACCAACTTAGCACAAATAAATAAACTAAACAGAAAAAATATTGCACATATATTATAGCTGCCAGCTATACAGCAGTCTCTGAAATACAAACAGCAGACTGGGGCAGCTACATTACTATCAATGGGATTCATTCCATTCTGCATCAAGCTAATGAAGGTGAAGTCTGTTGCTTACCAACTTGGAGTTATCATGACTGTTGCCACTGTTGCTGTAGTACACAAGATCTGCAACAACCACTTTTCCATTCTTCATGAAGCCAGCCTATGAAGACAGAGAGAAGTCAATGCAAGCTAAACCACATTCCTCATGGTACTGCCTTTGACACTCTTACGAACCCTACAATATAATAGTGCTACATTGCTATTTGTGGAGCACAGTGCATGCTTTTCATCTTTCAAAATGACTTTTTGAGGAATTTCTTATTGTACTAAGTTGAAATCTATGTTCGTGCCAGTGGCGGCACGAAGGAGCATCCCCCCTGCACTGCTATCTAGAAAGTTAAAAAATGTTTATTACCATTTTATTTTTGGCACTTTCTGCCCGCAAACAAAGTGCGAGGGCGGGGCCAGTCTGTCACTGCTGCCAGTGATTGGCCGCAGTGAGGACTGGTCACTTTGTGTGAAGTGAGCATGATGGTTTGGCCGGCTACCTTGCTATGGCCAAACCGACATGTGCATTTCAAACATCTCCAACCCAGCTGTCTTCGAGAGAAGGCACAGGAATACAGTGCCTTTTGGAGCGTGAAGCCAACCCGCTCCAGCCAGTCAAGACACTTTTTTCATGCTGCTTAACAGCATGAAAACAGTGTCATGATTGGATGAGGGAGGTGGCTGTTGGCTTCACGTTCCGAGGATGTGCTGCAGAACGAGGACGTGCTGCAGGACATCGAGCAAGGTAAATTATATTTTTATTGGTGCGCATGTTATAGTTTTTTGCACCCCTCTGATTAATTTTGCTCCCAGACGCTTGTGCTTTGCTTCAGCTGTGTAGCATCCTTGGCTCATTTTTAGGTCACAAATTGATTTGGCTTTGACAGATTTTTTTTTTAAATACGTTTGTAATCAATGCACGTTACTTCAACTTAGCAAACTGTTCAAAATGAATGAATAATGCCTACTGATGACCTAATGAAGTTCGGGGGGAATGGAGGGGGAAAGCATGTGAGAGTCATTGTGTGACTCCATGGACGAGCCCGATGCACTGTGTGTATGTCTCACAATGTCAAACTGTGGCTGCGTGTGTGCATGAGTTTTATTTTTACAAGGATTTGTTTGCTGAGGAGCGAGATATTTGTCTTTACCTGTCACATACACACCTCACTCCAACAAATTGGAAACACACAGATAGCCCAGGTGACAACATTTGTGCTGTGATATATTTTGGGGGAAGGCTCATGTTTAGGTGACAGTCATGTTCTTTTACTAGTTACTGAAATAGTACATTATTTGCCAATGAGGAGTTCTCTTGGTTGTTTGAGTAGGAGACACAGGTTTGCTGTTATGCTTCATCCAGCAGAGTTCTCTACTGGGGATTGCATTCTTAATTCACATTGGTATGAATGGATTGTTTGGCGGCTGTGTGTTATCCTTAAGCAAGCGGTCCATGAAGGTGTGGTTGGAGTTGTGATCTTCCATTCTAAAGCAAATGAATGCCAAGTGTGCAGTGGGTTGCTTCTGAGTCTTGGTTGGCAGTGGGGGATCAGGTCTTGAGGTCCTACGCTAAACCTGTGACAGCTATGGCAGTGCTGTGGAGGAGATAGACATCTTGTGCACTTCTAAGTGAGATTGCATGTCTCAGTCTTTCTACTACAGTGTTTGTAGATCTTCTGCTTTTCATTTGGCGAGTATTGGTTTGTCCAGCTTGCACGCACATAGATACACATATTCACACCCATGAATACAGGCTTTTTCCCACTACGACACACACTATGGCCCTCATTATGACTTCGGTGGTCTTTTGCACAGACCACCAAAGCCACGGGTGCCGGAAGACTGCCTGTGCTGGCGGTCTTCCGACCACCATATTATGAGTACCGAAGGATTTCTGGCACAATTTGGACAGAAATCCACCAGCTGTTACTGTCCATTATAGATGTGAACTTCTTCCTGAAATGTATGTATATTTTCTAATTTTGTTATAGCCCTGAAGAAGTCAGCTGCAACTCATGCAGCACTGGTGAAACACGTGCTGGCATGGGTGATTTGATAAAATGGAAATAAAGTTCCAATAAATACCAAGTACAGCGTGAACTTACCTGAGTGCACTTGGAGCTGTTCAATGATTGTGCGGTAGGGAGTTCGAGGTCTTGGCGGCAAGGTGAGAGAAGAATTTTCCTCTGGCGGTGGTGCGGCGAGTGCGGGGGACGGAGGCGAGGGCGAAGCTGGCGGAGCGGTGCTGGCGGACGGGAGTGTGGAAGGTGAGTCTGTCGTTGAGGTAGGCTGGGCCTGTGTTGTGGAGGGCTTTGTGTGCATGGGTGAGTAGTTTGAAGGTAATCCTCTTCGATACGGGTAGCCAGTGTAGGTCCTTGAGGTGGGCAGAGATGTGGTCGCGGCATAGGACGTCAAGGATGAATCGGCCCGAGGCGTTTTGGATGTGTTGCATTTTCGTTTGTAGTTTGCCCGTGGTTCCTGCATAGAGTGCGTTGCCGTAGTCCAGTCGGCTGCAGACCAGGGCGTGAGTGACAGTCTTTCTGGTTTCAATGGCAATCCACTTGAAAATCTTGCGGAGCATGCAAAAGGTGTTACAGCAGGAAGAGGATACTGCACTGACCTGCTAAGTCATGCTGAGTGCTGAGTCCAAGATGATTCCTAGGTTTCGTACTTGGGTGGTGGGTGTGGGTGCGGCTCCTAGGGAGGTAGGCCACCAGGAATCGTTCCAAGCGGAGGGATTGCTGCCGAAGATGAGGATCTCTGTTTTGTCTGTTTTTAACTTGAGGCGGCTTGATTCTATCCAGTTGGCGATGGCGTGTAGTCCATTGTGGAGGTTGTTTTTTTGCTGCTGTGGGGTCTTTCGTGAGGGAGATGATTAGCTGGGTGTCGTCTGCATAGGATACTATGTTGATGTGGTGGAATCTTGCAATGTTGGCGAGAGGAGCCATGTAAACGTTGAAGAGTGTTGGGCTGAGGGAGGATCCCTGGGGGACGCCACAGATGGTTTTGGAGGATTCAGATAGGTAAGGTGGAAGGTGGACTCTCTGGGTTCTGCCAGAGAGGAATGAGGAGATCCATTCGAGGGCCTTGCCGCGGATCCCGGTGTGGTGGAGACGTGTTCGGAGGGTGTGGTGACAAACGGTGTCGAAGGCTGCAGAGAGGTCCAGGAGGATGAGCACTGCGGGTTCGCCCTTGTCAAGCATGGTCCTGATGTCATCTGTAGCAGCAATGAGTGCGATCTCGGTGCTGTGGTTCTTGCAAAACCCCGATTGGGAGGTATCAAGCGCTTTGCTGTCTTCCAGGAAGCGGGATAGTTGGCTGTTCACGATTTTCTCAATGACCTTCGCTGGGAACGGGAGGAGGGAGATGGGCCGGTAGTTTTCGGGGTCATCTGGGTCCGCCTTGGGTTTCTTCAACAGGGCGTTGACGTCGGCGTGTTTCCAACTCTCCAGGAAAGTGGCTGTCCCGAAGGAGCTGTTGATGATGGCGCGGAGATGGGGGGCGATGATGTCGCTGGCTTTGTTGAAGATCTGGTGTGGGCAGGGGTCCGTGGGGGAGCCGGAGTGGATGGAGGCCATGGTGTTGATGGTGTCTTCATTGTTGACGTGGGTCCAGACGCATAGAGGTTTAACGTTGCTTGGCGCGTTGGGTTTGTGGGTGTCTGTGGTTGGCTGGTGGGTCTGGGGTTTGAAACTGTTGTGGATGTGGAGATTCTGTTCCAATAGCGGCAGGGGGGTTGAGTGGTGAGGTGGTGAGTGACCAGCTTCTGAAAGGAGAAATGGATGCAGCGAAGGTCGGTCCAGTGGAGTTCGGTGGTGTGGCTGAAGGAGACGTGGTTGCTGGCTGAGAAGATGGGGTTGAGTGTGTGTCCTGCGGTGTGGGTGGGCGACGTGACGAGATGCTTGAGGCCGAGGTTGGCGAGTAGGTTGGTGGTGTTAATATTGTTGTTGTTTTCTAGGTGGAAGTTCAGATTGCCGAGGAGGATGTAGTCAGTTGAGGTGAGGGTTTGGGTGCTGATGATGTCTGCAATGTCGTCACAGAAGTGGGGTCGGGGCCCGGCGGTCTGTAGACCAGTGTTTCTCTGAGGGTGGTGTTGGTGTTGACGTGGATTTTGAAATGGAGGTGCTGGGTGGAATTGATGATGTTGTGGGAGCTGGTGGAGACTCTGATGGTGTTTTTGTGGACTATGGCGATTCCTCCTCCTGGTTTGTTGGTGCAGTCTCTTCTAGTGATCTTGTAGCCTTCAGGTATGGCTATGGCTTTGTCTGGTTTCGAGGACGAATTCATCCAGGTTTCGGTGAGAAATGCGACGTCGGGTGATGATGAGGTCAGTAGGTCCCATAGGTCGATTGCGTGCTTGTGGACAGAGCGGGTGTTGAGCAGGATGCAGCTGAGGTGGTTGTCTGCGGCTCTGTGTCGGAGCTTGGTGCATATGTATGCATTGTGCTTTTCTGTAGTGTTTATAAAGTCATCTGTTGCTGAGCTGGGTTTCAAATATAAGTGGAGCTCCCTACTTTTTGGTTTTCCAGCCCCTGTGTTAATTTCTGTCTTTGTTAGTGTGCACGCACTTTCGCAGAACCAAGATCAAACAGAACGAGTTGGTTTTAGGCAACACAAGTGATCCTCAAGGGAATACACTGGGCTTTCATGTGGAACAGAATATGGCACAGTGGTAAATTCTTTTCTAGTTCCTTCGCCTGATTACTAGAGTTGTGTGTAATTCAGCGTAGCATAATCACACGGAATTACCTAAAAATTCCACCAGGTTAAACTTTAATCATGTGAGAAGAGTAATTCTGCGTTTTCTGTCATTTCTTGGCTCAAAAATGCCTCCTTGCGTCCACAACGGACAAGAGGATATATTTTGCGCTTAGAAATAGAGCTGAATGTGACAGTACACAAATAGCACGTGTGAAATGTCCTATTGTGGAATGATTTCCCCTACATTACTAGTAACGTTTAGCACTATTTTCTTAGTGCTAAGAAAATGCACCCTCGCGTCGGAAATGGACACAAGGATGAATTTTGCACTAAGAAACAGAGTTTAATGCAGCAGACCATGAACACTGAGCACAAGGGGCCGCTCGCACTTTCTAAATGTGCTCTTGTGTTAGGATTCTTTCCCCTAAATTACTCTTAATTATGTGATCATGAAATTACCAGTAATTCATCATCAAAGAGTAATTCAGAATTTCCAAATTAACCACAAATACTCCAGTGTGATTGAGATTCCTCAGTCCTACTCATTACTCCCAAGGGCAGCAAGGGAAATGGGCCTGAAGCTAAATGAAATACGCTTAAATTTCAAGGGTCTGTTTTGTAGAAATAAGGTGTACTATCCGTTTACAGACTACATACAGGCTTTAGTAAAATGCCACACTCCCCTTTACAGAATATGCAACAGACTTACACGTCTTCCCTTGCAATGCTAACAGGTCCATTTTCCTTTTGAGTAAGTCTTGAAGGGATAGGGTCTAATTTACAAATGTACACAAACTCAACACTTAGGAGCATAAATGCAATTTTGTAACAGTGAATCACAAAATTATATTTTTTTCGAGTTAATACATTTACTCTTACTTAAAACTGCTTGTTTGTGGGAATTTACAAGCCTTTAGAAGTGATCCACGGAACCATTCAACAACATCGAGCACTATTAAGACAAAGACATTGTTTTGCACTCAAATTACATGGTTCTCAAGAATCCAGTACAATTGTTTACATGGACTGGCCGCAATGTATGGGCACGCATTATATAGCATCTGCATTCTTATTGAAACCTGGTGCAGTTCAAACTGCTGAAGTTTTGAGGCAAAAGATAGGTTGCTTGCTACCAGATTATTATGGGATTTAATACAGAGATATGGGCTAGTTGGTCGGAAACGCATCACAGATTCTCTTGGTCCCATAAGATACAGACATGTACATGGGTTATGTCACTTATGGTTGAGGCAAACCGGTACATAAAATATAGGCGATGATGACTAATTTCTGTTTTACTGACCCAAGTAAGTACTATATAGCAACATGCCATACAAAGAGGAATATATATCATATCCAACATCGAGATGAGTAAGATATGGCCTTTGTATTTTTGGCTCTCATGGATATATGACCCCTCTTCAATGGTTAAATGTGGATAATTATGAATTGTGGGAGACTTGTACCTACAGGTCATTAAGTGTGATATAGACACTTTTAAAGAGAGCGAGACTTTTAGGTATGTATGTGCGCTGTGGATTAAGAATCAATGCATTATTAACACAAACAAAGAGCTGGGCTGTGGTTTTTACTTGGGTGATTACTCACTTTACTTTGACTGAGGGAACCTGTGGGAGGATCTCTTCTTTCCTATACAACAATCACCAATCTTAATCACTTTTAGTAGCAAGCACAAGAGGTTTGGTTCTCATCTGGGTGATGGTACTGTCTATTATAGATGTGAACTTCTTCCTGAAATGTATGTATATTTTCTAATTTTGTTATAGCCCTGAAGAAGTCAGCTGCAACTCATGCAGCACTGGCGAAACACGTGCTGGCATGGGTGATTTGACAAAATGGAAGTAAAGTTCCAGTAAATGCCAAGTACAGCGTGAACTTACCTGAGTGCACTCGGAGCTGTTCAATGATTGTGTGGATCTCCCCAATAGAGGATGATAAGGAGGCTCATCCCCCATCTTTGAGCGCCAGACACTTATGATCATTTTCCTATAAATCATTCTCTACAGTCATAATTAAGAGTGTGTGCACCATCATTCCCAGCCACCTCCATTTATGACTTTTAAGCCTTTAAAGGTGGTTTCCCCCCTATATAAACACCTGCAAACTTATTCCTATCAAAGGCTGAAGGAAATCAACGTTTAAGCTCAGAAAGAGGAGGGTATGCCAATAAATTATTGGCAAACAGCAACATGTCTAAGTATAGCCCCAATGGGATTGCTAAGTGCCACAGATGCACAACTCCCCCAAGAAATATCTGGACAAAATATCAATTTCTTTTGGTCTCTTGTGGCCAGGGCAATTATTAAAAGTATTTGAATGCTTTGACTATCACAGAAGTTGTCAGTTGCTTAACAATAAATGAAGATGTTATGTGTGCAGAAAAACTGTTTAATTGAAGAAATCAGCTAATTAAGGCATAGTAATTATTTTGGGTCATTTTTCTACAATTACTTGAACAAAATGTCAATTTAAGTCTGTTTGATAAAAATGTTGATGAAAATTATTTTCACTTTCACAGAAGTTTGAAAAATGTATATTACTGTAACCATTGTCTTTTACCTTTATTATAATAAATACTAATCACTTGGTCGCCTACCTGCCAGCATCATGTTTCCATCACCCAATACTCAAGGGATTCATACATTAATTCTTCAATGAGTCAAATGAGTCTCACAAGTAAAAAGGCCACAGGCAGAATTACTCCCCTTTCCTGGTGTGCTATCCATTTTTCTACTAAATGTCCCACCCATTTACCTATAGTGTATGCTTCTTAGACTTCCAGTGTATATACAAAAAAGTGTGAGCGAGTGAGATAGTAGCATATAAACATAATAAAGCACAGAAATATTAGTATGAATAACTACCTATATGTTAAGATACACATATTATACCTTATATAGGCCCAAATAGGGATGCCGTCCACCAGTTATTAACATATCCTCATCCCGATCAAACATGCATCGTACAGGGCGACCAACCCTATGGAGGATAAAACATTTTGAATTAATTTCTCAAATCTAATCTCAGCAAGCTGACACTTTCTCATGTGGTTAGGTTTTTATTCTGAGTAACAAGCACTGTCAAGACACACTGTACATGTTGGTAGTCAGAGGTTCTGCTGGTGAGTATGGTAGGGATTCCTACCAGTGTCACACTGTCAGTTTAAATGAGTAACACTTCATGAGTTTGTGATAAAAATATTGCTCATCCATAATAACAGCAACATTATGACAAGAATTGAGAAATTTAATATTACTTTATTTTACTGCTATAGTTACATTGGCTCTCATTTGGACCTCGGCAGTCTTGAGGTATCGCCGTGCTGAAGACCGCCAGTGCAAGTGGTTTTTCGTACCCTGTATCATGACTGCTGGCAGCCCTTCGCCCTTTTCCGGACGGAGAGCCACCAGCAGCCATACTGGCAATAGGCAGTGAAGTGGAGGCTGCTCCACCGCCACATCATCAGAACACCGCCCACCGAATCACCTCCCAGGATTCGATGTGGCAGTGTTCTGGTGACGGGGTGCTGGCAGCGGAGCAGCCCCCATGGATCCTGTTCCCTCCCGGAGGATCACAGGACCAGGTAAGGTGATCGTCCGTTAGGGGAGGGGGGAGTTAGGTGTGTTGTGTGCGTATGAGTGTGTATAGGGGGTGTGTGAGTGTGTGTATGCATGCGGGGTGTATGTTGTGTGTATGGGAAATGTGTGCGTTTATGTCTGTGTGCGTGCATGTGTGCATGTATGTGTAGTAGTTGTGTTAGTGTGCGTGTACACTGGGTGTCTGTAAATGTTTTGGGGGGAGGGAGGGCCTTCCACCTTTGGGGGGTTGTGGGTTTGAGGGGAGGACTCTGGGGAGGGGGAGAAGGGGAGGGGAGACCCCTATCAGTGCCAGGGAATGACTTCCCTGGCACTGATAGTGCCTACCGCCATGGATTTTGTGGTGTTACAGAACCCCACGAATCCCATGGCGGTATGCAGGATCGTGATACCGCCGGCGGTCTAGTGACGGCCGCTGGGCTGGAGACCAAAGTCTCCAGCCCAGCGGTCGTTACCACCCTGACGGTCGGAGTGGAGAAGTGGCGGTTTGGCATGCTGGTAACCGCCATGCTTGTAATTTCATTTTTTTTTTACAGCCGGCCTGTTTGCGGTATTACCGCCACTTCTGCACCGACCGCCAGGGTTGTAATGAGGGCCATAGTGAGGGTCTGGCCTTAAAGAATGATAGAGCTCCAGCCAGTAAAGGATACAGGGTAGCGGCAAATGTTTCCAGAGAGAGGTAAGTCTAGGAAAAAACATTTGACCACAAGCTTTCACCCCTATAAGGCAGAGGATTAAAGGTACCAATGAAGCAAGACTCCAGGTCTAATGCAAAATGCACTTAGACAACTTAAAATATACTATGCAAGGAGGCAGGCCACTCATTATTGTCATGATTGAGATGAGAGGGCAGCAGTCAATAACTACAGGTAAAAACACAGTAAAAACTGTCATGGACTATACAATTTTCACATATTCCGAACAAATTAAATATGGAATACAAGCAAGTGGAAACAAATGTTTACAGGGAGTTCTTTATTAGAGGAACTTGTAGCAAAAGAGGTAAAACATTTTCCTGTGCATATTCAGCCTTGTGGGCTGCATAGGAATGGTTCTAAACCTTTCTTCTCCAGCAACATGTCAACTATGGCACGCATATTCTGTGACATAATTGAAGATTCTGGGCCTGATTTAGATATTGGCGGACTCGTTACTCCGTCACAACGGTGACGGATATCCCATCCACCAAAATCTAAATCCCATTATATTCTATGGGATTTGGATTTCGGCAGATGGGATATTCGTCACCGTTGTGAGAGAGGAACCCATCCCCCAATATCTAAATCAGGCCCTCTGGCTCTTTATTAGAACTCTCTGATCTTCACAGACTGCTGCTATGGGAAGAAGGCTTAGTGATATGTGGGTTCAAACTATACTGAAGCTTGTCTCAGGTACTAGCTATGAATTTCCTGGGTAGATTTTGACCAGCTAAGAGCCAATCAATATGTAGCATTTTCAGTAGTGCTCAGATGACTGATTTACAATGCCTAATACCCAGCAAGGTAGGCTCATTGTGGGTAATCTAAACCTTAACTGGTGGATGATGTTATTACTTTCCACAAAGTTTAAAAGCTGTCACGCATGATCTCACATTCTATACTCTTTCTCATGCTTTGGTAATCTTATAAGGGGTGACAAGATACCAAGGGGGTCATTACAACATTGGCGGTAAAAGCTGCTTACCGCCGTGCAGAAGACCGCCAATACACCGCCAAGGCCGCGGAATTTCGCCACAGCAATTATGACACACATACCGTAAACCGCCGAAATTCAGACACCCACACAAGTCCGCCACACCAAAGGTCAGTGTTAAACTGGCGAAAACAAAACCTCCACCGTCACGCCAACAGAAACACGCCCATGCTATCACGACACACGAATCCACGCGACGGTCTTTCAACCGCGGTATTCCATTGGCGGTACACACCGGCGCGCTCAAAATACACACACATCTCCAAAACACCGCCACATTGGACAATTCCAAATACACACACCTGAAACACATACAAACACCACTCCCACACAATCAATACAATATAAAACACACACCCACATCACCCACAAACCCCTATGACCAGAAATTTTGAGGAAGCCGAGAGACAGAGAGCACAGCAATTGAGAACCCCACCACACAGAGGCACACAACACCATCACCCATACAACATTCCACGCACAAAACACCACACACCAGTACACATCACCACACTCATCAACACATACAACACCCCACACATCACCCACACCACCCCATGTCACGCCAAAGAAACCCCAGGTTTTCCGAGGAGGAGCTCAGGGTCATGGTGGAGGAAATCATCCGGGTAGAGCCACAGCTATTTGTCTCACAGGTGCAGCACACCTCCATAGCCAGGAAGATGGAGCTATGGCGCAGAATCGTGGACAGGGTCAACGCTGTGGGACAGCATCCAAGAAATCGGGAGGACATCAGGAAGAGGTGGAACGACCTACGGGGGAATGTGCGTTCTGTGGTATCCAGGCACAACATTGCGATTCAGCGGACTGGTGGCAGACCCCCACCTCCTCCCCCACAACTAACAACATGGGAGGAGCAAGTCTTCACCATCATGCATCCAGAGGGCCTCGGAGGAGTCGGTGGAGGAATGGACACTGGTATGTCAAATCTTAACTATCATATCCCCCACCCTACCTGCATGCCATCACATACCCCCACCCTCACCCCCTCCCCTATCGCTCCAACTCCTCACTAATGTACTAATAACACAAACCACACATCCCAACACCAAGCCCTGCATGCAACAACTAAGCATGGTCACCCCTCACTAAAGCATGCTCACTGCACATACCCATAACAACCCCCTAACCATCATCACACAAGCCCCCACACAGGAATGCAAGCACTGGGGTACATGCACACCCACCCATTGCACACCATGACACACACACATGCAATAATCATGCTCTTATACCCCTGCAGGACCACTACGGAACGTCACCACACAGGAGGGTCCAGACATCTCCACTCCACCCACAGAAGAGGCCCACAGTGACGACAGAAGCTCTGGCCAACTGGATCCTGATGACCAGCCCAGACCATCGTGGGCCTCGGGACAGTCGGTTCCCCTCGCACAGGCACAGCCCAACACTGACCTTCCACCCTCTGGTAACACCAGCACAGCACCCACCCAGTGGGCCCATACCTCCGTCCCCAGGACACGTCAATCAGCGGTGTGTCCACCACTACAGGGAACCCAGGATAATCCACCACCCCAACAACAACAGGGACCTGGGGGCAGTGGTAGTGGGCACACGGTCCAGGGGACGGAGGCACAGGAACACAGGGGAACTGGGAGGGCTGCTGTGCGACAGAGGGCGGACAGGCTAAGGGAACCCACTCTCCACGAGGCCCTCTCCTCCATCATGGGAGCATGCCACCACTCCCAGGAGACGATGGCGACGGTCCTGGCCAAGTTTCAGGAGACCCAGCGCCTGCAGGACGAACAGTATTTGGGGTTCAGGGAGGAGCTCAGAACCATCAGCTCCACCCTGGGCACCATCGTAGGGGTGCTGAAGGACATACAAAAGACCATGAGGGACACCGTGGCACTCCAAGGGGTCCCTGACACTAGCATGGACGATGAACTGCCCACCACCTCCGCCGGCGCTAGTGGACAGGACGCCCCGCCACAGGACCACCACACCAGCACCCCACCCCATGCAGACGGAGAACCACCCCGCAAGCGGTCCCTGAGATCCAGGAACAGGACAGAGCAAGATGGCAAGACCCCCGCCAGGAAATGAGACCACCCTGATTGTCCTCCTACTGTCCCACTTTGTTACCCTGTCCAGATTGGAACTGCCCCAGCTCCACTTCCTATGCCCATATTGGCAGTGCACCTGTGTGATTAATAGACTGGACTTTGCCATGGACATTCCTCCACCATTTTGCCACCCCTCCAATAATTAGCACTTAAATAAACACCCTTGAACCACAAAACAATCTGGAGTCAGACTGTGATTTTGAAATTTTGTATTAGCAATGACAGTGTTAAAATGCGTTTTCAATTGGAATGCCAACATACCTATGTCACACATCACAAGTCCATGAAGGATGCAAGCAGATGACACATGTTGGTAACCACACCTGTGAAACCGTAATGGAAAGGTACAACTTAGTTACCAAATACTGCTACTAATTGACAGACAGGATAGAGGTAGAAGTGTGAAAGTGAATGTAATAGTGAAACAAATTGTTCTCACCTGTGTGTCACTGGAAATATTGCTGTATGACTGACTCCCTGTTGTCTATTTCTTCTTCCTCAGCTTCCTCCTCATCACTGTCCACAGGCTCCACATGCTCCACAGCTGCCACAACACCGTCATCTGGACCATCCTCCTGCAAAAAAGGCACCTGGCGTCGTAAAGCAAGATTGTGAAGCATCGAGCAGGCGATAATGATCTGGCACACCTTCCTTGGTGAGTAGAATAAGGAACCACCTGTCATATGGAGGCACCTGGCCTTCAGGAGGCCGAAGGTGCGTTAGATCACCCTCCTAGTCTGCCCATGGGCCTCATTGTAGCGGTCCTCTGCCCTGGTCCTGGGATTCCTCACTGGGTTCAATAGCCAGGACAGGTTGGGGTAACCAGAGTCCCCTAATAGCCACACACGGTGCCTCTGGAGTTGACCCATCATATAAGGGATGCTGCTATTCCGCAGGATGTAGGCATCATGCACAGAGCCAGGGAACATAGCATTTACCTGGGAGATGTACTGGTCTGCCAAACATACCATCTGTACATTCATGGAATGATATCTCTTCCGGTTCCTGTACACCTGTTCACTCCTGTGGGGGGGGACCAGAGCTACATGGGTGCCATCAATAGCACCTATGATGTTGGGGATATGTCCAAGGGCATAGAGGTCACCTTTCACTGTAGCCAAATCCTCCACCTGAGGGAAAACGATGTAGCTCCTTACGTGTTTCAGCAGGGCAAACAACACTCTGGACAACACGTTGGAAAAGATAGGCTGGGACATCCCTGATGCCATGGCCACTGTTGTTTGAAATGATCCACTTGCAAGGAAATGGAGCACTGATAGCACCTGCACTTCAGGGGGTATTCCTGTGGGATGGCGGATTGGTGAGATCAGGTCTGGCTCCAACTGGGTACACAGTTCCTGGATTGTGGCACGGTCAAACCTGTAGGTGATGATCAAATATCGCTCCTCCATTGTTAACAGGTCCACCAGTGGTCGGTACACTGGAGGATTCTGCCATCTCCTCAAATGTCCCAGCTGACGGTGCCTAAGAAGGACAACAGCGACCACAGAGTCAACAAATTTCCAGGTATGTACCCACAGCTACACAGAACACGACACCAAATACAAAAGTCTTCCTGTACGTGTGTTGAGTGTAGGCCTAGGTATGTGTGACGCAGTAGTAAATGAAGCCATGTGGGCCCCTGAAATGGCGGCTGCCTGACCTCTAAACTGGGACAATAGGATGTGAGGTATCTGCGCTGGTGTTGTACACCGTTGCGGAAGGCGGTCGTAGACCGCGGCGCAATGCTGCATTGGTTAACATTGGACCCTCTAGGTCTCAGGAGCCAATGATGAAGTGTGCCGGCGGTGATGATACGCACCGCCGCGGACGTCACCGCAGTGGACGTCACCGCCATTTTCTATCTGTTCAATCACTCGATACCTGATCTTCGACAGGAGAGGACCTACACTGCAAGTGCTGCTGTGACCTTGGTCTGGAAGAGACAATGGCTGCTGCGTCTGGGGAAAGGGCCCTTGCCTTCACGGCTCAGTAGTTGGAGAAGCTAGTCAACGGGGTCCTCCCCCAGTACACGCTACTCTACGGTCCTCCAGACCAACAGGTAAGTACACAGGGAGCACGTTGTATGGGTTATGCTGGGTGGAGAGGGCTGGATGTCAGTAGGAAGGGGGCAGAGTTCAGGGAACATGAAGGACTGTGAATGCATGTGCCACATGGCAAGGGTAGGGATGGGGGACACTCACTTCGATGGTGCTGTTGTTAAGGACTTCTCTTCTTCCCCTGTACATGTCATGTAGGTCAGCGCCCACTAAAAGGACATTTGGCGTGCCATCGCCAAGGACGTCCGGACCCTGGGGGTCCACCAGAGACGGGGCACCCACTGCCGGAAAAGATGGGAGGACATTCGCCGCTGGAGCAAGAAGACGGCGGAGGCTCAGCTGGGGATGGCCTCCCCTGATGTTCCGGATCGTGGCGGTGGCCTACCCTGAGTTGGATGGGCGTTTGAGGGCATCACAGCAGACACAAGGGGGTAAGTACACTCTCATTCCGCGGACTTTGCGTGCAGTGGAGGGGTCTGGGTGGGGAAGGAGGGATGTAGGTTTCCCTAGGCCAGGGTGAGTTTCGTAGGCTAGGCCCCTCCGGAATGCAGGCCATGTGGCACCCCACCTCTGTAGAGTGGCAATTACAGGTATACATGCCCCTGTGTCATCTATGTGTGCAGATGACCACCATAGCCATGTAGGCCAGATCCCAGGAATTGCATATGTAGAGGCCAAGAGCACGGCGTAGTGCAGGGGGCTGCTGTGTCTGTATTGTCCGCCAACGGTAGCGGTAAACCATGCACTCAACCTGTCTTTCTTCTGTCGCCCCCCCTTTTTGTGCTCTCCCTGTTCTTGTGTGCATCAGCATCATCAGGCGGAGGTACAGTGGCACCGGAGCATGAGGGAGCTGCATCCCACACGGCCATGGAGGGCCACACCACAGACTCTGAATACACCAGTGGGACGGAGGGCGAGGGGAGCTTCACGTCGCTCACCGGATCATCAAACAGCGACACGGACTCGTCTGCCGATGGGAGCTCCCGTGTGGTGGCGGCACCATCTGTGCCCCCCACTTCTACAGGTACAGCCGCCACCTCCCCTACCAGCACCGCCCTCCCAGCAGCCGCTCAGCCTTCGCCCTGTGCCCGCTCACCCAGGAGTGTGGGCATCACCTTCGCCCCAGGCACCTCAGCCCCTGCCCCAGTCACCCCTGCTGCCCTCAGTGAGGAGGCCATTGACCTCCTCAGGTCACTCACTGTTGGGCAGTCTACCATTGTGAATGCCATCCAAGGTGTAGAATGGGAGTTGCAACACGGTAATGCATTCCTGGAGGGCATTCATTCTGGTCATGCTGCCCTTCATCGAACCCTGCAATCTCTGGCCTCAGCACTGATGGCAGCCATTGACCCTGTGTCCAGCCTCCCCCCTCCAACTTCCTCCACCCAGACCCAGTCCCCTGTACCCCAGCCTATCCCAAGCACACCATCAGACAAGCATGCACACACCTCAACACACAAAAGTAGCTCAGGCAAACATAAGCACCACACAACCCACAGGCACTCACACAAGCATCACCCACATAAAGACACAGCAACATCCACTGCCTCCACTGTGTCCCCCTCCTCCTCGTCTCCCTCCTCCCTCCTAGTGTCGTCTACACTCTCACCTGCATGCACTACATCTACAGGCACTAGGACTCGCACCAGAACACCCAGCACCACACCCCGCTCACCTGCACTCACCACCCCCACTACCATTTACACGTCCCCTGTGTCCACTCCCAGTGTGTCTGTGACACCCCCTCCCAAAGTACACAAACGCGGGCACCCACACACCCAACATCCGTCCACCTCACGACAGCCGCCAGTACCTGCACCTGCACCCAAATCACCTAAAGTTACACCTCCTACAACCACCTCCTATTCCTCCACTCCCAGACCCCCTCCAGCTACCCATCCCAGTGTTCATCAGAAACTCTCCCTCACCAACGTTGACCTCTTTGCCACCACCCCCACCCCTCCAATTCATAGGTCGCGTAGTAGCACCTCAGCCAAAAAAAGTGCAGTACCAGTGGTGCGTGTTAAAGGTGTGTGGAGTGCACCGGCCACCAGGGCAGCCAGTGTGACACAGAGCCAAAGCACTGCCAGTCCACCCCCTGTAAAGCACCTTAAGTTGGAGAGTGGCCGACGGAACAGGGTGAAGACTCCTGGCGGCAAAACTGCTCACAAGGGTCCCGGGGGGAGTGCCGAGTCAGTTGTGACTCCTCCAAAGGTGGTGAAGGGCCAGAAGAAGTCTCCAAAGTCTGGTAAGAGCAGCACGGCGGAGAAGGGCGCCATCCTCCCCGGCGGCCGGGACGGCATCGCCAGCACTGTCGTCACTGGTCCGGAGACCACCGCCAGAGTCAGTGCCTTGGAGGGCAGCAGTATCTTCACTGGTCCGGACACCACCGCCAGAGTCGGTGCTCTGGAGGGCAGCAATATCGTCACTGGTCCGGAGACCACCGCCAGAGTCGGTGCCCTGGGGGGCAGCAGTATCGTCACTGGTCCGGAGACCACCGCCAGAGTCGGTTGCCCTGGAGGGCAGCTGTATAGTCACTGGTCCGGAGACCACCGCCAGAGTCGGTGCCCTGGAGGGCAGCAGTATCGTCACTGGTCCGGAGACCACCGCCAGAGTCAGTGCCCTGGAGGGCAGCAGTATCGTCACTGGTCCGGAGACCACCGCCAGAGTCAGTGCCCTGGAGGGCCCCAGCAGCCACAGCCCCGCTGGGCAATGAGGGACCGTCATGCCACACACCAATGCACAGGTCAGAGACAGCAAAGGCAAGCACCGCTGAACAGGTCAGAGACCGCCATGGTGAAGTCTGCTGAATAGGGCAAAGCACCGCTGAACAGGGCAAGGCACCGCTGAACAGGGCAAAGACCGACATGCCAAAGCACCGCTGAACAGGTCAGAGACCGCCATGGTGAAGACCGCTGAACAGGACAAAGCACCGCTGAACAGGGCAAGGTACCGCTGAACAGGGCAAGGCACCGCTGAACAGGGCAAAGACCGACATAGCAAAGCACCGCTGAACAGGTCAGAGACCGCCATGGTGAAGACCGCTGAACAGGGCAAAGCACAGCTGAACAGGGCAAGGCACAGCTGAACAGGGCCAAGCACCGCTGAACAGGGCAAAGACCGACATGGCAAAGCACCGCTGAACAGGTCAGAGACTGCCAACTCAAGCATCGTTAGCGCATGTGCAGCTGGGACAGTGACGGAACAGGGACCATCACGGGGAGCCTGATGCACTCTGGGCACCAGTCCCCCTCCAGAACCAGTGGAGACTGTTATCCACTTGAGAGACTGTGGCTTTGCACTCCCCAGGATTGAACAGTGGGCAACCCACCCACTGTAGAGACTTGAGAGACTGTGGCTTTGCACTCCCCAGGATTGAATAGTGGGCAACCCACCCACTGAAGAGACTTGAGAGACTGTGGCTTTGCACTCCCCAGGATTGAACAGTGGGCAACCCACCCACTGAAGAGACTTGAGAGACTGTGGCTTTGCACTCCCCAGGATGGAAGAGTGGGCAACCCACCCACTGTAGAGACTTGAGAGACTGTGGCTTTGCACTCCCCAGGATGGAAGAATGGGAAACCCACCCACTGGAGAGACTTGAGAGACTGTGGCTTTGCACTCCCCAGGATGGAAGAGTGGGCAGCCCACCCACTGTAGAGACTTGAGAGACTGTGGCTTTGCACTCCCCAGGATGGTACAGTGGGCAAACCACCCACTGTAGAGACTTGAGAGACTGTGGCTTTGCACTCCCCAGGATTGAACAGTGGGCAACCCACCCACTGAAGAGACTTGAGAGACTGTGGCTTTGCACTCCCCAGGATGGAAGAGTGGGCAACCCACCCACTGTAGAGACTTGAGAGACTGTGGCTTTGCACTCCCCAGGATGGGAGAATGGGAAACCCACCCACTGTAGAGACTTGAGAGACTGTGGCTTTGCACTCCCCAGGATGGAAGAGTGGGCAGCCCACCCACTGTAGAGACTTGAGAGACTGTGGCTTTGCACTCCCCAGGATGGTACAGTGGGCAAACCACCCACTGTAGAGACTTGAGAGACTGTGGCTTTGCACTCCCCAGGATTGAACAGTGGGCAACCCACCCACTGTAGAGACTTAAGAGACTGTGGCTTTGCACTCCCCAGGATGGAAGAGTGGGCAACCCACCCACTGTAGAGACTTGAGAGACTGTGGCTTTGCACTCCCCAGGATGGTACAGTGGGCAAACCACCCACTGTAGAGACTTGAGAGACTGTGGCTTTGCACTCCCCAGGATACATCAATGGACTTTGAGCCCATGAGTGTTAATTATAAAAACACTTCCTAGTCCTAGTACACGGCAGAGGGAGATTCCGACCAGGGAACCACAACTAGACGCCGACTGCCTCGTTGCAGATGCTGAACCAGATCACAGGCCTTTGCTCAGGTATGAGGGCTTATGTCTCCCCGGTGATTCGGAAAGGCAAGCTAGAAGCTTAACATGCTGTGCTCTAAATACAACAAGCAGAGGGAGAGTAGAAACTGTTAAGCAATATGATAGCTTTGTTCCTATGTTTTACTCTCCTGGTGACTATTTCAATCCTACTATGTTGTATTGTTCTGGTTATTGCGGCTCACGCCTTATTATCTAAAATACAGTCGTTTTATTAAAACATTAGATAAAACTTATACTGTCTTTTGTCATTTGTATATGAGACCATATTGTAAATGAGAGAGTTGGTTTGGATCTGAGTGACCACGACTTCCCTGAGAAGTTCCAAAGATGTCATGCGCTCGGCTGCCCAATCATCTCTTCCCCGTGGGAGAAATGAGGCACTGCTAGTTAGCCGGAGCAAAAAACGGATTTAGGGTGACAGAATTCTTTACACGTGGGTCAGACTCAGTCCCCCACACCGTTATCGATCCTGCTGCCTAGAAATCCAGTAGTCTCATTTAGGATAATGAGAGCCCACGCGACATGGCGCTGCCAACGATTGGTCTGGCTCTAATGTTTAGGTCCGACTGACTCTCTCGGTCTCATATATATTTTGACTCCTCGGTTCCGTATGCGGAGACGTCCGTTGGGCTGAGGGTTTCCGCCACCACGGGTTAGGTACGTCCTATTGCTTAGTGGTTGGTTGTTCAAGCTTGAACTTTGAAAGGAAAAAACCCCGATATTGGTGTGCCTTCTCTGACCTAGGGCTATTTTTTTTTTTACAAATGGCGAATCCTAATGTAGTGAATATAGCAATCAATATGCGTCACCCGTTCACAGGACATTTGATAGCACATGGACTAACAGTCCAGGGGGGTCCAGTCACTTTTGTGGTGGACGCCGTTGCAGCCTATAGGACAGAACTTTTTTATTCTTGGGTCGTATTTCCAGCAGCTGATGGGGGTACAAATACGTTTCACGAATATACTGTTGCGAATGTCCCTGGACAATACAGGGCTTATGCATACTTAGAGATACCTTTATCTTATCAAGAACACCATAATTGGCTTGATGGCGCCCTCCCACACACAGTAGCACAAGTAAGGTTAGGTCCATTGAGTAATGATGGTCCGACCTGGCCTTTGTTGGCTACTTACACACCATATCCTGCGGTTGCAAATTTGGCAGTGGCTGAAGTGCGTCGTTTATATATAGACTTAACTACAACATACAGGAGACTGGTTCAGTTTGTGACGCAGACATTAAATACTAATGCAGCGCGTGCTGCTCCGGCGCACCCACAAGCAGTGGTTCAGGGAATAAATCCGGCCACTGTACACTCAGTTACGGGCAAGGTACCGGCTAAACGTGAGGAGACTCCATTTTGGCTGGCGCAAAAGATTAATACGCTGGAAGCAGTATTTCCCCATACGGGACCTCAGGATAAACAGAGAATTTTGACGATGTGTTTGCCGTATGGGATGGTTCCTCCAGTGGACCTTTGTAATACCTGGGGCACGGTGTTTGCCGCACTCTACACTACAGCACACGGTACGCCGACTTTAGCTAATTTACCGGAAGTGCTTAAACAAATTCAAGATGAGTTTTATTAAAACATTAGATAAAACTTATACTGTCTTTTGTCATTTGTATATGAGACCATATTGTAAATGAGAGAGTTGGTTTGGATCTGAGTGACCACGACTTCCCTGAGAAGTTCCAAAGATGTCATGCGCTCGGCTGCCCAATCATCTCTTCCCGTGGGAGAAATGAGGCACTGCTAGTTAGCCGGAGCAAAAAACGGATTTAGGGTGACAGAATTCTTTACACGTGGGTCAGACTCAGTCCCCCACACCGTTATCGATCCTGCTGCCTAGAAATCCAGTAGTCTCATTTAGGATAATGAGAGCCCACGCGACATCGTGATGCATACATTTTGGAATGTGTATATATATCTGTATATATTTGGTTACTGTGGTTTGATACATTACAATGTTTGAACTGATTTCCTTTGTCTTTGCATTCTTCAGGGGGGTGTTGTGGGTTGTTACTGTGCTGTTTGGACATTCATTGGTGTGTGTGTTGTAGTGGGTGAGGGTCGGGGTGGGGGTGTTGCGTGTGTGTGTCCCTGACTTTTGCCTCCCCCCTCCCCTATGTCGTAGGTGCAGTACTCACCGTTGTCTTTGGCGCCTACGTTGCTGGTGATCGTAGAGGAGCAGAAAGACAAGCGCAGGGAGTATTTGTAGTTCGGGCTCCATGGTGGCCTCCTTCCTCGTGGAGTGTATTAAGGCGAGCGTTTTCCCATTGCAGAAGCTGTTTCCGGCGTGTTTTTATCCATGGTAAATCCGCCCCAGAAAAGGTGGCGGATTGGCGGGTTGTGATACTGTGGGCGGTTCATTGTCTCCCGCCTGTCTGTTGGCAGTGACCGCCGCGCTGCTAGTCTGTACCGCAGTGGCGGTCGGAGTGTTAAAGTGGCTGTCTATGTTGGCGGTTTCCGCCATGGTCATAATTCCCTTTTTTTGACCGCCGGCCTGTTTGCGGTATTACCGCAGCTTTAACACGTCCGCCAGGGTTGTAATGACCCCCTAAGTCTTTTGGATCAGCTGAAAGTTTCTTTAGCAGAGTTTATGTGAGTTCTTTATTACCCTTGGAACTTGCACTGTTAAAAGGATGCATTTGGTTCTCTGTGATATTGAGTTGCTTTTAGTACAACTGAACAGCACATGACTCAGCTGCATTGTTGGTCAATGATTTTACTCGCAGCGAGGAGGACTTGCTAGATACTCACTGGAGTTAATGAGGCAAGTGACATGTGGACCATTAGGGGTCTAGCGGACTGATTAGAGGTTCAGTAATACAAGGTACGGAAGTGAGAGGAATTTAGCAATTGGTTGCAACAGGTAAACAATCTATTTAAAATCAACTGGGTAAAGAATAGTCACAACAGCAGGTAAATACATTTTTGAGCAGTTACATCTTATTAAAACTGTTTTAAACCACACAAGATGGAACATGAATACAATATGGCTATAGTTCGTGTTGAACATGCAATTTCTGTTATCACTAAAAGTCTAGATGAGGCTAAAACCTTGACTTTAAATAATAAACTTTATTAAGACACAGCCCTACTTGGCAGTGGAGTTTCACTTCAATGCAAACGTAGCTTCTTAACCATTTAAGTTAGTAAATTAGAGGGCAAAATAACTGCAATCCAGACTATGGTTTCATCTTGGGTTCAAATGTTTTAATCAAGAGAGGGGGGATATTATCCTTTGCTGTATTTCATAATATAGGAGTTTCTGCCAATATAATAGCCAATACAGTGTATCACATACACCAGGAAATTGGTACACAGTCATGCTTACCTTCCTTGTAAGTTAACCGGGGACTGTGAGAGATTCTTATCCCAAAGAAGAGCTCCATACACTGCTCATCACAGATTCAGGTGGTGCATGCTCACTTTCGTGCCTTGATTACTAATCAAGACAATAGGTGGCATAACCTGTCACTAGGAGTGAGGTACTAAGAGTAGGGTCTTCAATATCCACGTCTCTGCCCCCAGTCAGTATCCATTGGAGTTGATAGCTGAATGAGTTGCAGGAAATGGGATGGGATATCTTCTTCAGGGGTATGTAGGCTATTAGGATCTGGATCTCCTACATTCAGATCATACTTGGGCACTGGTTTCCTTTGCTGTCAGCATAATTATTGAATGGAATGACCATGACTGGTGCAGTAATACTAGAACTGATTGTTCCATGCGAAGAGCGAACACAGTATTGCTTATTTAATTTCTTGCCGGCTGTTTGTCATTCTGCCAGGTCAAGAGGTGGATGTACGCTGCTGCTCTGGCAGTACACAGACCACAATATTTAGAGATCTCAACTAGGAAAGCAAAATGTCCATGCCTTCAGAGCATCTGCGGTAGCAGCTTTGCTGAAGGTGCTGAAGCTTTGCTTTGAGAGCATCATTTTGGGACTGCCAGGCTTTCCCTGGAAGTTCAAAACAGGACAAAATGGTGTCAGAATGCCTGCCCTTAATATGGCAAACAATCTAACATCAAGTGAATGACAGCCCAATGTCAGAGCACCATCGATTAAAGCTTTCTGCTGACGGAGACAGCAGAAGCTTTTCTGGCAGCAGCTCTCATTGACTCCATATAGCGAGGGAACTGCAAGTTTGATTGACAAATCAATCAAATTTCTAGCAGACTACCAGGTCTGCCAAACTATAAATAAGCCTTCAAACGTAGTACATTGCTGGCTTATTGAGGGGGCACTATTGTCAGATGGGTGCATGCTAATGTTCCCAAGATGTTAATCATATTTGATAACTGTTGTGTTTCATATTCGCATAGGTGGAAAGTCAAAGATAACGCTAAAGGTAATGGCACAATATTCTGATCTCCAATAGACCACTACCAAAGCACAGCACACATTAGAATTAGCTAGCTCTTTGACAGTTACACCAGCATCAGACTATTCCTCAAGATCTAGTTGTAACCTTAAGGAGGACATTTCAACTCTCAGTGTGACTCAAGCCAACTAGTCTCAGCATGTGTCTTTCAGTTTTATAAGGTATTTTAAGCAATGGTACACAGAAGAATAATGCCATGTAAGTAATCTGAATTGAATTTAAAGAACTGAACACTTACTTATGAGCAGCTACTGCTACTGATCTTGCCAAAACAGCACTTCTAGAATCCTTCCCTCCAAATCCACCACCAAGTCTCTTCACTCGGACCACAATGCGATTTGCTGGTACTCCAAGAACTTTAGCAATCACTTCCTACATGTTGAAGAAAAATAAATTACTTTGACTCAGCTGTGAGAAGTCAGTAAACATCCTTCAGTGTGCACGAATCTGATATTGCTGTTATATTGAATGTATATAGGCATCCATGTTACCAAAAGTCACAAAGCACATAGTTCCATTAATCCGACAATTATTAAATTTCCTCAAAATGTGGAATGACATAACTAATCTACTTGCCTTCTGTTTTTATTGGTGTATTCACATTTTTCTGAAGCTTTGAAATAGGCCCAGGCACAGAGTTTTGCTCTGCCTGCAGAGTTTTTGGAATGTTGGCACTTCACCCTACATGGAGTAGTGTGGGGTTCCTGAATACCAACTTCTGGGGCACACAGGAGTTTGTTCATTTGTGTGAGATTTGGTTTTAGCCCTTGCTTGCGAGAGGCACGGTACTCTTGGGCCACTAGTGAATCTCATTGTGCTGCTTGCTGCCACTCGCATGTGACTTTGCATTCTCTTGCGCTGCTTCCAGCATTGACAGTGGGCAAAACAGTGCCATGACCGACCGCAATGCACCTGGAGTAGATATTTTTTTACTTGAAATGCATCTAAATATAGTCAAAAAGAGGTTTTGGAGTGGATGTTCTTCTCCAATGAATCCTTCAAGTTGTGTTTTAGCGTGAGAAGCCTTTTTTTTCAAGACACAAAGGAATTGCCCCAGAGACTCCAACTTCCTGTTCCTGTCAGACAGGCTCCTCCCAGTGCTTTTTCCATCTTCTTGTCACTTTTTACTTGGATTTCGAGGTGGAAGGATCACTTTCTGTCTCCTGGATATACCTTTCAGATTTAAGTATTTTGTTTTTGTGAAATCCCAAAAGCACATTCAAAAACTATTGTATAAGGGGGGTATGGTTTGTTTGCTTGGGCAGGCACCAGTATTTCTTTGTACTCTAATTTGAATTTTAAATGTTATAGTGGTGGGTGGCCTGGAGTTTAACTATGGGCCTAGTTAATGTTTTTTTGCATTTCATTGATTTTTCATCTTTGTAAATACAAATTGTTGCACAGCTCAGTATCTTTTCTACATGTTTGGAACATTTGCAGTATTATTTTACCATGTGGCCTAGATTTCCAAACGGCATCTAACCTGTAATGTCCAGTACTAGTAGTCATCAGTGTATAAAATACATTTTTCAGTGGTATATGTTTTCAAAACTTCATTTAGAACAGGGATGGCATTGGATTAAATTAACAATGTTGGCTATTGTTTGCATTTCATTTTTTTGGCAAAAAGTGTATGTTGGGGGGTAATATTTGATTGCATAGAAGGATGTGTTTTGTTGTGAATTTTTTATAGCTCAGTTAGTTTTGTGTTTTGCATTGCTGAATTAATGCTAGGGTTTTTTTCAGGGTTGCCATCATGCCTCCTTATGGCCAGTGTGTGTGTTTGTCATCCTCCACCATTTGTCTTTGTTCTCCATGTCGTGTGGCCAGCGGCCATTTTGTGTAGTCTATGTCCATAGTCGTGCATTTGTTCTTTGTTCTCCATGCCTCCTTGTTCGCAGTTGTTGTTTGACCATGTCGCTGGCAGCCATTTTGTGCATCCAGTCAGTGTGCTTTTGCCATAGGCCTACATGTGTTCTTTTTTCCCCATACCTCCTTGCTCTTTTTTGTTGTTGTTTGACCATGTGGCTGGAGGCCGTTTTGTACATCCAGCCGGTGCTTTTTTGCCATCGGCTTGCATGTGTTCTTTATTTATTCCCCATGCCACCTTGCTACTCATTGTTGTTTGACCATGTGGCTGGAGCCCATTTTGTGCATCCAATCAGCGTCTTTTTCACCATAGGCTTGCATGTTTTCTTTGTTCCCCATGCCTCCTTGCTGTTGTTGTTTGGCCATGTGGTTGGCGGCCATTTATGCATCCAGCAAGTATGCCTTTGCCATCAGCTTGCATGGATTGATGCAATACCAGTGTATATTGCTATACTTGGGGATCACTAAAAGAATATGATTCTGATGAACATTGCTTATATTATTACCTATCTTATTTGTCGCCTTTACTCACAAAATGTTTATTCTTCTTTTCCTCCCATACAAACATTGGCAATTACTGATCTTTTTTTTGTTTTAATTTAAAAAAAAATTTTTTTAATTATTATAATTTTTTATTTTATTGTTATTTATTTTTTTAATTATATTTCTTGTGATTTTCTTTTTTTGTTTTTAGTTTTGTTTTTGATTTTTACATTTTTTTTATTCTTTCAATGTATTTAATCCTGATTTTTGCCCAATCCATCCATCCGCCCCTCCACCCAACATAGACACACAGCCGTGCTACAGCATTCAGTTTCTTTAGGTGATGCACTGCAGACACATCAGAAGCATATTTCTTTTTTTGAAATTATTATTTCATTTCCCCTGGACCACTTTGCTGCCACAGGTTTTTTAAGGATTATGCCATTTACCCATGCACCTCACTCTTACTACCACAGGTGTCACCTTTAAAACAGATGGAGATAAAACAAAGAGCTATATCTGTGTGTTGTATTGCTTGATTTGAAATGAAATTTTATGGTGTTTTTTGACTTTTCAATGTTTGATTAAATGGTATGTATTACATAAGTAACCAATAGTACTAATATTGAATGTGTCTGTAGTAATTCCACCTGCAATAATGCCACGTTTCACCAACTACATGTTTTTCTTGCTAGGTTGCTTTCAGATGCACAAGAGTAGAGAAGTTACATCACTTGCAGTACTGTCACAGAGAAGACCTGTACAGTGCTAACAGCCCTCTAATCTCTTCCGCTTATGCAGTTTAGTGCCACTGCCAACTCAGAGCTTTAAGATGACCCCAAAGAAAGTTGCTCCCAAGAATGTGGTCACTGAGAAAAAGCAGCTTTCCACTGTGAAGTGCTGACCACAACCTTCTTCGGGAGACATGTGCTTCCCACTCCTGGCCCCGGGGAGGAACTTGGGAGCAGCACTCCCGCAACAACAGCACCACCCCAAACTAAGCCCAAGACCATATCTGTCAGTGAGGCAGCCACTGCAATCATGGTGAGGCTGATGAGCAGTGACACTGAATTGGATTTGTCACTAATACAAAGTAGAACACAGTCATTTCAGGAAACAGAGCAAAGTGGACAGCAGCTGCAGCTAGCAATAGTAGATCTACCCAAAGGTGAAGCAGAATAGAAGGCTGAGCTTCCTGCCTAGCAAATACCTCCTCTTTTAAAATCAATGGATTCCAGATCTCCAGCAAGAAAAAGGAAAGGTACTACTACACCATCTTCTCCAAGAACCACTTCTGATAACAATGATAGGGACATGGAGGGGACCCCGGCAGAGTCCAGGAGACGCCAGGAGAGGCAACAGAAAAAAAAAAGATACAGAAAGCCTTAGACTCATGGAAAGGGATGATGATGAGGAGGATAATGATGAGACAGTCATTGTGGAAGCTGGCAAAGAGGAGTCCAACATTCCTATCCAACCTGCTCCAAGGGATGTGGCATAGGCAGCACGGCCGGCTCCTATATTTGTAAGGCCCTACCTGAGATCTGCACCAACTCCTACCTCAGTATGCACTGCAGAGAGGCAATTGACACATTCACCTACCACCAGTTCTTCTTCAGGCACTGGAAGTGGCCCAGTTATAAAGTACTTCTCCCCAGTTTGGGTCTTTTTTCTGATTAGCAAACAGGAGGAGAACATTGCAAAATGCTCCATTTGCCATGCAAGTGTTTGCCGAGGTAAGCCTTGTTCACATTATGGTACTGGAGGCCAGATGACCCTATGAAAAGACATCATGCAATTCAGTCTGAGGAGCACCTTAAAAAACTGCTGAACCTGGTGGTAGCGGAGAAGGTGAGGAGAGCCAAGAAACATCAGCTACAACTGGTCAAATCACGGTGGATGATGAGGAAGAAGATGGTGACATTCTCAAACAAAACAACCCTGTCCCCAGCAGTGCACCAGAATCACCTACCTCAGCGATCTCACACTGGCAGAGGAAGACTCAGTCTCAGATGGAGACCCCACATCATATGGTGACTGCACCATGACACACTGAGTCTACCACCACCTACTTCTCGAATGACGCCTGCATCAGTGGCCCCAGAAAAGAAGAAAATCCAGGCTATTACAAGCATTTTTAGGCAGGAGGGGCCTTACGACTGCAACCACCCAATAGCACGTTTGTACAATGGGAAGCTGGCAAAAATGTCTGAGCTTGACCTCTTTCCTTTTTCTTTGGTGGAAGGAGTCGGATTCTTAGAATTTGCGGCAGTCATCTGCCTGAAATGGAAGGTTCCAAGTTGTACCTATTTTGCCAGAGTTGCTGTTCCAGCACTGTATCACAATGTGCTGCAATTAGTGGTCAAGCTTTGCAGCAAAGTGTTGGCCACACTATACACCTGACGACAGATATATGGACCAGCTGTCAGGCTACTGATTACATATGCATCACTTCACACTGGATCTCTTTTGCTAGGTAAAGCAAAAGCTATCTACAGGTCTTGGCCCTGAAGACATTTTTAAGAGCATTCTGTGGAATGCAACAGTAGCCATGTTCACCATGAGGAAGTCACACACAGCTGCAAACATCTTGGATGAATTTAATAGCAAGGTGTCTGTATGGTCTCCAAATTAGATTTGTTGCCTCGGACAATGGAAGTCACATTGTAAAGGCCATGGCAGACAGTGTCTTTTTCAGGGTCCTGTGTTTGGCGCACTGCATTAACCTGGTTGTGCAAGACTTTCTAAAAAAATAAGACATAGCACCATACTGACCACCAGCAGACAAATCTGCACTCATTTCAGCCATTCTTTTAAAGCCTGGAAAATGTTGCAGATTATTCAGCAAGCTAACACAGTACCAGTTTAAGGCCTGATACAGGAGGTGCCAACATGTTGGAACTTAAACTATCATATGCTGCAATGTCTGTTTGAGCAGTACAGACATATCAATGACTATGTCATTGTAAGGAAATGCCTCCTTGGCATGGTTACCTCCTACCTTTTTGCCTTTGCTGATGCTAAGTTATGATTTCAAAGTGTGCTGGGACCCTGCTACCCAGGCCCCAGCACCAGTGTTCTTTCCCTAAACTGTACCTTTGTCTCCACAATTGGCACAACCCTGGCACTCAGGTGAGTCCCTTGTAACTGGTACCCCTGGTACCAAGGGCCCTGATGACAGCAAAGGTCTCTAAGGGCTGCAGCATGTCTTATACCACCCTGGGGACCCCTCACAGCTTGTGTGTGCTGGTGGGGAGAAAATGACTAAGTCGCCAGGCACTCCCCTCAGAGTGCCATGCCAACCTCACACTGCCTGTGGCATAGGTAAGTCACCCCTCTAGCAGGCCTTACAGTCCTAAGGCAGGGTGCACTATACCACAGGTGAGGGCATATGTGCATGAGCACTATGCCCATACAGTGTCTAAGCAAAACCTTAGACATTGTAAGTGCAGGGTAGCCATAGGAGTATATGGTCTGGAAGTTTGTCAAACACGAACTCCACAGTTCCATAATGGCTACACTGAAAACTGGGAAGTTTGGTATCAAACCTCTCAGCACAATAAATGCACACTGATGCCAGTGTACATTTTATTGTGAAATACACCCCAGATGGCATCTTAGAGATGCCCCCTGAAAACATACCCGACTTCCAGTGTGGGCTGACTAGTTTTACCAGCCTGCCACACACCAGACATGTTACTGGCCACATGGGGAGAGTGCCTTTGTCACTCTGTGGCTAGTAACAAAGCCTGTACTGGGTGGAGGGGCTTCTCACCTCCCCCTGCAGGAACTGTAACACCTGGCGGTGAGCCTCAAAGGCTCACCCCCTTTGTTACAACGCCACAGGGAATTCCAGCTAGTGGAGATGCCCTCTGGCCACGGCCCCACTTTTGGCGGCAAGGCCGGAGGAGATAATGAGAAAAACAAGGAGGAGTCACTGGCCAGTCAGGACAACCCCTAAGGTGTCCTGAGCTGAGGTGACTCTGACTTTTAGAAATCATCCATCTTGCAGATGGAGGATTCCCCCAATAGGATTAGGGATGTGACCCCCTCCCCTCAGGGAGGAGGCACAAAGAGGGTGTAGCCACCCTCAGGGCTAGTAGCCATTGGCTACTAACTCCCCAGACCTAAACACACCCCTAAATTCAGTATTTAGGGGCTCCCCAGATCCCAGGAAATCAGATTCCTGCAACCTGAAGAAACAAGAAGGACTGCTGACCTACAAGCCTGCAGAGAAGAAGGAAGACGACAACTGCTTTGGCCCCAGCCCTACCGGCCTGTCCCCAACTTCGAAAACCTGCTCCAGCGACGCATCCGATGTTCTCATAGGCGCCTATGTTTTTGGGCACCTCTTTGACCTCTGCACCTGACCGGCCCTGAGCTGTTGGTGTGGTAACTTTGGGGTTGCCTTGAACCCCCAACTGTGGGCTGCCTATGCCCCAGAACTGAGACTTGTAAGTGTTTACTTACCTCCTAATCTAACCTTTACTTACCTCCCCCAGGAACTGTTGATTTTTGCGCTGTGTCCACTTTGAAAATAGCTTTTATTCAAAATCCCTAAAGTACCTAAATGAAGTACCTTACATTTAAAGTGTTTAATGTAAATCTTGAACCTGTGGTTCTTAAAATAAACTAAAAGATATTTTTCAACATAAAAACCTATTGGCCTGGAGTAAGTCTTTGAGTGTGTGTTCCTCATTTATTGCCTGTGTGTGTACAACAAATGCTTAACACTACCCTCTGATAAGCCTACTGCTCAACCACACTACCACAAAATAGAGCATTAGAATTATCTACTTTTGCCACTATCTTACCTCTAAGGGGAACCCTTGTACACTGTGCACACTATTTCTTACTTTGAAATAGTACATACAGAGCCAACTTCCTACAGTCATTGAAAGAGGAGGGGATGCAATTGGGAAATATATGATCATGGGTGCAGACATATGGGGCCTAGTCAAATGCCTGACACACATGCTGCTCCCTTTTGAGGTTTTCATGTGACAAGTTAGCAAGGACAGTATGAAGGGCTAAGCTATCCCGCTGCTGCATCTACTGTAAGGGAAGCTAAAGAATGTGTTTGAAAGGTTCTCACTTGGAGGTGTGAATGAAAACTCAGAAGTGCAAGCCTTGGTTGAGAGCCTATGCTATTTCTTGACTTGTAATGCAAGGCTGCAAAATGACATCATCTCACCCAAAGAGTACATCTGTGCCACCCTACTTGATCCACACCACAAAACAATTTAACACACTTTCATTCCTTTTTCCAAAGGAGATGTTTCAAAATGCAAGAGGCGGATTGTTGAGCAAACTGGAGAACTGGACGAAGAATGGCTGGAACTTAGAGCCCCACTCTGCAGTTCTGGGGAGTTGCCTTCAGCTTCCAGAGAGGGCAGTCTTGTCTCACAGCAGCCAACACCAGCAACAGGAACATAGACAACATTAGAAGAGTCAAACCCAACATCTGCATTGGTTTGGTTTCAAGTGGCAGGTAATACTTCTAGTGCAGAGGGGAAGGCAAAAGAGGTCGAGTAAGTGGCAGCCCAACAACACTTCTGAGGATGTTCCAGGAGCATATGGATGATCCAAAAGATGTGTATGTCGATCAGAACCAATTAGTATGGGATGATGCACCAATGGCCACAGCTCAGCAGGCTGGCAATGAAGTATCTGGCTTGTCCTGTAGCTAGAATGTCTGCTGAACGTGTGTTCAGTGCAGCTGGCACAGTTGTTACAGTGAGAAGGACCATTCTCTGGCCTCAAAACTTGGAAAAATTAACCATGATCAAAATAAACCAGCATTTTATACCACATGAATACACCGTTCCTGAAACACCACAGGAGAAGGAAGAGGATAATTTCTCACAACCAGTGGGTTTGCTGACCAATTTCTGGATGAACAACTTGAGTTTGAGGATGAACTCAGATTTATGCTGCCACACCATTTTTTAGTCGCCTATATGGCCGGATTGGAGCTGAACCCATATGCAGTGAAGAAGCCCCCACATTCCCTTCAGGACACTGGAGACAAAGCCTGCCTATCTCACATGCTATTGCCTAACCTTTTTTTACATCACCTAGCAGGGCTGCTCTAAAAGATCATTAATTGAAAGACTGCCAGTGCCAATGCCAAATTCTAAAGTGTTGCTACAATCAAAGAGGAGATAATATTGTGTATCAACAATCGTGCTTAGACTGGAAGAATTGACTACTACCTATTGCACCAATGAGTGATATATTGAGTGATTGTGAGTGTTGATTGATGGTGTATGTGGTAGCTGACAATGAGGGAGAGAGTTTAACAAATTTGTAAACTTGATTGTCATGATTTGCAATGTTTGGGGGCTGATGGGTGATCATTTTTTTACTGAAAGTGGGTGGCATTTCAAACTTAGCAAAATGTACCTGAGGGGTCCACTCTTTTTCTCTAGTTCCTCAGAGACCAGACCAGTCACTTTCATTACCAAAGAAAAATCTACACAAAATACTCCATTTTTATTTCTCTATTTGTTCTTCAACTGCAGTGCACTACACAACTCTACCTCGCTCGGTTTGGGACTTAGACTCAGTCACTCAGAATCAGGAGGAAGAGGATAGAAGGACTCAGGGCGGGACCACCTCAACAGTTAGAAATAAAAAAGAGAAACCATAATTATGGTGTAGACTCTGAGGCCTAGTATTCACAGAGCTCTGTGGACTGGAGAAAGGTGTAGTGATTTGTGAAATGCTGCTGAGTGTGTGTCTGCTGCATTGATGGCACAAACATGAAACTCCTCTTTGTGTTCTTGCTCTGCTCTGAGTCTTCTTGGTACACTCCTGACTCCTCATGAAGCTTACCTTGCTTCCATTCATACGTCTCCTTTACTCTATACTATCGTTACTGTTTTTCAATATGCAGGCCTTCTCTTAGTTCTTTCTTACATATTCAAAACTTGGTGAAAGCTCAACCCTCCAACTTATCTACCGGACAGGTTTAGCCGGGTACAAGAGTGACGGATATTCCAAGAAGAATGGAGATGCACCGCCCAGTTTGGGAATGCAGCATCATTTTCCATTCTACAATCATATTTTTTTTAGAACTGGGTGGGTTAACTTCAATCCTCCATAATTTGTATTTTTCAAACCTAGAAGTCATAACATTTAGAGATATACTATTTTGGGTATTTCTGGGGCTGGAGTAGTGTTTACAATGCATTTAACCAAACTGTGTCATACTTATCCCTTCATCGTTTCCTTACACAAAAGATTGATAATGGTGTGCTGCTCAGCACCTGATGAATATTATTGTGGTTTCTTTTGTGTAGTTTTTGACTTTGTCACACCTTTCCCCAAACCGACTTTCCCATTCATTCGAGCCCCTAACCTTCTTCCCTGGGGCTGTGTGATTTATTGAGGTGAGCCCTCACTTTACACCATAAATAAATCACACACTTGCTGGGGTGGATGTGGTGAAAGAGACACCAACTCACTGTATGACCTTCTACTACCTGAGCAATATTCTACACCATCACCATTAACATCATCATTAAGGCGTTATGTTGCGTAAATGCTTAACCTAGTCCAACCACTTCAGACTCTGAGCTCATTTCTCCTGGCTCAAATATTTAAATTCCTAAGTTGAGTTTTCATTAAATACTAGCTCCCCATTGCTCAGAAGAAGTTAATATTGCTAGTTTTTTTATTATCATATGTGTCTTCTTTGTTGTGTGACAAATACTGTCATTGGGATAGTCTGGTCTCAGTCTTTCTAAAGTGATTTCACGTATGACCCACTAACTATGTTTTCTTTTAATGTAGTTGGCAGTATGGATAGCCCTTTGATTAATCTGGCAGCTGGTGTTCGCATAGGTGGGAGTGCCACCGTGTGTCTTCCCTGTTAGTGTGCTAGCCTGCTACTACTACCGCCCCCTTAAGATGCTATTTTGGGTAAATCCTGCAGTAAGAAGACAGAAGTATCAGCCCTCGTTCATCTATTCAGATAAGAGAAGAACTATGGATTGAAGTGAACTTGATTAGTTAGTAATTAACTTCCACTGAAGATGTTTGTGTGTATCTAGGTTTTTGTAAGCAAAATAGACAATGGCAATTATCCCCTAGTAATCAATATAGCTACAGAGGGCAGTAGAGGAAGAGTATAAGTAAATAACATGCACTTTTTTTAGCAAATTTAAAAAAAATAAAAAAAACAGGCTACCCTAAAAAACAGGATTGCAAACTAAAACACCAAACCAAACATTTGAGGCATAAATTAAGTAAAATAAAGTAGCCCTCTTTAGGAAAACCCACCTTTTCCACACACAACAGGACCACTCATCACCCCAAACAAATGGCCCTGTCGCCAAAAGTCCAACAAAAGTCCAAAATTAAAAAAAAACCTGGTCCCAACTCCCTTCCCAACACCTTCAACCGCAACAAGTCCCTCCCACCAAAACAAAAAAATAAAAAAAGCCTCAGAAAAGGGCATCCAGACCTGGTCCACTCTGCTCTATCCTTCTGAGCCGGCTCTCCATATTGTCCACCCACTACATGATGCACCCCAGCGATGCCCTGTCAGAGAGGGAGGGGGTGCATGTGTTCTAGTCAGGGCCCCTGACAGCTGGTGGCAGTGCCATCGATGTAATGGCTGAGAGGCCGAGGCTGGCATGCTGAAGTGGGGCCTGTGTCAGAGGCAGCTATTTCTGTCTCTTCATCCTCCAGGTCCACCAGCTGCCGGTATTCTGCCTGGATGGTCTCCAGCCTCTGCCACCGCAGACTGGTCGCTATCTCCTCCCTGGTGGGTGGTGCTGGTGAATCGTCAGGAGTAGCTATAGCGAGAAAAACCAAAAACAAGAATTGTAAATAATGCTCTGTGCAAGGGGTGCCACATTAGCAGTATATAGCTGGTCCCTTAGGGACAGTGAAACTTGATGTGATCATGATTAGGAGAGTCACGGGCAATTTTATTTGTTTACCCACACATGCCTCACATAAAACGCACTGACTGTCTGGCAGTAAAGAATTAGGGCAGAATAACACCAGATTTTTACAAAAAACAGTGTTTCGATTTTTATTCTTTTGAAGGCTTTTTCTGTAACTTAAGACACTGAGTGGAAAAATAAAAATAAATTACCTTTCATTTATGAGGAAGGCATTATGCACTAAGCAGTACAAGTAGTTGTGTCTATAATGGAGGCATGCTAGCTAGCACTTCGGGTACTTTGCTACTGTCTGAAACTGGAGCAGCTGTAGTTGACATTTATCTATCTTCAGTTCCAATGGCCCTTTTCTCCTCCAAATGCCTTTCACTTTCTACCCTGACACCAAAGAGGATGATGAATAATAAATAAGATACATCACACACAGCACTTATAAAATGTGGACATTATTATCCTGTCTAACATAAGTAGATGGTGGGTAAAACAATGCACTGCACTACAGGGAAAGGAACGGGCTACATAGATTGTATTTGTTACATTTGTCACAGAGTATCCCTTATGAAAAACTTCAAATCAAATCAGGTACTTAGTCCCACTTTACTCACTGGCCTGGCCCACCACCACAAATTATTTTGAACAAATTAATTCACTGGGCAGTAAGGAAAGGAAACCTGATTTACTCTACTGCAGGGTAAGGTAGAGGGATTAGAACAAAAATTAAAGTACCCCACTCTGAACTGTAGCTTTGATAACCATGAAACAAAGTAAGCAATGTAGGTGAGCAGCATGTCCATCTCCAGAAGAGCACCCTTGTTTATTCATCCAAGCAATTATTCAATCATCCTTTCATTCTTCCTACTATATTCACCCAAGGCCACAATAATTTAAGCTTTACTTTCTCTCATCCTGTCTTCCATCAAACTTTTCTATCCATTATCCATCCATTCTGTATCCACCCTTTCTTTCAATCATCCTTTCACCAATCCATCCATTTACCCAATTCTCACCCACGCATCCTGTCACCCTCCCACCTATCCTTTCCTTTCACTCATTTCACCAATCCTTTCTTTTAACCTTTGGTTCTTCCCCGTTTCCCTCAAGCCATCATGTTTAGCATACATTATGTGAGATTTTGCGGAGCTGCAGATGGAAGAGGCCATAACTCAGCCACCACTGTAGCTGGTAAAGCGGGGGTTTCATGATCATGAGTCATGACGACACCCTTGTAGCTAGTGAGTATAATACCAATTGTCAATAAGCAAGCAATGTGACTTACCGTCACCCATCCCCGCTGCCGCTTCCCCCCTCCAAACAAATCTCCTTCTGCAGCGGCACTTGAGCCAGCAACAATCTGTGTGGCTAGAAAAAAACATTGTACATTTTTTAGATGCCAGATACGCCTCCCTTCATTTTTCTAATTAAATAAATTACAACTGCAATACATCACTACAGTTTGGTTATCACTGCAGTATCTTCAACCGAAAATATCACTCTAGGCATTTTGTTTATGCACAATGACAGAAAAGCCAGTTAATCAAGCCAACAAAAAACTTTTCGTGATGGAGGGGCAGAGCTGTAGTTTATGATGATGATGACTCTGAATCATTGAAGTGCAATAAAGGGGTTGAATAATAATGGTCAATGAAAGACATATGGTGTTGGTTGGCAAATACAATGGGACCTCATACTTTCTAGCCTTGCTGCACTGTCATGGGAACTGCTGGTATACAGTATAAATGAATTACACAGCACAACATTGGGGGTTGGGGAGAGGTGGTCCATGATCATGGACACTCATGTTAACTGTTCGAGTAGGAGCAAGAACAAAAAAGCCTTCTCAATAAATACAGATGGTGAATATTATTTATAATACTAGCTTACTTGGGCCTGCAACCTTCACAGTAGACAGTACCAATAATATGTTGCTAGTCTTACAGTAGCACAAGATATATAGGGGAGATAGAAAGATTACCATTAAGGTAGAAGAAATCTACAGACTAGTATAGACCAGAAAAAGTCAGATACCAAAAAAAAACATGAAATAAGGAAAGAAAGATAATGCAGGGGTAACAGGAATTAAACCAAAATTGGATAGGGGAGTTGGAAAAAAAGGTGACAGTATAAAAAATAAACAAGGCAAAATTAAAAGTAGTATAATGGTGGGCAGAGGTAAAAATTAGGGAAATACTAATAATAAACAAAAAAGACTTACTGGGGTGAGCAGCAGTGCGCGCTGATGGTTGGTAGCTCCTCCCCTGCTCTTCTCGGACCCACCTCAGCAATACCCCTCTTCTTGCCCTTGGGTGCTGATGTAAGAAATAAAGAAGATAAAAAATAGATTAGTGGTACAGTTAATCTCCACAAAATTAATGTTAATATAAATTAATATAACAGGCAAACGCAGTAACATTGTTCTTATCTAAATCAGGTTGCCTATGGTACTAGTATCGACTATCGTTGAGTTGGCTATACTAATCCTATAATCCCTATTTCCTCAACAAAAACTACATTTGCAACTAATTCATTGCAATAAATGATCTTTAATTCTATTGTCATTTCTCAACCCCCTTGATGGACCAACTCAGTCTCCATTTTTTGCAGGGTATAGATGCATACTAGTACTACACATCACTATGAAACTGCTGGGACTGTACGCGCTACATAAAGAAAGTCATAGAGAAAGCTAACTCACTGATATCACTAATTCACAATGGTGACAGAAGGACAGAGTAGTTTGCATTGCAATGGCTTCTTAAATAATCAGCCAAAGCAAGCCCTGATGAGTAGGATTAGGTAGCGCCATGCAAGTGCGTAGCTCAAACTGGATCACATAGTGATATTCTTAATGTAAATTAAATGTAGCTTACCTCCAAGTGTGAGCAGCATGCTATTTGGAAAAAAAAGTTCACACTGTAGAACATAAACAACAAAAAATATAATTAATACTCACTTAGCCTTGGAATCTCGACCCCTAGATGGTCGAGCAGGTCTTGCTCCCAGTCAAGGATATCCACCCAGTGGTGCATCAGCTGTCTGGTGGTGCACTGGACCTGGGTGGTCCGCCACACACACCTGCACACCCTCCCCCAACGCAGCTGATGTTCGTTCCCACAACGGGTACCCGCTGCCAGCATGGAGAGGATGTGGCGGTGCACACAAAAAAACAAGTGCTGCACCTGCACCTCACAAAAGATTATCCAGGGCTGCACTCCTTAGAGGTGCACCATCCACAAGGTAGGCGGCTGCTGCTGGCTGTTCGGTGGGGGGCGTGGCACCGCCGCTTCTCTGGTCACCGTCCTGCTCTGCCATGGGCCTTGGTGGGGTAAAGAAAAGAAACAGGAGGAGGAAGGAAGGAATGAAGAAAGGAAGGAATAATTAAGTAAAGGGAAAAATACAAGTCACAAAAGAACACAAAAAAAATGAAAGAAAGTGAAATACAGAGACACGAAAACACACAGACTAATAAAATAAATAAAAATGTGGGGTACATTAATTAGGAGGGCAGAGGATTGAAAAGATTAGGAAGGGATTGAAAAAGGCCCAGCACCATGAACAGAGTAAGAAACAAGATGGCCGCGCCCATGCAAACCTCGTGGTGCAGTTCACACGTGAATCAGAATGTGAGCACATACACTGTGTTTGACATAAAACGCAATACATACAGGAGCCCTGGGAAACTCCACCCACCAGTGGAACTCCACTTAGTGCAGTTTTTTAACCAGTTCACGGAGTCCGCTCTCATTAACACCAGAACAAGGCTGGGATGGTCTGGAAACTGTAAGCTCAACCTTGAAAATATAATATTTTATTGACAAAGCAAACATTTTCACTGAGCTTCACCCTCTCTTTAAGGGCACAATACATAGGCTTAAAGTTAGAGGTGTTTGAGGTTCCATATGAGCAACCAATGAAAAAAAAAAAATCTCATTAATTACGCTTCCTTTGGGAAAGAAAAAGGTGTACGTATGCTAACTTGTCATTGTGAGAGAGCCTATATTAGGAAAAATGACTGAAAAATTAAGAGAAATTGAGATCAACATTAGGAGAACACTTTAAAGAGATGAGACCTAGCAAGTGAGCTTCAAAAACAAATCTTATTGATTACTGTCTGAGCGAAATGAGGACAGTCAAAACACTATTGCAAATAGAAGCACAGTGGACACTGTACTTAGAAACAAAGCAACCAAAGGGTTTCAACAATAGATTTGAACTAAAGTACAAGTTACTTACCTTCGGTAACGAAATATCTGGTAGAGAAATATTTGCAGATTCCTTACCTTAGAATTTTCCCCCAGACGTCAGACTGGATCCGGAGATTTTTATTTGAGCAATACCCTTGCGCGTCGGTAGGTGGCGTTGGTCGTCTCCGCAGGCGTCGTAGGCATCGTGGTTACCGTGATGACATCGGGAGTAGTACGTAGACGCCACCCTCACGCAGTGACGTCAGTTTCTTTTAACGACTTTCCACGCCAGAGCGCAGAGCCGCTAAGAACACTGTGATTGATGCGCCAGATCCAAGGGCCTGAAATCCCTGTCCCTAGAAATCAGTTCCCAAGCGGGGAGGATGGGTGGGCGGTAAGGAATCTGCAACTAGAATATGTCTCTACCAGAGATTTTGTTACCGAAGGTAAGTAACTTGTACATCTGATAGAGACTTCTAGGTGCAGATTCCTTACCTTAGAATAGATACCCAAGCAATGCCATCCTCGTTGGTGGGCTGTGAACCAAGATCATACTAGAAAGTCCTGCAGGACCAAATGACCAAAGTAGCCGTCTCGATGGACTTGACTATCCAGGCAGTAATGCTTAGCAAGCGTGTGCAGGGTTGCCCACGTTGCTGCCTGGCAGATATCCAGGACAGGAACTCTGCCTGCTAACGCAGTGAAAGTCGCGGTTGCTCTGGTGGAATGAGCACGCAAGCCTTCAGGAGGTTGCTTTTTAGCCAAAGCGTAACACATTTTGATGCAAAGAAGCACCCATCAAGAGATGGCACACTTTTGCACTGCCTCCCCTTTCTTAGCACCCATATAGCCAACAAAGAGTTGATGTTCACCTGGAAATCTTTAGTACGATTGAGGTAGAACGCCAACGCTCTTTTTGGGCCCAGACAGTGGAGTCTCTCCTCCTCATGGGAAGGATGTGGGGGTGAGTAGAAGGTAGGCAAAGTGATGGACTGGCCTACATGAAATGGTTTAACCACCTTAGGAAGGAAGGAAGCTCTAGTGCGTAACATCACTTTGGCCTGAAGCTCACTCACCCTGCGAGCAGAGGTGATAGCGACCAGAAAGACAGTTTTGAATGTGAGGAGCCACAAGGGACAATTATGCATTGGCTCAAAGGGTGTACACATCAAATAAATAAATACAAGATTAAGATCCCACTGAGGCATGATAAATGGAGTGGGAGGAAATAAGTGGGTGAGCCCTTTTAAGAACCTACTCACAACAGGAGATTTAAAGAGTGAGGGCTGATCAGGTAGCCTAAGAAAGGCATAAATGGGAGACAAATACCCTTTAGGGGTGCCCAAAGCAGAGCCCTGCTGGGCTAAAGAAAGAATGAACAGAAGAACCTCTGACAGAAAAGGGATCAACAGATTTGTTGGTACACCATGTCACAAATGTATTCCAACAACAGGCGTATACAGTTTTAGTCGATTGACATCTGGCTGCCGGGTGGAGAACCGTCCCCTGCTGCTGCGACAGAAGATCTGCCCGAAGAGGCAGTCGGAGTGGAGGATCAATGGACATGCTAAATATCTCTGGATACCACACTCTTCGAGCCCAGTCCGGAGCCACCAAGATAACTTGGGCCCAGTCGTACTTGATTTTCTTGAGAACTCTGGGCAGAAGAGGGATACGCGGGAAGGCGTAAAGGAGGCCTGAGCTCCACTCAAAACGAAAAGCGTCTCCGAGCGAGTATCGCCTTGGAAACTCCAATGCGCAAAACAGCTGACATTGCGTGTTCTCTGCGGAGGTGAACAGATTTAACCAAGGCTCTCCCCACTTGAGAAAGAGACCTTACGCCACCTCCGGATGGAGACGCCATTCGTGATCGACTGTGCGTCGGAGGCTGAGTTTGTCTGCTCTGGCGTTGAGAGAGCCCGCCAGATGTTGAACCATCACGGTAATGCCCTGATGTTCCAGCCATGTCCAGAGGCGTAGTGCCTCCTGACAAAGGGTCCAGGACTCTACTCTGCCTTGTTTGTTAGAGTACCACATGGCGGTAGTGTTGTCCGTGAACACCTGCACCACTTTCCCTTCGAGAGAGGGAAGGAATGCGTTCAAAGCAAGCCTGATCGCACAGAGCTCCAGCATATTTATGTGGAGCCCCGACTCCGGCGGAGACCAGAGGACTCTGATCTCCGCCTCTCCCATATGGTCGCCCCAAACCAGAAGTGACGCATCTGTCACTATAGAGAGATCTGCTTGGGGAAGGGAGAGGGACCTGCCGTTGACCCAATTTGGATTCGAAAGCCACCACTGCAGGTCTTTCGCAGTCTCCTCTGAGATCTGGACCATGTCTCAGAGATTTCTCTGATGCTGCGCCCACTGGAACTTCAGGTCCCACTGCAGAGCCTGCATATGCCATCTGGCATGTGTTACTAGCGGGATGCAGGATGCAAGAGGCCATGAGGCCCAGCAGTCTCAGAGTCAGTCTCACCGAAACCCAAGACCGAGGCTGAAAGATCGTAATCATAGCCTGAATGTCTTGTACTCGCTTATCGGGAGGATAAGCCCGAAACTGCACTGTATCCAGAACAGCTCCAATGAAAGGGAGCATCTGAGGGAGTCAGGTGTGACTTAGGCACATTTATAGTGAACCCCAGCTCGTGCAGGAGGTTTTCCGTAGTCTGAAGGTGGGAGACGACTGTCTGGGGCAAAGGCGCCTTCAACAGTCAGTTATGAAGTAGGGGAAGACTGAGACCCCTAACTTGCGCAGATGAGCCGCAACCACCACCATCACTTTTGTGAATACCCGAGGGGCGCTGGTAAGGCCGAAAGGGAGCACGGTAAACTGAAAGTGCTCATGACCTACCACGAATCGTAGGTAACGTCTGTGGGCAGGCAGATTGGGGATGTGGAAATAAGCGTCCTGCAAGTCCAACGCTACCATCCAGTCTCCTCGGTCTAAGGCAAACAGAACCTGAGCCAGGGTGAGCATTTTGAATTTCTCCTTCTAGAGGAAGTAGTTCAGGTCCCGAAGGTCTAGGATAGGACGTAAGCCCTTGTCCTTCTTTGGTATCAGAAAGTAACTGGAATAACAACCACAAACTACTTCTTGCACAGGGACCCTTTCTATAGCTCCCTTGGCCAAGAGAGCCGCGACTTCCTGGCAACAAGCACCAAATGATCCTCCGGAATATGATGGAAGGATGGTGGCATGTGTGGTGGTGCAGACTCGAAAGGGAGGGAGTAGCCCTTCCCAATGATCTGCAAAACCCACCCATCCGTGGTGATATGTTCCCAGTGGGACAGGTGATGGCGGATCCTGCCACCAACTGGGTGGGAGTGAGGGGACGGACTAGGAGGGTTTTGAGACTGCACCAGGGGGCAGAGGTGGCCTGGACAGACCTCTGGTTCCCTGTACCACGGCCATGTGGGATTCCACATCCTCGGCCACGCATAGGCTGGCCAGCGTGCGTGGCACGGTAACTGGATTGAGGACACGACAGGACGCCCATTCCGTGTCCACGAAATGGACAAAAAGCGGACTGTGGTGGACAAGTGGTGGAGGAAAGTCCAAGGGACCGAGCCATAGCCCGGGAATCCTTGAATCTCTCCAAGGCCGAGTCCGCTTTGTCTCCGAGGAGACGGGTGCCATCAAAGGGCATGTCCAGGAGTGACTGTTGGACATCCCCAAGAAGCCAGAAGTGCGTAACCAGGTGTGGCGCCGTAAGGCCACTGTCGTTGCAACCGATCTGCCCAGAGAGTTAGTCGTATCCAGCCCACAGCGGATAGTGAACTTTGCCGCGTCTCTCCCATCTTTCACAGCTTGGGAGACGATAGCATGGGCTTCCTCCGGTATCTGTGGCAGGACTTGCGCAACCATATCCCAAAGGGAGTGGGTATAACGGCCCAAACGACATGCAGTGTTCACAGACCGCAGTGCAGGGCTGGAGGAAGAAAACAACTTCTTGCCAAATTGTTCCAGCCTTTTGGATTCCCTCTCCGGGGGTGAGGAAGGGAACGCGCCTGAAGAAGAGGAAGCCTGGATAACAAGACTCTCAGGCGTGGAGTGTTGGGACAGGAATTTTGGGTCGTTCGGAGCAGGCCGATGGAGGTGAGCGATAGTCCTGTTCACAGGAGCCCCTGTGTTGGGTTTGGACCATGTACCCAAAAGGACATCGGTGAGGGCCTCACTGAATGGTAGAAGGGGTTCTGAAGTAGAAGCCCCAGGCTGAAGCACCTCCGTCAGGAGATTAGACCTGACTTTCACAGTAAGTAGCTCAAGGCTGAGGCCCTCAGTTGCCCTACTGACCACCATACTGTAAGTCGCTCCCTCCGCCGTAGCCACGGTAGTAGGAGACAACATGTCAGCATCAGGAGAAGTATCCAGACCACTGGCGTCGCCCAAATCCTGTGCCCAGTCCATAGCAGGGTCATCCTGGTATTCATAACGGTCCAGGTACCCCTCCAATTCCTCCCCGTATTCGTACCCATCGGAAAACAGGTCCAAATCGGACCTCGGGCGAATAGACCCCACCGAAGCCAATGGCGATGGCGGCTGACGCTGCTCCGACTCCGAGTCGTCAGGGACAAGAATTGGGTCGACGTCAATAGTGGGCACTACCGATGTCGGGAGCATCGATAATCGGCCTGGCGTCGGGGAAGGTCTTGAAGGTGCGACCGGCGTCGGTGCGGATGCATGGATCTTGAGGTCACATCGGCCGCCGGGGCCGGAGCCGCCGGTGCAGAACCTGAAGGCCCCTCAGCCAAACCCCTTGGGCCCAAAGGCACCGTATCGGGGTCGGCCCGCCCAAAAATTAGGCGCATGGCCTCGTAAAACTCCTTTAGTTGGGGGGGGGTCGCTCCGGCTCCAGGAAACTCAGGGAAGCGCGGAGTAGACCCAGACACAGGCTCCGAGGACGGAGGCCTAGTGCGTGGACGCTCGTCCCGCGCCACGTCGGCCGAGCGATGGGGTGAAGTCGGAGATCAATGGGACTTTTTCTTCTTACCTTGACCCGAGGATTTCGAAGAACACGAGTGGTGATGACTCTGCGACAGATCTCAAGACCTTCCTCTCGAGTGAGACAGGGACCTACGTGGAGTCGAGTGTCGGGCCCCCATTAGCTTTAGGGACCGCTCCCTCAAAGCTTTCGGGTGCATGGGCCGACACTCGGAGCATGACTTCGGGTTGTGGTCGTGCTCGAGGCACCACAGACAAACGCAATGAGGATCCATCACCAACATCGTCCGATGGCAGTCCTCACAAGGCTTGAACCCGCTCCTTGGGGTCATCTCGATGCACCAAAGTCATTAACAAAAACTACAAAACGACAAAAAGGTCGAATTCGGCCAAAAAATAGCAGGGTTGCTCTCTCCGGATCAGCGCGTGGTGCAGAAAGAAAAGAACTGACGTCACTGCGTGAGGGCAGCGTCTATGTACTACTCCCGACATCATCACGGCGACCACAACGCCTACAACGCCTGCGGAGTTGACCGACGCCACCTACCGATGCGCAAGGGTATTGTTCGAGGAAAAATCTCTGGATCCAGTCTGACGCCTGGGAGGAAATTCTAAGGTAAGGAATCTGCAACTAGAAGTCTCTATCAGATTTACTTGCTGTGATCAATTTATAATAAGGAGGATTGATGCTTGATTGTTTGATAATATGCATAACTGACTTGTGAGATAAATGGGAAGTATAGTTTGAACTACATTGGAAAGCATCGGCAGACTACATGGATTGACACAAATTGAAAGAACATCAAAAACAGCCTATGCTGAACAACAGAAACAGTTTGGACAGTAAAGTAGTAGTAGGGAACCAATGGGTAACATTGGGAGGAAGTAGAAAATGATTACGAAAAAGAGAATCCTTGAATGTCTTACTTTGAGTGATGAAGTAGACACAGCATAGGAAAAAGGGTATGAGGAGGAATTAGAATTTAAGGGTAAGTTAAGTGGTAGGCTACAGCTGAAATGTACCTCCTGATAAAGAAATGATCAGCTCAAAATGTAGAGAGAAGATTGTGGAGTATAATTCATGGATGAATTGTGAGGTACATAAAATTAAAGAAAATGTACCAACTGGGATACAATTTTGAAGACATTTTCTAAAAGAGTGAATGAAATATATAGCTATGAAAAGTGAAACCTCTTTAGTGCAGAGGGTGAGATATTCATGATCTCAGCACTACCTTCATAGGCTGACAACATTAACAACTTATCCTTCCAATTAAAGGGAAAACATCCTCTGCTGCTTACTTTTGAGATTTTTTTGCAAATCTTCCCCTCAATGTATTTGTTTGAGTTAGTTGATCATTAGCTCACAGAGCATGCTGACTTCCTCAAACTGAAAGAAAAAAACAGCCAGATAACTCAGTAGTGGTGCACAGGAGCTAGTCAGAAGTTGGTAGTTTTCTTTGGTAGGAAGGTTTCCCTGTTTGCCAACCGAACTCGGGCATGAATAACACAGCCAACCACATCGCCAGAATGAGTGATTTTGAAAGGGAAAATCTTGATGTATCCTTGTTGCATTTTGGGACCATTCCTATATGGATGATAGGCCCACTACAACAAGTGGTGTACCATTTTATTGGTAGAAATGTGGAAGGCCTGCATGGTAGACATTTGGTGAATCCTGGCAGAATCCAGAACTCTCCCGTAATGGAATGTGAGGGCATGTGTAGGGCATTCTGGGTAAAGAAACACAGTGAAATCCACAAATGCGACATTGTTAGACTTGGCCCTCTCTTTGTCACCCCCAAACCTTTTAGCCTTCATCCTCCCTGTTTTACTGAATTTGTTTTGTTGGCTTTAGGACTCTGTGCACTTTACCACAGCTACCCAGTGCTAAAGTGCTTGTGCTCCTTCCTTTAAACACAGACAATTGTCTTGTAGCCAACATTTTATTTACTTGTAAGACCCTAGTAGTGTGGTGCTACATATACATAGGACCTGTAGGTTAAGAGCTACTACTGGGCCTGCAGCACTTATGGTGCCACCCACTTAAGTAGTCATTTTAAACATGCCTCAGGTCTGCCATTACACCCTGTTTGCAGTTTTACACTGCTATTTTGGCCTGGCAAAACACAACTTTTGCCACTCGTAAACCTTCCTTTTTAATACATATAAGCCATGCTTTGACTAGGCCCTAAACATCCCTTAGGCAGGGTGCTATGTATTTAAAAGGTGAGATATCTTCTTTTAAGTTTTACATGTCCTGCTGGTGAAAAACTAACAATTCTTTTTTCCGCTACTGTGAGGTTTATCATTCCCATAGGATACTATTAGGCTACCTTATTGCTGGGGTTGGGAAGAATTTTTCTTTCCTTCTGTGGAATTGACAGAATTTGGTGGCTCTGCCTTATTTGGAGTGGCATCGTATTTCACCAATTACCGCCTGGCACTTTTTTTTTTTACGAGGCTCCATGAATTGCGAGCCGCCTTTGGGGCCTGATCTGGAGTTTGGGTTTCTCAGTCACAATCGTGATGGATGTCCTGTTTGTCGTATTACAATTTCCCACAGGATATAATGGGATTGTAATACGGCAGATGGGATATCTGCCACGTTGTGACAGAGTAACCCCCTCCCCAAAACACTAAATCAGGCCCTCAGTGTCACCCAGCTTCATTTTCTAATGTGGATGGTCACGGTCAGGGACCTGCTCTTGAGTAGATTTCCTGCTATTCGAGTCAATTCCCTTCTTGACCTACAGAAAAATCAACTCAAATGGCAGAGCACTCTTGCACACCCCATGTTGTAGTTTGCACTAATTTGTCAGGGTTGCTAGCACTATAGGCTTTAAATTGTCAGCACAAGTAGCGACATGCATATTTTCAGCAAGTTGACAGAACACTGCAGAATCTCACACAGCTTTTGTGTAAATCTGTGTAATTCCATGGAGTGAAACTCCATGAGCTCTCCCACCCTACTTATTATATTTAATAAATGATAGCGTTTGATTGGGAAAAGGTAGAACTCATTTACCCTCAAATTATCTAAAACCTTTCTCAATCTAAAAAGTGCCACTCTCAGAAAGTCTAACTTTCCTTTTCTAACTATTTGGAGTGTGCAGCATGCTCCTGGGTGACATGGCTAGGTGGGAATGGCAGTTGGCCATTGTGTTTTCCTCCCTGACTGATACACGATAGCAACACTGGGTGATGGCATGATGGGGGGGGGGCAGACCTGTCATCTAGCACACTTGCACTTCAAAGCAGTTGTCTCAGCATACTCACAAAAGGATTCACACTAGGGTATTGTGCCCTCACACAACCTGGGTCCAGGCTAGGGAGTCAGGAATTACCAAACACTTCTGCGTGCGGAAAACTCCAGAAACCTCTCCCACTTTAAAGACAGCACCATGTAGAACAAGCATTTGCAATGCAATGGGCCTACCGTCTGCTCGAGTTAGAGCCATTAGCGTTGTAAATTCCTAACTGGACTTTTCTTGCCACATGAATTGAAAATGAAAAGTAAAACAGTTGACATATGCGAGCCAATTCAACAAGCCACAGCTGGCATGAGCGACAAAGAGTGACACAAATGGAATAGGAAGTTTGCTTGCAGTGAAATGTATTGTCAAATGTGCTATTATCCATGGAACAGGGTCAGTGTCCAAGGCGGTAAGAAAACCGCCCTAAGGGGGGACAAAAAACATTTACCAATGATGACGAAAGATTTTTGAAAGACAATCCCATGAACCAGTGATAGTGAGGGGCGTGTGGTGGGTGTGGTTAAAAGCCCACAGGTAAATTACAACAGGTCAAAGCGCTTGAGCGATTGACCTAATGAATAAGTTAGACACATCCAGCGCTAGCCTCATCGCTTTTTTTCCCCAAAGCATTGATAAAGCAAATAGGTCTCACCTATACGAGACCTATTGGCTTTGTCAATCTTTCTTCCCATGTTGTACAGCTACACGGCTGCTGTGCAGCATAGTTCAAAATAAAATTAAATAAAAAATCGCTATGAAGGAGCAAGCTTTGACTGAGCCATGGCATTTTTCTTTTTTTACTTTCAGCCAATAGATATTACATAAGTACGATCTATTATCTTTGCTATTGCTTGTGGTTTGTGGGCAAGGGTTGATTAAGTGATTTTCCCAGGATCACAGGAGGTTCATTGTGCTGGATTTGAACTTTATTCACCAGTTTCAAAGTCGGTTGTTATGGGTTTCATTTACCAATTAATCCTTCCTTACCTGTTGTTATATATTGCTGCTTCGCACATAGTAGTGTATCCTTTCGGATGATATAGAGTTTTTTGTGCAGCATTCATCCTTCTTATATGTCATATAACAGGGCCTATAGGTTAACTGCGTCACAGTAAGAATCAACCACCAAAAGCGCATCGATGGACAAGAAAAGAATGTTGTCGATGGATAACAAAACAACGTTGTCGCACTTGAGGAATGAGCAAATAATCAATCTGTCTACTATATAATTATACTTTCATTTACTAAATAAGGGTAACCCTGTGCTTGGCAGGGCTTTAAAAAATTGAGTGAAACTCTCAAATGTTTCTCTCCAAGGAAATCTTTAGTAAAAGGCAAAAGAGTTATTCGGTTTGAAAAGAAACCAGAGTATACGTTTCATGGCTTCTGTCTGTTGCTCCAAGGAACACCACACCGTTACACAGACTGTCAGGGTAATTTAATTTACCAAGTTCATCTTAGAAAACCTTTTAAAATACAACCAATGTATAATAATTGTTGTAATCTGTACATTGATAAAACACTTGTTGCCACAAAAAGAAACAACAGGAGGACTCAGACGTGACACAGAATTATGGGTATGTAAATTTATTTGTAGGTCACGTGACAGGAAAGGCCTGCTCAAGTCGTAATATTGTCTCCTTTAACTCTGCACATTTTGAATGGTGCCTCACACGGGCACTTGTGAGGACTGGTGGCAGCCAAGAAGGGGATTTTTATATGCCTATGTCAAAGCATGCTCGCTGGCTCATTGCTATTTTATCTGAGACAATGAATGAGCCAGTGCGTTTTGTTCTTGAAGCCTAAAAGGCTGCATTAGCTGCTGTACAAAACAAGTATTGGCAAAGAGGAATGAGTTTGAGCTATTAGCATTGTAAATTCATAAGTGGACTTTCCTTGCCAGATAAATTGAAAATGAAAAGTAAAACAGTTGACATAAGCGAGCCAATTCAAAGCGCCAAAGCCACCATAAGCATGAGCTCAAGGGAGAGACACAAAAGGAAAAAGAAGTTCGCTTGCAGTTAAACGTATCAGCAGAAGTGCAATTATCCATGTAACAGGATCGATGGCCAAGGCGGTAACAAAACCGCCCCAAGGAGGGACAAACGTAAAGCATTTACCAAGAATAATAAAGGATTTTTGAAAGGCAAGCCCATGAACGAGTGATAGTGATGGGTGTGCGTGGTTAAAAGCTCAGAGATAGATTACAACAGGCCACATCGCTTGCACTCTCAACCTAAAAATAGAACCCCCAGACCAACTCTTCTGCTCACTACTGGACCTGCGGAAGGACTCTGAGGACTGCTCTGCTGTCTGTGGCCAGCTGTTTATTTTTAGAAGACCATCCTGCTGCACCAAGAGGACAGCCCTGCTGCCTGAAGTCTGTCTTGTGCCCCAAGAGGACTGCCCTGCTGCTTGAGACCTGCTTTTCTGTTTGCACCCAGAGTTCCATGGGCTAGTTGGCAGGACTCTTGATCACAGCGACTGAAAAGGCTCCAACTATCTTGAATCTGCATCTGGACACAGCCTAAGTTAGTCCTAACCCTCCAAGTGGTGCCCATCCAGTCCTGAACGCTTTGAATAGAGGTTTAATGTGCTAGACCAGCCCAACTCAAGGTTGCACCAATTTGGGTGCAAAACATCTCAAAGCCCAGCAGAGCAACACATTGCAGACCGTGCACCAAGGACATAAGGCACAATCCTCAGCAGGCCAAACCAGGTCCTGTACTCCATCGCAGTTGGCTTGGACTTGTGACCTTGTACCGGTCCAGCACGACCAGATAAAGTCCATTGGCATTTTGTGCCTTTTGACCTAAATCTTTAAAATTGCATATCTTAATTTCTACTGATTGAATTTGTGTTGCTTTAGTGCCATTTTGTTTATTACATTCTACTTGATTTTTTTAATTGGTGTGGGATTTTTCTTGAGCTATGTTTTCACTTTGTAACGGTTTGTGTGCTGCATAATTACTTTGCACATTGCCTCTAAGTTATGTCTGAATGCCTTTCTGCCAATCTACGAAATGGGTTCAGCACAAGTTACTTTAGGGACTTCTGTGGTTCACCCAAAGAAGGATTGTGGCTGTTGCTTGCAAAGGGTTCTCATCCCCCTCAACCAACAACTCAATTTCTTACAGACACCACTATGGGTGTCTATTTTTCAGAAGTGTCTGGGGTTGCTAGGTTATCTGAGTTCTGGCAGAGGCCATGCTTAAATACTACAGCTACCAACATTTCCAAAATGAGCGAAGCTGAAAGGAAATAAAAACTTAGGTGGTCATTACAACCTTGGCTGACAGTGTTAAAGCGGCGGTAAGACCGCCAACAGGCTGGCGGTAAAAATTTTGCAATTACGACCGTGGCGGAAACTGCCAACAAAGGCAGCCACTTTAACACTCCGACCGCCACGGCGGTACAAACAAACAGCGCAGCGGTCACCGCCAACAGACAGTCGGAGGACAATGTACCGCCCACACTATTATGACAGGCCAATACGCCACCTTTTCCGGGGCAGATTCACCGCAGATAAAAGCACAACGGAAACAGGCATTTCGAAGGGAAAACGCTCACCTCTACACACTCCACGAGGAACGACAACACCATGGAGCCGGAACTCCATAGTCTTCCTGCTCTAGTCTTCCTGCTCCTGTACCAGGAGCACCAACGCTGGTGGCGAAGACCACGGGGAGTACTGCACCTACGACATAGGGGAGGGGGGAGGCAAAAAACAGGGACACACACACGCAACATCCCAACCCCCACCCCCACCCACTACAACACACACACCAATGCATATCCAAACATTACAGTAACACCCCTCAACCCCCCCGGAAGAATGCAAAGACAAAAGGAAATGAGTGTAACCATTGTAATATATCAAAATAGAGTAAGCAAATATATACATATGTACACTATTAACAAAATATACACCACGAATAGTAGTCCAGTTATTGCACCATTCATAGTCCGTGGACCACTGGGCCCAAAATACATGGGCGAGGCCCACACAAGATACCCGAACATGATGGAGAGAACACTGCAGGGGCATCAGATAGAAATACAACAGGCACCTCAGGGGGAAGGGAAGGGGGGGCACCTCAGCCAGATGAGTGCACAACGTCAGATCCACGAGGGGGCTCCATGCCCATTGATGTATCCTGGGAGTGCAAAGCCACAGTCTCTCAAGTCTCTACAGTGGGTGGCTTGCCCACTGTACCATCCTGGGGAGTGCGAAGCCACAGTCTCTCAAGTCTCTCCAGTGGGTGGTTTGCCCACTGTACCATCCTGGGGAGTGCAAAGCCATAGTCTCTCAAGTCTCTACAGTGGGTGGGTTGCCCACTGTACCATCCTGGGGAGTGCAAAGCCACAGTCTCTCAAGTCTCTACAGTGGGTGGTTTGCCCACTGTACCATCCTGGGGAGTGCAAAGCCACAGTCTCTCAAGTCTCTCCAGTGGGTGGTTTGCCCACTGTACCATCCTTGGGAGTGCAAAGCCACAGTCTCTCAAGTGGATAACAGTCTCCACTGGTTCTGGAGGGGGACTGATGCCCAGAGTGCTTCATCCTGCCAAGGACAGACGGAGTGGATGCAGGTCTCCACTGGTTCTGGAGGGGGACTGGTGCCCAGAGTGCTTCATCCTGCCAAGGACAGACGGAGTGGATGCAGGTCTCCCCTGGTTCTGGAGGCGGACTGGTGCCCAGAGTGCTTCATCCTGCCAAGGACAGACGGAGTGGATGCAGGTCTCCACTGGTTCTGGAGGGGGACTGGTGCCCAGAGTGCTTCATCCTGCCAAGGACAGACGGAGTGGATGCAGGTCTCCACTGGTTCTGGAGGGGGACTGGTGCCCAGAGTGCTTCATCCTGTGCAGGACAGACGGAGTGGATGCAGGTCTCCACTGGTTCTGGAGGGGGACTGGTGCCCAGAGTGCTTCATCCTGCCAAGGACAGACGGAGTGGATGCAGGTCTCCACTGGTTCTGGAGGGGGACTGGTGCCCAGAGTGCTTCATCCTGCCAAGGACAGACGGAGTGGATGCAGGTCTCCACTGGTTCTGGAGGAAGACTGGTGCCCAGAGTGCTTCATCCTGCCAAGGAAAGACGGAGTGGATGCAGGTCTCCACTGGTTCTGGAGGGGGACTGGTGCCCAGAGTGTTTCATCTTGCCAAGGACAGACGGTGTGGATGCAAGTCTCCACTGGTTCTGGAGGGGGACTGGTGCCCAGAGTGCATCACTCACCCCGTGACGGTCCCTGTTGCATCACTGCCCCGGACGCTCATGGGCTAGCGGTGCTTGAGTTGGCGGTGCTTGCCCTGTTCAGCAGTGCCTGAGTTGGAGGTCCTTGCCCTGTTCAGTGGTGCTTGCCTTGGCGGTCCTTGCCCGGTTCAGCGGTGCTTGCCTTGGCGGTCCTTGCCCTGTTCAGCGGTGCTTGAGTTGGCGGTCCTTGCCCTGTTCAGCGGTGCTTGAGTTGGCGGTCCTTGCCCTGTTCAGCGGTCCTTGCCCTATTCAGCGGTGCTTGAGTTGGCGGTCCTTGCCCTGTTCAGCGGTGCTTGCCTTGGCGGTCGTTGCCCTGTTCAGCGGTGCTTGCCTTGGCGGTCCTTGCCCTGTTCAGCGGTGCTTGAGTTGGCGGTCCTTGCCCTGTTCAGCGCTGCTTGTCTTGGCGGTCCTTGCCCTGTTCAGCGGTGCTTGCCTTGGCGGTCCTTGCCCTGTTCAGCGGTGCTTGCCCTGTTCAGCGGTGCTTGAGTTGGCGGTCCTTGCCCTGTTCAGCAGTCCTTGCCCTGTTCAGCGGTCCTTGCCCTGTTCAGCAGTGCTTGAGTTGGCGGTCCTTGCCCTGTTCAGCAGTGCTTGCCTTGGCTGTCCTTCCCTGTTCAGCGGTGCTTGCCCTGTTCAGCGGTGCTTGCCTTGGAGGTCCTTGCCCTGTTCAGCGGTGCTTGCCCTGTTCAGCTGTGCTTGAGTTGGCGGACCTTCATTGCCCAGCTGGGCTGGGGCTAGCGGTCCTTCATTGCCCAGCTGGGCTGTGGCTGGCGGGCCCTCCTGGGCAGCTGGGCTATGGCTGGCGGGGCCCTCCTGGGCAGCTGGGCTGTGGCTGGCGGGGCCCTCCTGGGCAGCTGGGCTGTGGCTGGCGGGGCCCTCCTGGGCAGCGACGATGGGGCTGGTGGGGCCCTCCTGGGCAGCGACGATGGGACTGGTGGTGGCGTCCTGGGCAGCGGCGATGGGGCTGGCGGTGGCCTCCTGCCCAGCGGGGATCATGGCGGTCTTCTCTGCTGTGCTGCTCCTCCCAGACTTTGCAGGTTTCTACTGCCCCTTCCCCACCTTGGGAGGAGTCACAGCTGAGTCCACACTCCCCCCGGGACCCCTGTGAGCGGCTTGGGTGGCTGGAGTCTTCCCCCTATCCCGCCGGGCACTGGCCAACTTCTGGTGCTTCACAGGGGGGGGGCTGGCTGTGCTCTGGCTCCGTGATACACTGGCTGGCCTGGTGGCCGGTGAACTCCACATACCTGTGACAACAGGCACCACTGGTCCCGGTGATTTTATGGCTGAGGTGCTAGTACGGGACCTATGAGTTGGATGGGGGGGGGTGGTAAATAGGTTAAGGGTGGACAGGAAAAGTTGTTTGGAGACACTGGGACGGGTAGCTGGAGGCGGTTTGGGAGTGGAGGAAGAGGAGGTGGTTGTAGAAGGTGTAACTTTTGTGGCTTTGGGTGCAGGTGCATGCGCTGGAGGCTGTCGTGAGGTGGATGTATGTTGGTTGGGTGTGTGCCTGCGTTTGTGTATCTTGGGAGGGGACGTCACAGACACTCTGGGAGAGGACACAGGGGACGTGTGTATGGTAGTGGGGGTGGTGACTGCATGTGAGCGGGGTGTGCTGGTGGGTGTGCTGGTGCTGGACGTAGTGGCTGTAGTGGTAGTGCATGCAGGTGTGAGTGTAGACGAGACTGGGAGGGAGGAGGGAGACGAGGAGGAGGGGGACACAGTGGAGGCAGTGGATGTTGGTGTGTCTGTATGTGTGTGATGCTTGCATGAGTGCCTGTGGGATGTGTGGTGCTTATGTTTGCCTGAGCTTCCCTTGTGTGCTGAGGTGTGTGCAGGCTGTTCTGATGGTGTGCTTGGGATAGGCAGAAGAACAGGGGATTGGGTCTGGGTGGAGGAAGTTGGAGGGAGAGGCTAGACACAGGGACAATGGCTGCCATCAGTGCTGAGGCCAGAGTTTGAACGGTTCGATGAAGGGCAGCCTGACCAGAATGAATGCCCTCCAGGAATGCATTTGTGTGTTGCAACTGGATGGCATTCAAAATGGTAGACTGCCCAACAGTGAGGGACCTGAGGAGGTCAATGGCCTCCTCACTGAGGGCAGCAGAGGTAACAGGGGCAGGGGCTGAGGTGCCTGGGGCAAAGGTGATGCCCACCCTCCTGGGTGAGCGGGCACGGGGCGAAGGCTGAGGGGCTGCTGGGAGGGCGGTGTTGGTAGGGGGGTGGCGGCTGTACCAGTTGAAGTGGGGGGCACAGATGTTGCCGCCACCACAAGGGAGCTCCCATCGGAGGACGAGTCCGTGTCGCTGGTTGCAGATCCTGTGACCGCCGTGGTGCTCCCCTCGCCCTCCGTCCCACTGGTGTATTCAGAGTCCGTAGTGTGGGCCTCCATGGCCATGTGGGATGCAGCTCCCTCGTGCTCCAGTGCCACTGCACCTCCGCCTGATGATGCTAATGCACACAAGAACAGGGAGACCGCAAAAAAAGGGGGGGGGACAGAAGACAGACATGTTGAGTGCATGCATTACCGCTACCGTTGGCGGACAAGACAGACACAGCAGCCCTCTGCACTACGTTGCGCTGTTGGGCTCTACAGTGCAATTCCTGGGAAATGGCCTACAAGGCTATGGACGACATCTGCGCACATAGATGACACAGGTGCATGAATAGCTGTACTTGGCACTCTACAGAGGTGGGGTGGGGGGCCACAGGGCCATGCCTTATGAAGGGGCCTAGCCTACGGAACTCGCCCTGGCCTAGGGAAACCCACAGCCCTCCTCCCCCACCCAGACCCCTCCAATGCGCGCAAAGTCAGCAGAATGAGAGTGTACTCACCCCCTTGTGTCTGCTGTGATGCCCTCAAGTGCCCATCCAACTCAGGGTAGGCCACCGCCACGATCCGGAACATCAGGGGGGTCATGGTTCGAAGGGCACCTCTCCCACATTGGGAGGCCATCCCCAGCTGAGCCTCCGCCGTCTTCTTGCTCCAGCGGCGAATGTCCTCCCATCTCTTCCGGGAGTGGGTGCTCCGTCTGTGGTGGACCCCCAGGGTCCGGACGTCCTTGGCGATGGCACTCCAAATATCCTTCTTCTGGTGGGCACTGAACTACATGAAATGTACAGGGGAAGAAGAGAAGTCATTACCAACTGCACCGTCAAAGTGAGTGGCCCCCATCCCTACCCTTGCCATGTGGCACATGCACCCACCGTCTTTCATGCAAGCAGAACTCTGCCCCCTTCCTTCTTACAACCAGCCCTCTCCACACAGGCATAGCCCAAACAGCATGCTCCATGTGTACTTACCTGTTGGTCTGGAGGACCGTAGAGTAGCGTGTACTGGGGGAGGACCCCGTTGACGAGCTTCTCCAACTCCTCCGATGTGAAGGCAGGGGCCCTTTCCCCAGACGCACGAGCCATTGTCTCTTCCAGACCGAGGTCACAGCAGCACTTGCAGTGTAGGTCCTCTCCTGTCGAAGATCAGGTATCGAGTGATTCAACAGCTAGAAAACGGCAGTCACGTCCGCCGCGGTGCGTACCATCACCGCCGGCGTACATCGTCATTGGCTCCTGGAACCCATAGGGTCCAATGTTAACCAATGGAGCATTGCGCCACGGTCTTCGACCGCCTACCGCAACGGTGTACAACGCCAGCGCAGTTACCTCACATCCCATTGTCCTGCTTTAGAGGTCAGGCAGCCGCCATTTCAGGGGCCCGCATGGCCTAATTAGCAACTGCGTCACATATACCTAGGCCTACTCTCAACACACATACAGGCCAGATTTTGTGCATGAATCGTGTTCTGTCTAGACTGTGGGTACATACCTCTAAGTTGTTTGACTCTGTGGTCGCTGTTGTCCTTCATAGGCACCGTCCGCTGGGACATGTGAGGAGATGGCGGAATCATCCGGTGTACCGACTGCTGGTGGACCTGACAACAATGGAGGAGCGACATTTGATCATCACCTACAGGTTTGACCGTGCCACAATCCAGCAACTGTGTACCCAGTTGGAGCCAGACCTGATGTCAGCAATCCGCCATCCCACAGGAATCCCCCCTCAAGTGCAGGTGCTATCAGTGCTCCATTTCCTTGCAAGTGGGTCTTTTCAAACAACTGTGGCCATGGCATCAGGGATATCCCAGCCTATGTTTTCCAACGTGTTGTCCAGAGTGTCGTCTGCCCTGCAGAAACACATGCGGAGCTACATTGTTTTCCCTCAGGTGGAGGACTTGCCTACAGTGAAAAGTGACTTCTATGCCCTTGGACATATCCCCAACATCATAGGTGCCATTGATGGGACCCATGTGGCTTTGGTCCCCCCCCACAGGAGTGAACAGGTGTACAGGAACCGGAAGAGTTATCATTCCATGAATGTACAGATGGTATGTTTGGCAGACCAGTACATCTCCCATGTGAATGCCATGTTCCCTGGCTCAGTGCATAACGCCTACATCATGCGGAATAGCAGCATCCCTTATGTGATGGGTCAACTCCAGAGGAACCGGGTGTGGCTATTAGGTGACTCTGGTTACCCCAACCTGTCATGGCTACTGACCCCAGTGAGGAATCCCAGGGCAGAGGAACGCTACAATGAGGCCCATGGGTGGACTAGGAGGGTGATCGAACGCACCTTCGGCCTCCCGAAGGCCAGGTTTAGGTGCCTCCATATGACAGGTGGATCCCTATTCTACTCACCAAAGAAGGTGTGCCAGATCATCGTGGCCTGCTGTATGCTTCATAACTTGGCTTTGCAACAACAGGTGCCTTTTCTGCAGGAGGATGGTCCAGATGGCGGTGTTGTGGCAGCTGTGGAGCCTGTGGACAGTGATGAGGAGGAAGCAGAGGAAGAAGACATTGACAACAGTCATCCAGCAATATTTCCAGTGAAACACAGGTGAGAATACATTCCTGCCTACTACAAGTACTTTTATACTTCTACCTCTCTCCTGTCTGTCGATTTCACCCAGTGTATGGTCACTGAGTTGTCACTTTCCCTTACGGTTTCACAGGTGTGGGTCTCAACGTGTGTCATCTGCTTAGATCCCTCATGGACTAGAGCTGTGTGACATAGGTATGTTGACATTACTATTTCTTGGAAATTTTGTCACTGTAATTGCAAATACACTATTTCAAAATCACAGACAGACTCCAGATCTCTTGGTGTTTTAGGTGTGCTTATTTACATACAAAATATTGGAGGGGGAAGTTAAATGGTGAGGGGTGATGGCAGAGGAGTGTCCATGGCAGAGTCCAGTCTATTTGTTTCATAGGTGCATTGCCCATATGGGCATAGGAAGTGGAGCTGGGGCAGTTCCAATATGGACAGGGTGACAAAGTGGGACAGTGGGTTGACAATCAGGGTGGTCTCATTTCTTGGCGGTGGTCTTGCCATTGTGCTCTGTCTTGTTCCTGGATCTCAGGGACCACTTGCGGGGTGGTTCTCCATCTGCAGGGGGTGGGGTGCTGGTGTGGTGGTCCTGTGGCGGTGCCTCCTGTCCACTAGCGCCGGCGGAGCTGGTGGGCAGTTCATCGTCCATGCTAGTGTCAGGAGCCCCTTGGAGTGCCACAGTGTCCCTCCTGGTGTTGAGTATTTCCTTCAGCACCCCTACGATGGTGCCCAGGGCGGAGCTGATGGTTCTGAGTTCCTCCCTGAACCCCAAATACTGTCCCTCCTGTATGCGCTGGGTCTCCTGAAACTTGGCCAGGACCGTTGCCATCGTCTCCTGGGAGTGGTGGTATGCTCCCATGATGGAGGAGAGGGCCTCGTGGAGAGTGGGTTCCCTTGGCCTGTCCGCCCCCTGTCGCACAGCAGCCCTCCCAGTTCCCCTGTGTTCCTGGGCCTCCGTCCCCTGGACCGTGTGCCCACTGCCACTGCCCCCAGGTCCCTGTTGTTGTTGGGGTGGTGGGTTATCCTGGGTTCCCTGTAGTTGTGGACACACAGCTGATTGACGTGTCGTGGGGACGGAGGCATGGGCCCGCTGGGTGGGTGCTGTGCTGGTGTTACCAGAGGGTGGAAGGTCTGGGGTGGCCTGTGCCTGTGTGAGGGGAACCGACTGTCCCGAGGCCCACGATGGTCCGGGCTGGTCATCTAGATCCAGTTGGACAGAGCTGCTGTCATCACTGTGGGCCTCTTCTGTGGGTGGGGTGGAGATGTCTGGACCCTCCTGTCTGGTGACGTTGGGTACTGGTCCTGCAGGGGTGGAAAAGCATGATTATTGCATCTGTGTGTGGCATGGTGTGCAATGGGTGGGTGACCGTGTACCCCAGTGCTGGCATTCCTGTGTGTGGGCTTGTGTGATGATGGTTTAGGGGGGTGTACGGGTATGTGCAGTGGGCATGCTTTAGTGATGGGTGTCCATGCTTTGGTGTTGCATGCAGGGCTTGGTGTTCGGATGGGTGGTTTCTGATATCGAGACATATGTGAGGAGTTGGAGTGTTGGGGGTGAGGGTGGGGGTATGTGTTGGCATGCAGGTAGGGTGGGGGATGTAATAGTTAAGATTTGTCTTACCAGAGTCCATTCCTCCACCGACTCCTGCGAGGCCCTCAGGATGCAGAATCGCCAAGACCTGCTCCTCCCATGTTGTTAGTTGTGGGTGAGGAGGTGGGGATCCACCGCCAGTCTGCTGAACCGCCTGGTGGTGTCTTGAGACCACGGAACGCACCTTCCCCCGTAGGTCGTTCCACCTCTTCCTGATGTTGTCCCGATTTCTTGGGTGTTGTCCCACTGTGTTGACCCTGTAGACTATTCTTCGCCATAGCTCCATCTTCCTTGCAATGGAGGTGTGCTGCACCTGTGCTCCAGATAGCTGTGGCTCTACCCGGACGATTTCCTCCACCATGACCCTGAGCTCCTCCTCCGAGAACCTGGGGTGTCTTTGCCGTGCCATGGGGTGGTGTAGGTGATGTGTGGGGTGGTGTGTGTGGTGATAAGTGTGGTGATATGTAGTGGTGTGTGGTGTTTTGTGCGTGGAAGTTGTGTGGGTGATGGTGTTGAGTGCCTGTGGATGCTAGTTTGTGAATGGTGGTGTCTCTCTCTGGCCTTCTTTCTGAATTTTTGGTCATAGGGGTTTGTGGGTGTGTGTTTTATATTGTATTGGCTGTGTGGGAGTGGTGTGTGTATGTGTATCAGGTGTGTGTATTTCGAATTGTCCAATGTGGCGGTGTTTTGTAGAAGTGTGTATTTTGAGCGCAGCGGTGTGCACCGCCAATGGAATACCGCGGTTGAAAGACCGCCGCGTGGATTCATGTGTCGTGATAGTGTGGGCGTATTTCTGTTGGTGTGACGGTGGAGGTTTTGTTTTCGCCAGTTTATCACTGACCTTTGGTGTGACGGACTTGTGTGGGTGTCTGAATTTTGTCGTATTTCGAGATGTGGGTCATAATAGCTGTGGCGGAATCCCGCGGCCGCGGCGGTGTGTTGGCGGTCTTCTGCTCAGCGGTAAGTGCCTTTTACCGCCAATGTTGTAATGACCCCCTTAGTGTTTCTACTGTGTGTTAGGCTTTTCCTGTTCTGGGTGATAAGCCCAGCCACACAAGTTGGTTACCATTTTTTTCAAGTGAAGTATGTGAATGGTTGGTGGTAGGAATTTTGTGTTTACTTGCAGATTCCAGAACTTTTCCTCACAATTGTATGAGAAAAGCTGTGACTTTAGCCCAGTTGGACATTTGCAGAGCATTTCAGGTAACTTAGTGGGATGTACACAAACTATATGTATTCTGAACGCCCATAGATGTTTAGTTTTCAGCAATGTCTATGCTTGGTAGATTTCCAAATACCACAGCTAACCACTTCAACAGAGTGAGTGAATTTTATGGGAGATAGCCTGATGTTTCCTTGCTGCAGTTGGGGACCTTTCTTGTCAAAAGCGCCAGGTTCAATCACAATCTCTGTTTTTATCAGAGTATATGTGATTGGCTTCTGAATGAAAGCCAGTGTGCATGAAAGAACACATTTTGCAAAATGTTCTTTGTAGCACGATATGTTGGATAACCTCAATTTCAGAGGTGCACAAACAGTCACCATTCCTAACCTTGTTATGGGCATATCTCATTTTTAAAATGCTTAATTTTTCTTCATATCTGTTGCGTTGAGGCAGTCTGTTACGGCCTGTATCGAGGCTGGTAATTATGCATGTCTCCAGGCCCTACAACAGGAATCACACAGGACGCAGAAGGGTAGTGTGTAACTGACCACAAGGTCTGGGTCTCACCTCCTATTTCAAGAACTCCCCTGCAAGTGAGAGCCGTAACCATCATCATGTCCATGCTGGGGTGTTTCCCGAAACACTCCTCCCTTCTCTCACATGTTGGGACCACACAGATCCCACCATAACATTTGTTGTTAATCCTCACAGTACACAGTAAATCACAAATAACAAACCTGAAAAGAAACAAAAACAAACACAGCCCATCACAGACAACCAATAAGACTCTTCTTCATGACTGCAGGAAAACCTCGTCTGTTCTGTACTTTGCTTCCTGTGCTGGTAGGTAATGTGTCTGTTAGGATCAGTTCAGCACAAAGTCCTTAAATCTTCTGGAGTCACCTGGCTGTGGGCTGAGACTGTACCTAGCCATCCCTTGTCGACAAACCACTGTATTCTCTTCAACTATCACTTTTCAATGCAGAAAGACTTCTCTGGATGCACCCTCGCCTAAGTTGTCTCCAGTCTCACCCTCAAAGGAGCCAGGTGACCGGCGAACCAGATCTTGAGTATCAATCTTGGGAAAACATCTAGTGAAAATCTTGGTGGGACCTCCTGTGGGACCGAGTAGTGTCTGTCACCTCCTCTGTTCCCCATGGAAAGACTGATGATCAATGTCCCAGGTGTGACCATCTGACATCTATTGTTTGAAGAAAACTGTATTCCTGGTGACAGTGTCATCACCTCTTCAAGCCCTTATCTTTGTCCCTCAAATGACACTGACCCTCCATGGAACAACCTCAATCAGTAGCCGAAACTTGCTTCCTGAATGTTGATCCCTGACAAGTATCAGATCCCCAACCTGTAGATGTTTCAGGTGGGCCCTCAGTTTCACAGATATTTTGTCATTCGGTACCTGAAACTGATGCAATGTTTTTGCCGGCTGTATGGAGGTGCAACTGGTCGGCCACACCTGGCACTGTCCTGGGTGGGTGCTGTGTTTAAAGTAACTTTTGTGTTTGAAAGCACGTACTGCAGAGTCCCTTGTATGTCCAGCAGTTTGAAGGCAACAATAAAAATATCAAGATAACTCTGGTGAGTAGTCTTCCAGTTGGAGAGAGTCTGAAGTTTTCTTCTAGTGGCAGTTTTGACTCATGATAAAGTAGCTAAGCTGATTAATTTGCCTGCTGCAAAGAACATGCACCATGCAGATCATAGAACTTTGAGTAGCATTATAAAAAATGTAATGTATGTGAGAGCGGGGCTATGGAGAGATGAGGGGCTCTGTTGCAGGGTGGTAGCAAGGAAAGTCATGGAGAAGGAGGTCTAACCAATAGTTGCATCAGGTGCCACCAATACTAAAGTCGGCCCTGTTGCCACACCATCACTGGCCGCGAACTGCTCCACTAGATGTGGATTAGTGTCTCAGGCCAACCTAATAATGCAAAGAGCAATGGGCTCAGTCTTGTCATGGCATGTTGTGAAAGATGATATTTCTATAGGAATGACAAGAAAAGACATTCTGGGCCTGATTCTAACTTTGGAGGACGGTGTTAAACCGTCCCAAAAGTGGCGGATATACCACCTACCGTATTACGAGTTCCATAGGATATAATGGACTCGTAATACGGTAGGTGGTATATCCGCCACTTTTGGGACGGTTTAACACCGTCCTCCAAAGTTAGAATCAGGCCCTCTGTGTTCTTGTTATCAGCCAGTGCAATCTGTATGATTTCATTTAGCTTCCCCATGAAGCGTTCAACCTCTCGATTAGCCTGAGGCCATCTAGGAGTAATCCTTTGATGAGTTATATGTCTGGACTTCAAATATTCTGCAAACTCCTGGCTGGAAAATGGGGTATCATTGTCCATATGGAGTTCACTTAGTAACCTGTGAGTAGCCATTATCTTCTCCAAACAGGGCATGGTCTGACTGGCAGTCATGGAATCAAAGATTTTGACCTCTGGATACTTTGAAAAGTCATCAGTCATGACCAGCATATGTTGGCCATCAGGCAGGCTTCCAAAATCAGCATTAGTTTGGTGTCACGGAAGGGTGGTAATGTCTTCTGTGACAATAGGTGAAGGTGGATCTGACACAACAGGCAGTGGCACACTGTTTGCTCAATTTGTTCATCTAGTCCAGGGAACCAGACCTTGCACCTGAGTCGGGATTTCATTCTGACAACCCGTTGGTGAGCCGTATGGGTCATATCCGCTAAGCACCTGGGTATCACCAACTGGGTCCCTTTCAACAAATAGCTTTCCGGAGATGCCGCCAGCTCATGACGACATGGTGTAACAATAAGAGAATCTGTTTTGCTTCAGCAGTTAAATGGGAGAAACTCTATTTCAGCATCTTTCAGTTCCCAGTTGTCACAGCCAATAGCGCCACCTGAACACATGTGTCCACTATAGTTGCATCCACAATCCCATCCAGTGAAATTGGTAACAGGTGTTACCTTTTCACTATGAACGTTACATACTCCTCAACTTCCTCAGTCTCCGACACCTCACAGATGTTGGCTGGCTCATATGTCTGGAGAGATAATGTGCAGGATTGTTTGTCCCTGGCCAGGACTTCACAGAGAAATGGTACTCTTGCAATAGGAGAATCCCCTTCTCGATTCTCGGCGGGGGGAGTTGGTGGGGGGTTGTGAAAAGAGGAATACATGGTTTGTGGTCCAAAATGTACTACAAATGGGTGTCCATTGAGATATATATCAAAATGTCAGCATCCCCAATGAATAGCAATGGCCTCTTGCTCAATATGGGAGTAACACTGCTCCGTGTCAGTCGGGGCACAACTAACATTTACTACAAGAGCCCATTCACCATTTCCCTGTTTTCGCGACAGGACCTTCCCAAAGCTGGCACCAACTGAAAGTCATGGCGAGGATCAAAAGACCCCAATGTGGTGTGTTCCTAGATGGCCTTCTTGGTTGGCTGAATTAAATGCCTCTTTATGGGTGGGGTCCCATGCCCTTACTGCATTTGCCTTTGTAGCTCTTGGAGCAGGACAGTGAGGGTGGTTAGATTTTGAAGAAAACGACCACACTACCTCATCATCCCCAGAAAACTGCATAACCCAGTGATACAGGTGAGGGCATGGGCTGACTGAATGTCTTTGACCTTTGCGGGATCTGGCATGACTCCATTCTAGTAAAAAAGAAAGCTGAAAATACAAATGTTTCTCTCTGAGGAAATGCACATTTCTTCAGATGGAGATTGAGTCCACTCTTCAAAAGTTGGCGAAATGTAACCCAGAACCTGTCGACATGTTCTTCGACTATAGGGGTGTGCACCAAAATATCATCGCTGATGTTGTGACACTCTGAAGTCCCACCAGCACCCTCAGATTGCGTCCTGAAACACCACTGCCTACCCCAAAACTGAAGCGTTTATACCTGACTAGAAGTGACTGATCTGGATTTGGGCGCTAACATTAGCTGATGATACCCAGACTTTAGGTCCATTTTCCAGAACCACCTTGATCCTGTTGCTTCCACCATGATACCATCCACCGTGGGTGTTAAATGTCTTTCACGCCTAATTGCCATGTTAGGCAGGTGCAAGTTCACACAAATTCTGCCCTCTGGGTTGCTTGTGATTCTAAACTACCACTACGGAGGACACCCAGGGAGTAGGGCCTTCCACTTTTTCAATAAAGTCTGCTTGTTCCAGTTTTGGCAATTCTTCCAACAAACATTACGTAGCTATACAACCAAAAGATTATGACTGCTTTAACAATGATGGGTATAAAAATTTACAGAGTAAAAGATTGCACCCCATTTTTTATTTACATTATTTTCATGTGTTCGATTTCAGTTATTAGTTTTTTTTTAGAACACTATGATCGATGTACACAAATTACTCCATGCTGACTTGTCCTCTTTGTAAAAAAAAAAAAAAAAAAAAAAAAAAGTATAGCTTTCTGGGTTCAACCATGAGTTTTTCACATGTTTTCACTACAAACTGCAAGTAGTTAGAAGCCACAAAAAAGGAAAAAAGACTACGATTTAGAAAACTATAAAAACAATGGTTAAAGAAAAGGATTTGTTGAGAACACTGCTTGTTCCTGAAATGCTGTGAAGAGGGTGGTCAAATCACAGCAAGTATTTTTACAGAGGCCATTCTTAGAAAAGAAACCACATGCTTCTTCACAGCATATATTAAGTTTCTCGGTTTCCTCCAAGGGAATCCACAAACCCTGTGTTCCCTTAATAAACTCAACATGTGGAGAAAAAGCACACACATTTGGCCTAAATATCTTTTGTACAAAAAACATATGAAGGCTTAAGCTCTAACTGCTGTAAATATCAAGAAAGTGCTCAGCACTGTGGGGAAGCCTCAGCATTTAATGGGATAAGTAGAAGGAATCTATGCTTGTAAAAATGCGCAATGCAGGACATTGGATATTTGTACCTGTTGTATTTATGATTTGCAAATGATCTCTTTAACCGAGGAACAGTCTATGAATGATCAGAAAATATGACATGCATAAATTAATATAATTTAAATAGGGAATTCAAACAAGGAACCTGAACTAAAAGGTTTAATCAATTACTGAAGCCAGGTGTGTTATCTCTCCTTGGCAGTGCATCAGAGCCTGCAGAGGCTATGTAGACAAAAATATTACTTCTCACACCCCCTTTAAAAGTCATTGATTTTATTGGCATTTTATAAGAGGAGGTCAGGGTAGGAACAGTGAATTGGTATTTCTCTGCTGATTAAAATAAAGTATATGTCTTCTGCTTTAAAAAATAGTTTACCACTCGTGCTTTGAGGTTTTCTGACCTGAATGGGTGACGGATGCCTTAGGATGGGAGTTTTACAGTGTCATTTTTGTGTTTGAATGACAAGATATTTACCTTTACTAATGCTGTTTCTAGTGAATACTCAAATTAACAAGAGATTCCTCACCTTTTTATTATCGCCAGGCACCAGCTTGTATCCAAAGATTTTTCGCTGGATTGCTCTAGTGTGCCAGTAGGTGGAGTCTTGCAGCTCCACATACGCACTGGAACTATATAAATGGCAGTTTCTTTCTTGACATTTTCCACGGCATCAGATGCAGACCCCAATAGCTGAATAGATGTGACAGTGTGCAGATCACTAGAGAGGACCCTTTTTCATGAATGGAAAAATAAACAATTCCATGGAATGGGGAGGTGGGAGGGCGATGAGGAATCTGTGGTTAGCTTTTTTGTTCCCATCCTCTGCAAGTTCCCTGAGATTGATGTCACTCAGAATGTACAGACTAACCTAGGGGGGCACAACATATTACAAGGTTTCTGCCTCCTGAATAATTCAAAAGGACAGATTCCAGTTGTATTATGTGGCGTGAACCTATACTATTCCACTCATCTCTTCATCACTCCAACCCATAGCATGTACAATCTGTGTGACTTCCTTGAAAGTACAATTAGACCTCTCAAACATGTTATTCATCTCAGAATGATACAATGAAATAACTTGTGCTGAATGCCTCTTTCATTCAAGTATCTTTTAAACTCCATGGAAATGAATTGTACCCCATGTCAATAAGGATACACTTGAGACTTCATTCCCTAGAAAACACTTCAGTTAAAAATTTACCCACTGACGAAGTAGTAATTTCATTCACCGCTCCAACTTCTGGCCATCTTGAAAGCATGTCCATAAGAACAGTCAGATTAATGACATACCATCAAAATTGAATGGTCCAACAACATCAGAAGTGACTTTCTCCTATACCTGAGGGAATTTCCTGAAAAATAATAGGAGAAGTCCTAACGGTTTGAGCCTTGTCACTCAACTTGCATTCCTAGCAATCTCTAACCATCCTCTCAATACCAATGTCCATCCTTGGCCACCTATAAGATCATCTTCACCTCTCCTTGACCATCATGAGCAAGTACAATTAACCAATCTCTCACACCGTGGAGTGGAACCAACTTCTCACCTTTAAGAACCAACTTATTAATGATAAACAACTAAATGCAAACCTTACAAAATCTTATAAGATTAAAATCAGTACTATCCTCCTTCTCACTAGCAATAATGGAATCTTTTACTTTTTTTTAGATCGTCATTTCTCGACGATCTGCAACCACCAGAGAGAGATTACCAATACCTTAATTTCATCTTCTTCCACCAGGTGTTGTTAAATACTCGTGTACTTCCAGAATCAGTGACTAACCTCGGCACACAATCTGCAACTTTATTGCCAACACCAATAATGTCTGATACTACAAAATAATAGTGTTTCAAGGCAATCATCTGTTTACATACGGCTACGTACAGTCCAATCCCTTTGTACCCAACACTTCTTGGACAGGTTTGTGATCTGTGTGAACAAATTTCATACCCTACAAAAACTGCTTGAATTTTCTTATAGTCCAGAACATGGCTAAAGCCTCTTTCTTCATAGTGGAATATTGTGTTTCTGCGCCTTTGAGTGAGTGGGACGCAAAGGTGAAAGTCACTTCCTCACCTTTCTGTTTCAGTCTTAAAAGAGCACCCAACCCTTTGTCACTAGGCTGAGACTAGGCTTGTCTTTTTATTTGAAAACTCCTGCTGACAATCAGTATCCCACAAAAGCTGGACTACGTTCTTAAGAAGATTTAAAATGGCACTTGTTTGTCTGCAAAATTAGGCTCAAATCTGTTGTGAAATTCAGTTGTGCCTAAAAATGCTTGGACCTACTCCTTACATGTGGAAGTTGACTACGTCCTCCTTGGGCGTAATGCAATTCACAGTGATCAATGCGCTAACTATAAAACCTCAGATTGACAAAATGTACATTTTTTTATTTTGAATGCTAACCACTTGAGGCTCAAAATCCTCAAGACCTCTCCGACCTTGTCCAAATGGTTATCTTAAAAAAAAAACTTATGCCAGAAAGCATCTCCCTAAGATCTCTGACATAAGTCTTTGGAACACAGATGCTGCTGAACACAAGTCAAAAGGCATTCTGGTAAAACTGAAAACCCCAAAAGGTGTAATAAAGGCTATACAATCCTTTGGCACTTCAGCTAGCCTAACCTGATGGTATGCAGGGATTAAGTCCACAGTGGTGAAGAATGTGGCATCACCCAATTAGCTAATCATTTCAGAGATGTTGGGAAGAGGAAATCTATCCTCAATCACTTCATTATTGAAGTTTTTAAGATCCACACACAGTCTGATTTCCCCCAAGCTTTTTGTGGCCACAACCACAGGAGCCACCTACTTTGAAGCTTTGATTACTCTATTATTAACTCTGCCCATAGATATAAACAATGAGTTCTTTTATGACTGGTTCCTGTAAATTGAAGGATATATTTCTCACTTTACTAACAATGGGTACCACCCTTTCCTTAAACCTGATGTGATGTACCTAACCCTTCACACACCCAATCTTTTCTGAAAAAGACCCCAGGAAACTCACACAAAAATTCCAATGTGGTGTCAACTTTCCTAACTTGCACCTGGGGATTTAAATTGGGATCAAGATAGATGCCCAATAGTTTTTTTTAACGGAGCTAGCACCATTATCACCTTTTCCTGGGACACAGATTTTCCCAAGAGCATTGTTAGTGCAGAATTATATTTTTGCATCAAAGTGGCCAATCGCCTCAATGGGTTTTCCTCCATAACTGACTGGCGTAACATCAGGATCATGGAGTTTGACCCTTCCCCAAAAATGTTTCGCATAATCTTTGTCTGAGACATGAGGAAGTCTAGCCCCAGAATCCGTCATCATACACTTCTATTCCATTCAGACACACATTGTCAAAAGGGATGTTCACAGTCGATCCCGGAAACACAATTAACATCATTGGCACTCTGTAGAAGTATATCAGTCTCACAAGAACACACTGCAAGAACGTTTTCCTTTGAGATGTTAGATTGGCAGCACTTGTTAAATTACCTTTCTTACCACATATTTTGCAAACTAGGAGTGGGCGATAAATTCTGCTCCGCCAGTAACGTGGAGTTCAGGCCAATTTATGCCAACCGCAGCGTGGCACAGCTTATACTTGAGCATGCTTCACCAATAGGAAGTTGGCGAGCAAGAATTGGAGTCCCCAGCATGATTTTCAGATGCTAAGAGGGCACCCGCTGACATTTTCTCACTGCAGACAGTTGCAGGCAGCCGCAGTTGTTCATGCTGAGAAAACTGCAGCTCGAATAGAAAATCTACGTGAACGGCTGCAAAATCAACTCAAGCAGCAGTGCCCTCTAGCATGCCAGGGGGTGCCAGTTACGCTGAACAAGCTCCTGGAATGAAAAATCAGCGCAACATGCTGATTTCTGCCCTTTCGCAGTTTTCTGTGAAATCTTGCACAGCTTTTTTTTTTTAAACTCTGTGAGTGTCACCCATCCCTACTGCAAACCACTTTTGAGGCATGACAATCTTTAGAATTATCCAGGTAGTTAGGATTTCTGCGCTTAAAGCACAACATTTTCCTTAACAGGTGCGGGATGGTTAATTTTGTTTAGATAGAACCTAAAGTACTTGGACAGCATCTTTGTCTTTTCGCAACTTTTGTATTCACAACAAAGAACGTTCCATCCTCTTTGCAATTTCAAGAGCCTCACTGAGCTTAGAATCATTTTTTGCCCACAGTTCTTCTCTTATCATATCTGCACTCCAACACGAACTGATCCTTTATCCTTTCCTCACTATTTTTGCCAAAGTTACATATAGAGACCAATTTACTTATGGTAGTGACAAAGTCCTCAACAGATTTGTCTTCCTCTTTTTTTCTGTTCTCAAAGTAGTAACATTATAAGATGATTGGTACTTTGGGTAGAAAGTGGAGATCTAATTTCTTAACTGCTGAGTCAAACTCATTCAAAGTTTGTGCAGCATCACCAACTTCAAAATCAGGCAAAGCTCAAACAGTTCACGTCCTCCTTCTCCTCCTAAACAATGAATTAACAGAGGTTTTTTTACTGAGAAAGATTGGACCACAAACTTTCAAGTAGTTTAAAGAAACCTTTGTTGATTTTTGTGAATTAAGAACAGGTTCATCAGGTGAAGGCAAAGAACGGAGGAGAAAATAGATTTTGCATTATGTAAAAGTGAAGGATAGATAAGTTAGATAACAGTAAAAATGAAATAAATATAATGAAGAAATAGAAGAGAGAAAAAACAGCAGATAAAGAAGAAAAGAAAGTAAACAACAAATGTTGTGCTGGTAGTTGAAGCCTGAAAGAGACAGGCTCCTTATATCTGGTAGGTAAGTTAAGGAAAAACAGTCCCGTTTGCGTTCACTAATATGCGCAGCGGAGACAGCAGAAAACTGCAGGTGATCCAAAGTACACACTGGGCTGCTGCATGGCATGAAAGTGCAGAAGCGCTGGGCTGCAGGGAGAATACAGAGTGCAGAATGGCACATGTGCCCAAGTACACCTGGACAGTGTGGAGCATGCAGAGCATGAGATTAAAGCCGGGGAAGTCACAAGAACACTGGAAACAGTTGCTAAATGAAGCAAGGATGAGATGAGGTATACCATAAGTATCACAAAGTGTGTTGGAGTTTCTAAGAAAAGGCAGAAGGGTTGTCCACTGGTCCCCAATGTGGAAGTATTGAAGAAATCTCAAAGCAGAGATAGTGATCCAAAAGAGGATGTTTATTATACAGAAGAGAAACTCCAGCCACAGCGAAGCCACTCCAAAGGTCCCTTCCACCACTCTGTAGTTCCTTAGTTCAAAACATAACATTCCACGTTCCCATTCCAGTATTCCCCAGAGCATACCAAATAGAACGCAAGGGGTGATGGAAAGAACATACAATCATTACATTTACAACAAAACCACATGAATCCTTAGAAAAACACAGCACAATTGATGATCTAAACAAGATCTGTAATACATAAAAAGGCTGAAAGGGACTACATATAACCTTTAACAGTGCCCACAGCAAGTCCCTGCAGGACTAAAGACAGCACAAGAAGCAAAACACTTTGCTTGCAATGGGTGAATGGCGGTAATTGCACAAGTTGACAAACCTATTACAGTGCCCGGTGTAAAAAGATTTTGTAAACAGACACCTAGCTTCTAGAATGATATCCACGACTTCGGAAGGGAAATCAAAAGCAGTCAACTGTCGCTACTCAAACTTACAGTATTAAGGTATCCATTATGCAAGCCTAGGTGAAAGGCCCTGCTCTGCAACAGGCGACCCTCCTGAAGCAGCAGTTGTTGATGCCCAAAAGTTCTGGGTACCACACTCTCCTAGCCCAATCAGGAGCCACTACGATTACTTGAACCCAGTCATTGATGATCACTGGAATTCAGGACAGGAGAGGTACAGATGGGAAGGCCTACAGGCACTCCAGGAGAAATGTGCCTTAGACTTATTGGGAACTCCAGTGCATAAATGTGTTTATTGTGTTAGTTAGTGGTGACAAAGAGATCAAACCAAGGTTCCTACCACTGTTGGAAGATGTGCTGCAACACATCTGTGTGTAATTGCTATTCATGTGCAATCAGTGACTGGAAAGGATGTGACAACTCAGCCAGTTCCAGGCGTGCAGAGCCTCCTGGCACAGGACTCAAGACCCCACCTGCCTTGCTTCTTGAAGAATCGCATGGATTTGGTGTTGTCCATGAGGACCTAAAGCGGCTTTCTGTGGTGGTTGTCAAGAAGACCTTCAACGGCAAGTAAATGGCTTGCAACTACAACAGACTGATGTGGAGGCAGGTCACCGCAGGAGACCAGAGAGCTCTGATCTCCACCTCTTCTAGGTGGCCTCCCAGACCCAGTAGCGATACATCCATAACTACCTTCAGATCTGGGTGGGGTACAGAAAAAGGTCTGCTGCCTGTCCAACTGTGGCTGAGTAGCCCCCACTGCAGGTCTTTATCAGTCTCCTCTGAAACCTGGATGGAACCTACCAGGATCCCTTGGTGCTGAGCTCAATGAGACTTTAGACAGACAGCCTTCAGCAGCCAGTGGTTGAGGTAGGGGAAGGCTGGTATACACTGCCTCAGAAGGTGTGCTGGGACCACTGGCATCACTTTCATGAACATCCTGGATGCACTGGTGAGACTTGAATATTAGGTCTGGCCGATACGGAGATTAGGTTCCCATGGTCCTTTGAGCATGTGTGGTATAGAAGGCCATAAGAGGAATAATGGTTTTTCCAAGCATCAAAAACTTGGGTGTAACTCTGGCCCTTGCCTACCCTGCGGCGCAAGGGGGCACCAACCCTCCAGTGGGCCTCTGCCCCTTCAAGGGGCCCGATTCAGCCCAAGCTCAATAAATATCTGTGAGATATGTAGATTCAGGGGCCCCTCATCACTTTTGAAAGGGGTACTCCATCATTTTGTAGTACACACTGGTCAAATTAGAGCAGATTGTATCTGAGAAGGTTGAGTTATGAGCAAACTTGAATGATTGAAGATGGAGCTGTAAACCTGTGAGTGCATGGACTAAATTGACAAATGATTGTTAGTACACTTCAGGCCAAGGCAACAAAAGACTTCAGTCTCTGAAAGCATAGTTAAGAATTGCAGTCCTAAAGGGACCTAAAAAGGTAGCTAGAAGTCTAAATCTAGTGGAGTTAATTTTCCTTATTTTGACACATCTAAGCACTCCATGCATACTGTAAAAGGGATTGTTTTACTAAAGGGACACCCTAAGCATGCCACAGTAGTTTAGCTGTTAGTCAATTATGGAAACGCACTGGGATTTATGTGGCTGAAGGGACGGCGAGTGCAATGGAACCAGGGTGCAGGGAGTGATGGGGTCACTTCATCTTAATTGGAGACTGTTTTTCATTACCATGCCAGGTGATACGGGTCCTGTATCCTTGCTTGCACAAGGCCCCATGACACTGTCATCTCATCACTGCATTGTTGGGAATGTGTCAATTTGTGTTCATGTATAACAGGGGTCTCCAAACGTTTCTGTAATAAGAGCTACTTCTGTTCAATGAAAATCAGCCCTGACTTACAATATTATTAGAGCTTTAATAGTAACCACGTAAGACAAGATTACTAGCTGTGATCATCTTAGTGCATTAGGCAGGGTTCCTAGCAGTAATAATAATAATGTTTTGTCAATGTGCAATGGCTCTACATTGGTAATACAGAACAGTCATAGCTAAAATGCCCCTGGCACCAGGTTATTATTATTAATACAGATTCCCCAAAGCTGCATTTTGTATCACACAAATATCAGCTTTGAATATATTTTGAAATTCAAACATTTTTCTTCAAACATCAGCTGATGAGTTCTAAAAAGGCAAACATTTTCTTCTCAAATACATACTTTTCAATTCTGGTATACAAATAATAATTCAACCAAGCAAAAGCGCCTACTTTAGTTGGCTGGGTTGTACACAGGAGAGATACTTACTGGTAGCAGAAGAGCTACCATTTGCTCACGAGCTACTCATTGGAGAAGCCTGATATATACTGTCCTGCACAGAAATTCAGAAATGTTCATATCTGTAAATAGACCAGAAAAGCTAAGGTTGGATTGTACTGCCTGCAGTAAGCCATTACTGATAAGTAAAGTTGGGTTCATGATTAACTGTTAACCAATAGTTCATCTTTTTGTTCTGAACATACGCTTGATGAGTCATTTTGATTCAAATTGTCAACACTACTTCATAGTAAGGTAGAGAATCACCAATGAAGACAAGGAATGACCAAGCCCATTCTAATAGGTACACCTTAGGAAGAATGAAGGTACAATGGAAAAGAACGCTGCTGAGAATAGCACATGGTAGTTATACTCTCATCTTTAACTGTTTGTTTGCAGGATTTTGGTTGGGGCTGTAGTTAGTGGTGTCCAAGAGTTAGAAAGGCCTCACTTAATTAGGGCCACTGACCACAGAGAGAGCCACGGGAAGCGGCTTCTGTGAATTTACAAATAAAGTGCTTACACTACTACATAGGGCCAACAGAACCACGGATGGAGCAAAAATACTGTATAGATTATAGCTCTGTAGTTTAAAGAGGACATTAATGACATTTTGATGGCTCTGACAATGTTCTGCATATTAAATCAATTGTGACAGGTGGTTCATCTGGGCAATGCAGCTTGTATATTAACTTCTCTCAATCTAATAAAAGTCTTCTCTTCCCGTTGAAACCCCAGAAAGAAACACTGCTTTGAAGGAATAAGCTGACATCGATATAGGAGGAAAGTATGCTTTCATATATGATTTCATATGGCACTCTTCTGAATTTTAAACCTAAGCAACACAAAATTGTTAATTTAGAATACCGTCATTGATTTAACCTGTTCTGTGCCTTGGACGAGATGATCTCGTCCAAAAGTATTTCCTTCCCTTTGAAGTCTCTCCGAGGGTTTCAAAAGCCGGATTGCTTGCAATCCGGCTTTTGAAACCCCACTAGACACCAGGGATTTTTTTTTTTTTACTGCAGTTCACATAAGGGAGCGACCCCTTGGGCAAGGGTCGCTCCCATGGGGGGCATTTTTACGGGAAGGCCTGGGGCAGATCGGCCTATTATTAGGCCGATCTGCCCCCGGGGGGGCAGAAACCTCTAGGCACCAGGGACCATTTAAAAAAAAAAAATATGTTATGTTTCATTTAATTTTTTTAGGTGGGGAGCGACCCCTTAGGCAAGGGTCGCTCCCCTTGGGGGAAAATTATAATTAGACCATTTCTGCCCCCTTTGGGGGGCAGAAACCTCTAGGCGCCAGGGCAATTTTTTTTTTTTCTTTTTTGTTTTTTTTGGTTTGTTTTTTTAGAGAAACCACTAGACACCAGCGAGTTTTTTCTTTGCGTGAATTTCACGCAAGGGGAGCGACCCCTTAGGCAAGGGTCGCTCCCTGGGGGGGGCAAATTTATTTTAGGCTATTTCTGCCCCCAGGGGGGGCAGAAACCTCTAGGCGCCAGGGCAAATTTTTTTTTTTCTTTTTTGGTTTGTTTTTTTTAGAGATGGGGAGTGACCCATCAGGCAAGGGTCGCTCCCCAGGGGGGCAAATTGTATTTAGACCATTTCTGCCCCCCTGGGGGCAGATTGGCCAAGTTTAGGTCAATCTGCCCCTAAGGGGGCAGAAACCACTAGGCACCGGGGATTTGTTTTTTGGCGCCAATGTCACGCAGGGGGAGCGACCCCATAGGCAAGGGTCGCTCCCTCTGGGGGGGTTAGGGGCAAATTTATTTTAGGCCATTTCTGCCTCCCCTGGGGGCAGATCGGCCTATTATTAGGCCGATCTGCCCCCGGGGGGGGCAGAAACCTCGAGGCACCAGGGGAATGTTTTTTTTTTTTTTTTGTTTTTTGTTTTTTTAGAGATGGGGAGCAACCCATCAGGCAAGGGTCGCTCCCCTGGGGGGCAAATTGTATTTAGGCCATTTCTGCCCCCCTTGGGGGCAGATTGGCCGATTTTAGGTCAATCTGCCCCCAAGGGGGCAGAAACCGCCAGGCAACGGGGATTTGTTTTTTGGCGCCAATGTCACGCAGGGGGAGCGACCCCGTAGGCAAGGGTCGCTCCCGGGGGGGGGGGGGGTTGGGGGGGAGAAATTTATTTTAGGCCATTTCTGCCCCCGGGGGGGGGGGGGCAGAAACCTCTAGGCGCCAGGGCAATTTTTTTTTTTTTGTTTGTTTTTTTTAGAGATGGGGAGCGACCCATCAGGCAAGGGTCACCCCCCTGGGGGGCAAATTGTATTTAGGCCATTTCTGCCCCCCTTGGGGGCAGATTGACCGATTTTAGGTCGATCTGCCCCCTAGGGGGCAGAAACCGCTAGGCACCGGGGATTTGTTTTTTGGCGCCAATGTCACACAGGGGGAGCGACCCCGTAGGCAAGGGTCGCTCCCGGAGGGGGGGGGGGCATCTGGGGTGGAGAAATTTATTTTAGGCCATTTCTGCCCCCCCTGGGGGCAGACTGGCCTATTATTAGTCCGATCTGCCCCCGGGGGGGGGGGGGCAGAAACCTCTAGGCGCCAGGGGAATTATTATTTTTTTGTTTGTTTTTTTAGAGATGGGGAGCGACCCATCAGGCAAGGGTCGCTCCCCTGGGGGGCAAATTGTATTTAGGCCATTTCTGCCCCCCTTGGGGGCAGATTGGCCGATTTTAGGTCGAAACCGCTAGGCACCGGGGATTTGTTTTTTGGCGCCAACGTCACGCAGGGGGAGCGACCCCGTAGGCAAGGGTCGCTCCCGGGGGGGGTGGGGGTTGGGGGGGGAGAAATTTATTTTAGGCCATTTCTGCCCCCGGGGGGGGGGGGGGGGGGAGGGGCAGAAACCTCTAGGCGCCAGGGCAATTTTTTTTTTGTGTTTTTTTTTTTTTGTTTGTTTGTTTTTTTAGAGATGGGGAGCGACCCATCAGGCAAGGGTCGCTCCCGGGGGGGGGGGGGGAGGGTGGGGGTTGGGGGGCAAATTTATTTTAGGCCATTTCTGCCCCCCCTATTATTAGGCCGATCTGCCCCCGGGGGGGGCAGAAACCCATCAGGCAAGGGTCGCGCCCCAGGGGGGCAAATTGTATTTAGACCATTTATGCCCCCCTGGGGGCAGATTGGCAGAGTTTAGGTCAATCTGCTCCCAGGGGAGCAGAAACCACTAGGCACCGGGGATTTGTTTTTTGGCGCCAATGTCACGCAGGGGGAGCGACCCCGTAGGCAAGGGTCGCTCCCGGGGGGTGGGGGTTGGAGGGGCAAATTTATTTTAGGGCATTTCTGCCCCCCCCGGGGCCGGCTGAGCTACAGGCCAAACTCCACAGGTAGGCACCTTGCAAAAAACACCTCTGTTTTCTGTGAAAAAATATGTTGTGTCCTCGTTGTGTTGTGGGCCATTTCCTTTCGTGGGCGCTAGGCCTACCCACAGAAGTGAGGTACCATTTTTATCGAGAGACTTAGGGGAACGCTGGGTGGAAGGAAATTTGTGGCTCCTCTCAGATTCCAGAACTTTCTGTCACCGAAATGAGAGGAAAAAGTGTTTTTTAGGCCAAATTTTGATGTTTGCAAAGGATTCTGGGTAACATAACCTGGTCAGAGCCCCGCAAGTCCCCCATCTTGGATTCCCCTTTTCTAGTTTTCAAAAATGCGCTGGTTTGCTAGGTTTCCCCTGGTGCCGGCTGAGCTACAGGCCAAAATCCACAGGTAGGCACTGCTGTTTATAAAAAAATGTGATGTGTCCACGTTGTGTTTTGGGCCCTTTCCTTTCGTGGGCGCTAGTCCTACCCACACAAGTGAGGTATCATTTTTATCGGGAGACCTGGGGGAACGCTGGGTGGAAGGAAATTTGTGGCTCCTCTCAGATTCCAGAACTTTCTGCCACAGAAATGTGAGGAACATGTGTTTTTTTAGCCAAATTTTGAGGTTTGCAAAGGATTCTGGGTAACAGAACCTGGTCCGAGCCCCGCAAGTCACCCCATCTTGGATTCCCCTAGGTCTCTCGTTTTCAGAAATGCACAGGTTTGGTAGATTTCCCTAGGTGCCGGCTGAGCTAGAGGCCAAAATCTACAGGTAGGCACCTCGCAAAAAACACCTCTGTTTTCTTCCAAAAATGTGGATGTGTCCACGTTGCACTTTGGGGCGTTTCCTGTCGCGGGCGCTAGGCCTACCCACACAAGTGAGGTATCATTTTTATCGGGAGACTTGGGGGAACGCTGGGTGGAAGGAAATTTGTGGCTCCTCTCAGATTCCAGAACTTTCTGCCACAGAAATGTGAGGAACATGTGTTTTTTTAGCCACATTTTGAGGTTTGCAAAGGATTCTAGGTAACAGAACCTGGTCTGAGCCCCGCAAGTCACCCCATCTTGGATTCCCCTAGGTCTCTAGTTTTCAGAAATGCACAGGTTTGGTAGGTTTCCCTAGGTGCCAGCTGAGCTAGAGGCCAAAATCTACAGGTAGGCACTTCGCAAAAAATACCTCTGTTTTCTTTCAAAAATTTGGATGTGTCCACGTTGCGCTTTGGGGCGTTTCCTGTCGCGGGCGCTAGGCCTACCCACACAAGTGAGGTATCATTTTTATCGAGAGACTTGGGGGAACATAGATTAGCAAAACAAGTGGTATTGCCCTTGTCTTTCTCTACATTTTTTCCTTCCAAATATAGGAGAGTGTGTAAAAAAGACATCTATTTGAGAAATGCCCTTTAATTCACATGCTAGTATGGTCACCCCAGAATTCAGAGATGTGCAAATAACCACTGCTCCTCAACACCTTATCCTGTGCCCTTTTTGGAAATACAAAGGTTTTCTTGATAGCAATTTTTTACTCTTTATATTTCAGCAAATGAATTGCTGTATACGCGGTATAGAATGAAAACACACTGCAGGGTGCAGCTCATTTATTGGCTCTGGGTACCTAGGGTTCTTGATGAACCTACAAGCCCTATATATCCCCGCAACCAGAGGAGTCCAACAGACGTAACGGTATTTTGCTTTCGATAATCTGACATTGCAGGGAAAAGTTACAGAGTAAAACGTAGAGAAACATTTATGTTTTTTTCACCTCAATTTCAATATTTTTCTTTTTCAGTTGTTATTTTCTGTAGGAAACCCTTGTAGGATCTACACAAATGACCCCTTGCTGAATTCAGAATTTTGTCTACTTTTTAGAAATGTTTAGGTTTCTGGGATCCAGCATTGGTTTCATGCCCATTTCTGTCACTGACTGGAAGGAGGCTGAAAGCACAAAAAATTGCAAAAATGGGGTATGTCCCAGTAAAATGCCAAAATTGTGTTGAAAAATTGGGTTTTCTGATTCAAGTCTGCCTGTTCCTGAAAGCTGGGAAGCTGCTGAGTTTAGCACCACAAACCCTTTGTTGATGCCATTTTCAGGGGAAAAACCACAAGCCTTCTTCTGCAGCCACTTTTTCAATTTTTTTAAAAAAAAACGAACTTTTCCCCGTATTTTGGCCAATTTCTTGTCCTCCTTCAGGAGAACCCACAAAGTCTGGGTACCTCTAGAATCCCTAGGATGTTGGAAAAAAAGGACGCAAATTTGGCTTGGTTAGCTTATGTGGACAAAAAGTTATGAGGGCCTAAGCGCGAACTGCCTCAAATAGGCAAAAAAAGGACTGGCACAGGAGGGGGAAAAGGCCTGGCAGCGAAGGGGTTAAGTTGAAAGCTTTCCTGCCCCATGGCAACACTACAGAGGTTTCATGTGAACTCTTCGTTGGATTGCTTCCAAAGTACAGTACAAAACACAGTGCAACTATAAAGAGACATTTATATCTGTGCAATAGTGAAACACTCAAGTAATATGTGAAGGTTACCCAGTTTTAGTTACATTTTGCTTGAATTAAAAACTCAACACATTGGTTTAACCATGAACACCAATTCACCAAAAGGCCAGAGGTAGCGGAAGTGACATCACATTCCATTTGACCTTTACATTCACAAACAGAGGCTTACACATTCCGACAGAATGACACTTAGGCACACTCTTTCACACTTAAAGACACTGTCACCTGCTCAACATACAATTAAATTCACCTTTTTACTTGCCTCAGCTGTCCGGGAGGTTCATATTCCAGCTATTTGTCCTTGCATTTTTTATTACACTAATAGTGAATAATATATTGTTATTCACTATTAGTGTAATAAAAAATGACAAAAAACAGGGAGAATGGAGCCCCAACAGGAGCTGTTCCTGATTTTGCTACCTCTGATGTCATGAGTTGCAAATGCAGTGCCAGGGGTCGCGAGGGGCAAGCCAGACCCCAGGAGACCCCTAAATGATATCCATTCGTTTAACTGTTTTGTGTTCCCTATTCCCTTTATATGACGGCATTTACTTATTTTAGGGTGGGGGTGCCTGTTGTGAGAAGTCCAGTGCAGAAGGCAACTGCATAAATGGACTCTTTTGGAGAATGAATGGCCCAGAGTCCCGGCGTAAAGAAGAGGTCTTCAACAGCTGTCTGAAAGAGTATGGAAGCCTGGTGTGAGCCCTTCAAAGATTAAAGAAGGGAGGATGCATGGGAGAACTCATATGAGTCAATTCTCCAAAGAAGAGGTTGGGTATGTTGACCATGACTCTTCTGAAGAGAAACGTTGACAGTGTTAGACCCTCAGCTCATTATTTAAGAGGTCATTGGAGGCTTTTTCGCAAACATATCAAAGATAGAGAATAGCTGCCATGCCAGTCAGTGAAGTAATCACTTCATGACTGTGTGGGAGAGATCTCCAGCCTATTATCATGAGTGGTTCTGCTGCCTCTTCTTCTTTAACAAAACTAAGCTCTAAGTTGTATGCAGTCTCATGAATTTTTCTTGCAAATATTTACCATAGGCTTGTCTGGTTTTGGTGAAGGTTACTGAGGTCTGTTTTGTGAGACCAAATAGTATGAAGCTGAGCATTTCTCTTGCTAGGGTTGGCTTTAAAAACAAGTTACTTACTTCCGGGAATGCCTTATCTGGTATAGACAATATCTAGATGCAGATTTCTTACCTTAGAATTACCCTCAGGCATCAGTCTGGATCTAGAGATTTTTCTTGAGCAGAACACCTGTTCGCCATTGGGTGGCACTGATGGGCTCCATGTCCATCATCAGCATCATCCGTGCCAGATATGATGTCCCAGGTCCTAGATAGGCACCACCCCAGCGGCTTCATAAGTTTCTTTTCACAACTTTTCATGCCAGATGCACAGAGCCATGAAGAACACTGACCACTGGTGTGTCAAAATGAAGGCCATGAAAGGGGAGTCCCTGTCCATAGAAATGAGTTTGTAGAGCAGGGAGGATGGGTGGGTTGGTAAGTGATCTGCAAACCAGATATTGCTTCTACCAGATAAGGCATTACTGAAGGTAAGTAACATGTACATCTGATAGAGACTTCTAGTTGCTGATTCCTTACCTTAAAATAGATACCCAAGCAATACCATCCCCGGCAGAGGGTCTGCAAACTAAGATCATACTAGAAAGTCCTACATGACTGAATGGGCAAAGTGCAAGCCCCAATGGACCTGACTGTCCAGGCAGTAGTGTTTAGTAAACATGTGCAAAGATGCCCACATTGCTGCCTGAGAGATGTCAAGGACTGGAACTCCGCTTGCTGGTACAGTGGTCTCATCTTTAGCTCAGGAAGAATGAGGAAACAAACCCTCAGGGGATTTCTTTTCGACCAATCCATAGCAGACCTTAATGCAGACTATGATCCATCTGGAGATGGTCTGCTTCTGCACTGCTGGATCATTCTTTTCACCCACATAACTGACAGAGAGTTGATCATCCACCCGAACTCTTTTGTATGATCAGGTGGAAGGTCAACTCTCTTTTTGGGTCCAGGCAGTGGACTCTCTCCTCTCCCTTAGAAGGATGTGGGGGTGCGTACAAAGTGGGCAAGGTGATGGATCGGTCTACATGAAAGGGCATGACCACTTGCGGCAAAAAGGAAGCCCTAGTGGGAAGCACCACTTAGTCAGGATAGATGGAAAGGTAGGGTGGCTTAGATGATAATGCTTGCAGCTCACTCACCCTGCGGGAAGAAGTAATGGCCCCAAGAAGGCTGTTTTCAAAATGAGAGGCCTGAGAGGACAATTGTAGAGAGGCTAAAAAGGAGCACACCTCACGAATGTCAGAACCAAATTCAAATCCCATTGGGGCATAATTAATGGGGATGGAGGAAAGATATGTGTCAGACTTTTGAGGAACCTATGTATAATAGAAGTCTTAAATAAAGAAAGTTGATCAGGCAACCTTAAAAAAGCAGAAATAGTAGACAAATATCCCCTAAGAGTGCCCATTGTAGAGCCCTGAAGGAAGGGGGTTAACAGACTTGTATGAGCACCATGCCACAAATTTCTTCCAACAACAAGAATATACCATTTTGGTGGAGGGATGCCTGGCTGCCAAGTTTATATTACAGACTTCGGGAGAAAGGTCAAAGACTGCCAACTGTTGCTGCTCAATCCCCATGCAAGAAGTCAGAGAGTGGGCAGGTTTGAGTACAGAACCCTCCCCTGCTGCTGTGACAGAAGATCCTCCCAAAGGAGGAGTCTGATCAGAGAATCGATGGCCATGCTCAGTAGCTCAGGATACCAGACTCTCCGTGCCCAATCCGGAGCCACAAGGATTATTTGGGCCCAGCTATTCTTTATTTTCGTGAGAACTCTGGAAAGAAGTGGTATGGGCGGAAAGGCATACAGGAGGCCTGAGTTCCACTCAAGACGAAAAGTGTCTCCGAGCGATTGCCGCCTTGGAAACTCCAACGCACAAAATTGCTAACATTTCACACTCTCTGCAGAGCAAACAGATCCATCCAAGGCTCTCCCCACTGCTGAAAAAGACCTTGTGTCATCTCAGGATGGAGACACAAACATTGTCAGCTGAGTTTGTCCACTCTGATGTTCAGAGAACCCGACAAATGTTGAACTCCAGGGATATGCCCTGCTGTTCCAGCCACGTCTAGAGGTGCAGAGCCTCATGAGAAAGGGTCCATGACGCCACCCCATTCTGCCACATGGCAGTACCACATGGCAGTGGTATTGCCATAAACACCTGCACTACCTTTCCCTTGAGAGAGGGAAGAAATGCTTTCAATGCCAGCCGGATCACCCAGAGCTCCAACAGGTTGATGTGGAGTCTAGACTCCGCCGGATATCAGAGTCCTCTGATCCCCACCTCTTCCAGATGGTCACCCCATTCCAGGAGTGATGCATCTGTCACTACTGTCAGATCTGGTTGGAGAAGAGACGGGGTTCTCCCTCTGGCCCTATTGCGGTTCATTACCCACCACTGCAGATCTCTCTCAGTTCCCTCCAAGATCTGGACCATGTCAGAGAGATTCAACTGATGCTGCACCCACTGGAACTTCAGGTCCCATTATAGGGCCCACATGTGCTATCTGCATATGTCACTAGCATGATGCAGGAGACCATGTGGCCCAGCAGCTGCAGAGATATTCTCACCAAAATCCAGGATAGAGGCTGAAAAATAGGTATCATAGCCTGAAGATTATGGATTCGGATGGATACGTAAGAAACTGCAGTGTGTCCAGAACAGCTCAGATGAAAGGGTGCATCTGGGAGGGAGTCAGGTGTGACTTTGGCACATTTATAGTGAACCCCAGCAAATGCAGGAGATCCACCATACTCTGGAGTTGGGAGATGACAGCCTGAGGTGAGCCCACCTTAAACAGCCAGTCATTGAGACAGGGAAAGACTGAAAACCATGATCTGCACAGCTTAGTTGCGATCACGACCATCACCTTGATGAACACCTGAGACAGTTCTGGGAAGGCCAAAGGGGAGCACTGTGAACTGAAAGTGCTCATGGCCTACCATGAACCGCAAGTAAAGTCTCTGGGCCGGCAGGATAGTAATATGGAAATGAGCGTCCTGCAAGTCCAACATTACCATCCAGTCTCCTGGGTCCAGGGCAAATAAAACCTGGAATAAGCATTTTGAACTTCTTCTTGATGAAGATACTGAGGAACCAAAGGTCTATGATAGGGCGGAGTACCTTGTCCTTTTTGAGTACCAGAAAGTAGCAGGAATAGCAACCACAACCTACTTCTGGTACAAGAACCCTCTCTATGGCTCCATTGACCAAGAGAGCGTAACTTCCTTTCGAAGAAGTGCCAAATGATACTCCATCATCCGATTGTAGGAGGGTGGCATGGATGGAGGGGTAATCTCAAAGGGGAGGGAGTAGCCCCCTTTTGACTATCTACAAAACCCACCTGCCTGAAGTGATAGATTACCAGGGAGCAGGTGATGGCGAATCCTACCTCTGATTGGTCTTTGGTGAGGGAAAGTCAGGCTAGGAAGGTTTGGAGGTGACTGCAGTGGCGAGAGAGGGGGTGTGGCAGAATGGTGGTCAGTGAATCCCACATCCTCAGCCATGTAGAGATTAGGCAGCATACACTGGCAGGGAATGGATGTGATTGGGCGCCCCTTCCGTAGCCACGAAAGGACCAAGGACCTGGCTGTAGTGCAAGAATCCTTGAAATGCTTGAGCACTGAGTCTACCTAGTTTCCGAAGAAACGGGTGCCATCAAAGGGCATATCTATCAAATTGGCTTGGACATCCACTAAAAAGCCAGACGTCCTCAACCAGGCATGGCGTCTCAGGGCTACTGTTGACAAAACCGCTCTGCCCAAGGAGTCAGTCATGTCCTGTCCACATCGGATCATAAACTTTGCTGCATCTCTCCCATCAGCAACTGCTTGAGAGAGTACAGCCAGGGCCTCATCGGGAACCTGTGGCAGCACTTGCACAACCGTATTCCACAGGTGTGGGAATAACAGCCGAAACGGCATGCAGTGTTCACAGACCACAATGCAAGATTGATGGAAGAAAAAAATCTTCTTCCCAAGTGTGTCCCGCCTTTTGGATTTCCCATATAGGGTTGTGGAAGGGAACACGCCCTGGGAGGTAGAGTCTTGGATAACCAAACTCTCAGGGGTGGGGTGTTCCACCACAAAGCTTGGGTCCCCCGGAGTGGGGTGATGGTGGTGGGTAATTGTTCTGCTCACCGGAGCCCCAATGCTGAGTTTGGAAAAAGTACCCAGTAGGACATCTGTAAGGGTCTCATTAAACGGGAGCATGGGTTCAGATGATGATGCTCCAGGTTGAAGCACCTCTTTCAGGAGGTTAGTCCTGACTGCTACCAAAAGCAGCTCACGGTCCAGGACCTTAGCTGCTCTTCTCACCACCATAGAGTATGAGGCTCCCTCCTCTGCAGCCACGGTAGAGGGAGAAAGAATGCTGGTATCTGGAGAATCCCATCTAGTATCCAGTCCGCTGGTTTCACCCAAGTCTCTAAGCCAGTTCATAGAGTCTTGGAGCTGGTATTTCAAATGGCCCAGTGAATCCTCCCATTCTTTCCAATAGCCTAGCCCAGAGGGAAGAGGCTCTGACATAGGAGGTAAAGCTCCTGTCAGGCTTAGAGTCGGCGTCGGACGATGCCCATCCAGCTCCTTGTCAGGAGTAAGAATAGGTATGGCACCGCTCGGGGGCACTGACAACGCCAGGAGCATCGTCATCAAGACTGGCACTGGGGAAAGTGGGGATGGTACAACAGACACAAGTCTGGATCCAGGCCTGGGTCCATGGGTGCTGCCCAGATTGAAGCCACCAGTGCGGAACCCGAAATGGCCCCTTCTGACTGCAGGGCTGGAAGGTTCTTAAGCGGTGTCAGACAGCCAAAAAATGAGGCGCATTACCTCATAAAACTCCTTGAGTTGGGCAGCTTCCGGAAACTCGGGGAGGCGCGCAGTCGGCCCGGGCACTGACTACGCAGACGGAGCCCTCCACAGAGGGAGGCCTTGTCAGCTGACAGGCGAGGAGAAGTCAAAGAGTGCTCTACTACTTGGATTTCTTCTTATGCCTCAACTTACGCGATCATCCCGAGGACTTGGAGTGGGACAACGAAGAGGGGAGACTCTGTGACTGATCCCGGGACCTTCCTCTCAACCGAGATCTCGACTTTTGTGAAGTCGAGTGTCAGGCTGCCATCAGCTTCAGGAACTGCTCCCTCAAACTCTATGGATGCATGGCTCAACACTCTTTGGGCAGTAGTTGCACTCCAGACATTGCCCGATGACAGGAACTGAAAGGCTTAAACCCGGTCTTCTTCAATGACATCCTTGACACACCAGGAGTTGGTAAACTAAAAAAAATCTTTGACAAAAATTGATTAAGGGATGACTGTTCAGACCAGCGCTGGCTGGCATGAAAAGAAAAGAACTGACAGCGTGCAGGGATGGCGCCTATTTAGGACCAGCAACATCATACCCAGCACAGATGATGCCTATGACTGACGCTGAGCTGATCTCAGCAACGCCAGTACTTCTCAAGAAAAATCTCCAGATCCAGACTGATGCCTGTGAGTAACTTTAAGGTAAGGAATCTGCAACTAGAAGTCTCTATCAGATAGGGACAGCAACATGTTGCTTCCCAAGGCATACCAGCCAGCCTTTCTATAGGTAAGGTTTGGAATCCAGGCAGTGACTATATTGGGGGTTGCAGCATGTCACCTATCCCATCCCAAAATTGCCACTATCATTTGTCTAGGAGTTCAGCTGGTATTTTGGGGGTACAAAAGGGGCCTGAATGCAGGGAGCTTGTCTTTTGCACAATTTGTGTGAATCGCCATGCCTTGTACCCTTCAGCTGCAGCTATTTCGTTATGTTCCTTTTGGTGTTGTTTCTTTTGTTTTGTACCTGAAAGATGCAAGGAGGAGTTACAGTATCACCTAAAGGCAGCTGGCATGGCAAAAAACAACAACAATTGAGATGGGGGGCAACAAGGCTTATATTCGATAGTGTCTAGCGTCAAGAGAAAATAAAGTTCCATGTACCTCCAGGACAATTCTTTAACTGTAGGCTTGGTCTGGTATTACATTCCTAGACTATGAGAGCCAGTAATGGATCAAAGCGTAAAGAAAAACACTAGAAGATAAACAATACATGTCCTTCCAGGACATGTTATGTTCCTTGTCAACTGTGGGCTTGGTATAGTATTACTTTCCTAGACTATGATCTCCAGTAATGGATCAAAGCATGAAAAGAAACACCATATTATAAACAATACTTGGCAGATGGTCTCAACCCAGGTAGTGAGCTTGAATCATCTCATTGCTGACTTTCATGGATTAACTGTAAACTCAAACGTGTTTATTCCAACAAATTATTTGCACTGTGTTGTTTATTTCAGGTGATCTAGTCACATGATTAAGCTTCTGGGTATGGTATAGCTATGCTATCAATAATTTAACTCAAGCAAGCTTCAACCCCTACTTATTACTTACAAGTTGTGTGTTGTCCCAGGTACTAATTCCTGTGCAAAGTCCCACAGCAGGGTCTGTGTAGCTCTGCCAGTTCCTATTCCATCTGGAAACACTACTTCCTTGGACAAAATAAACGGCTATTCCTGTACATCTCTGTCAAGGAAGATCCACTCACTTTCAGTCAGTTATGTACACTTGTGTACATACAGATTTGCTGTATATCCCACAGGATAACATTATTCGTAGGCATTTTTCCCCATTAATCTGCAATAAAATGTTTTCCTCTCCAGAAAGTGAAAAGGACTGCTCAATTCCTTCCTTTCTGCTTTTTATGGATAAGCATTAATTCTCTCAGTTGTTCAAAAAGAACTACAACCATCCACCTAGTACTAATATTCAAGAAGAGCCGCTACCAACAAGAATCTCTGTAAGGTTTAGACAAATTCTATCTTGTGACACCATTACCATAAAGTGGACTTTATGTCAAGCTCTCCAAAGCATTAGTTTAGGAAAATGTATTCTTTCAATGGGGATACAAACCTTTAAACAAAAAACTGGGAATTAACATTTGCCTAAATTCGAAGGGGAGCTGAAAGTTGGTTGTTGATAAAACTAACATGTTGGTTTCAGTTACAAATATTTACAAGCTTCTTTTTACTTTTTGTTAAGGTGAATGAATATATGTGTGAGTGAACAACATTTAGAGAGCACACAGTTCAAATCACGTCTTGAGCTAATGACTAGAGTCTAGAGATGTATTTTCATATTGTTCATGAGTATATATTCTTTGTTCCAGTTTACAATTTGCATCAATAGGTTGTATAGAGAAAGGTTTTGTGGCACAGTATGAAAATGTCACTTACCCAGTGTACATCTGTTCGTGGCATCAGTCGCTGTAGATTCGCATGTTTTGCATAGCTCGCCATCTGGTGTTGGGTCGGAGTGTTACAAGTTGTTTTTCTTCGAAGAAGTCTTTCGAGTCACGGGACCAAGTGACTCCTCCTTTTGTCTCCATTGCGCATGGGCGTCGACTCCATCTTCGATTGTTTTTCCCCGCAGAGGGTGAGGTAGGAGTTGTATTGTAGTAATAGTGGCCATGCAATGGAGTGACTAAGTATGTACCTATTTAAGGTTAAAATAATATATATATACAAATAGTTGAAGGTACCTTCCGAACTGCTACAGGCTCCCGGGGAGGCGGGTGGGCACATGCGAATCTACAGCGACTGATGCCACGAACAGATGTACACTGGGTAAGTGACATTTTCAGTTCGATGGCATCTGTCGCTGTAGATACGCATGTTTTGCATAGACTAGTAAGCAGTTATCTCCCCAAAGCGGTGGCTCAGCCTGTAGGATTGGGAGTAGTCTGAAACAATGTTCTTAATACGGCTTGACCTACTGTGGCTTGTTGTGCGGATAACACGTCTACACAGTAGTGCTTGGTGAATGTGTGAGGCGTAGACCATGTGGCTGCCTTACATATTTCTTGCATTGGGATGTTTCCTAGAAAGGCCATGGTAGCACCTTTCTTTCTGGTTGAGTGTGCCCTTGGTGTAATGGGCAGTTGTCGTTTAGCTTTAAGGTAGCAGATTTGGATGCATTTAACTATCCATCTGGCTATACCTTGTTTTGATATTGGGTTTCCTGCATGAGGTTTTTGGAATGCAATAAATAGCTGTTTAGTTTTCCTGATGCTCTTTGTTCTGTCAATGTAATACATTAATGCTCTTTTGACATCTAAAGTATGTAGTGCCCTCTCAGCTACGGAATCTGGCTGTGGGAAGAACACTGGAAGTTCCACTGTTTGATTTAGATGGAACGGTGAAATAACTTTTGGTAGAAATTTAGGATTAGTCCTTAGGACGACCTTATTTTTGTGTAGTTGTATAAAAGGTTCTTGTATTGTAAACGCCTGAATCTCGCTTACTCTTCTTAGAGAGGTAATGGCGATGAGAAATGCAACCTTCCATGTTAGGAACTGTATTTCGCAGGAGTGCATGGGTTCAAAAGGTGGACCCATAAGTCTAGTTAAGACAACATTTAGGTTCCATGAAGGAACAGGTGGTGTTCTTGGTGGAATAATTCTTTTAAGGCCCTCCATGAATGCTTTAATGACTGGTATCCTATATAGGGAAGTTGAATAGGTAGGCTGCAGGTATGCAGATATTGCTGCAAGGTGTATTTTAATGGAAGAGAAAGCTAGGTTAGATTTTTGTAAGTGAAGCAAGTAACCCACTACATGTTTTGGGGTTGCGTGTAATGGTTGGATTTGATTAATATGGCAGTAGCAAACAAACCTCTTCCATTTACTGGCATAGCAGTGCCTGGTGGATGGCCTTCTGGCTTGCTTTATGACTTCCATACATTCTTGGGTAAGTTGTAAGTGTCCGAATTCTAGGATTTCAGGAGCCAGATTGCTAGATTCAGCGATGCTGGATCTGGGTGTCTGATCGTTTGGTTGTGTTGTGTTAACAGATCCGGCCTGTTGGGCAGTTTGATGTGGGGTACTACTGATAGGTCTAGCAGCGTTGTGTACCAGGGTTGCCTTGCCCAAGTTGGTGCTATTAATATGAGTTTGAGTTTGTTTTGACTGAGTTTGTTTACCAGATAAGGAAGGAGAGGGAGAGGAGGAAAAGCGTAGGCAAATATCCCTGACCAGTTGCTCCATAGGGCATTGCCGTGGGACTGCCTGTGTGGGTATCTGGATGCGAAGTTTTGGCATTTTGCGTTCTCTTTTGTCGCAAACAAGTCTATTTGAGGTGTTCCCCAGAGCGTGAAGTAAGTGTTCAGAATTTGGGGGTGAATTTCCCATTCGTGGACCTGTTGGTGATCTCGAGAGAGATTGTCTGCGAGTTGATTCTGAATTCCTGGGATAAATTGTGCTATTAGGCGAATTTGGTTGTGAATTGCCCAACGCCATATCTTTTGTGCCAGCAGGCTCAATTGCGTTGAGTGCGTCCCCCCTTGTTTGTTTAGATAATACATTGTTGTCATGTTGTCTGTTTTGACGAGAATGTATTTGTGAACTATTATTGGTTGAAAAGCCTTTAGTGCTTGAAAAACTGCTAGCAGTTCTAGGTGATTTATATGCAGTTTTGTTTGATGTACGTTCCATTGTCCTTGTATGCTGTGTTGATCGAGGTGTGCTCCCCACCCTGTCATGGAAGCATCTGTTGTTATTACGTATTGTGGCACTGGGTCTTGGAAAGGCCGCCCTTTGTTTAAATTTATATTGTTCCACCATAGAAGCGAGAGGTAAGTTTGGCGGTCTATTAACACCAGATCTGTAAAGTGACCCTGTGCTTGTGACCACTGTGATGCTAGGCACTGTTGTAAGGGCCTCATGTGCAGTCTTGCGTTTGGGACAATGGCTATGCATGAAGACATCATGCCTAGGAGTTGTAATATCATCTTTGCTTGTATTTTCTGTGTTGGATACATGCGTTGTATGATGTTGTTGAAATTTAGAATTCTTTGTGGGCTTGGAGTGGCTACTCCTATTGTTGTGTTTATTATGGCTCCTAGGTATTGTTGTACCTTGCGCAGCAGAATGTTGGATTTTGCGAAGTTGACTGTGAACCCTAGTTTATAGAGGGTTTGTATGATTTGATTTGTTTGGTGTGAGCACGTTATTAACGAATGGGTCTTGATTAGCCAGTCGTCTAGATACGGGAATACATGTATTTGCTGCCTTCTGATGTGTGCAGCGACTACTGCTAGACATTTGGTAAAGACTCTTGGTGCGGTTGTTAAACCGAAAGGCAGTACCTTGAATTGGTAGTGTATTCACTTGAATACAAACATTAGGTATTTCCTGTGCGATGGATGTATTGGTATATGGAAATACACGTCTTTGAAGTCTAATGTTGTCATGTAGTCGTGTAGTTTCAGCAATGGTAACACTTCTTGTAGTGTGACCATGTGAAAGTGGTCTGATTTGATGTATGTGTTTAGTATTCTTAGGTCTAGGATTGGTCTTAGCGTTTTGTCCTTCTTTGGTATTAAGAAGTACAGTGAATAAACTCCTGTGTTTATTTGTGTGTTTGGTACTAACTCGATTGCGTTCTTTTGCAATAGTGCTTGAACTTCTATCTCCAGGAGCTCGGAATGATGTTTTGATACATTTTGTGCTCTTGGTGGTATGTTTGGAGGGAATTGTAGAAATTCTATGCAATAACCATTTTGGATAATTGCTAGAACCCAAGTGTCTGTAGTGATTTCCTCCCATGCTTTGTAATAATGACCTATTCTTCCCCCCACTGGTGTTGTGTGGAGGGGGTGAGTGACATGTGAGTCACTGCTTAGTTGTAGGGGTTTTGGGGCTTTGAAATTTTCCCCTATTCCTAGGGAATTGCCCTCCTCTATATTGGCCCCGAAAGCCTCCCCTGTACTGTCCCTGGTAACTGGATGGTGTTGCCTGCGAGGTGCTGGCTTGTGTGGCCTGACCCCGAAACCCCCCTCTAAAGGGTGTTTTGCGGAAGGTGCTGTCATTTCCTCTGCTCTGCGGGGAGTAGAGTGCGCCCATGGCTTTAGCAGTGTCCGAGTCCTTTTTAAGTTTCTCAATCGCCGTGTCCACTTCTGGACCGAACAGTTCTTTTTCGTTGAATGGCATATTGAGAACTGCCTGCTGAATCTCTAGTTTAAACCCAGACGTTCGTAGCCATGCATGCCTTCTGATGGTCACAGATGTATTTATTGTTCTTGCAGCTGTGTCTGCTGCGTCCATGGAGGAGCGTATCTGGTTGTTTGAAATGTTCTGTCCTTCTTCAACCACTTGCTTTGCCCTCTTTTGTAGGTCTTTGGGTAGATGTTCAATGAGATGTTGCATCTCATCCCAATGGGCTCTGTCATAGCGCGCAAGAAGTGCCTGTGAGTTAGCGATGCGCCACTGGTTTGCAGATTGTGCTGCGACTCTCTTTCCAGCTGCATCGAACTTGCGGCTTTCCTTATCTGGGGGTGGTGCGTCCCCAGATGTGTGGGAGTTGGCCCTTTTCCTAGCTGCTCCTACAACGACAGAATCTGGTGGCAGCTGCGAAGTTATGAAAATAGGGTCTGTAGGAGGCGCTTTATACTTTTTTTCCACCCTTGGTGTGATTGCCCTACTTTTGACCGGCTCCTTAAAGATGTCTTTTGCGTGCCGAAGCATACCAGGGAGCATAGGCAGGCTTTGGTAGGAGCTGTGGGTGGCAGAGAGGGTGTTGAATAGAAAGTCATCCTCGACTTGTTCTGAGTGGAGGCTTACATTGTGGAACTGTGCTGCTCTAGCCACCACCTGAGAATATGCAGTACTGTCTTCTTGTGGTGATGGCTTTGTAGGGTATGCCTCCGGACTGTTATCTGACACAGGGGCGTCGTATAAGTCCCATGCGTCCTGATCCTGGTCACCTTGGCTCATGGTGGTGTGAGCCGGGGAATGTGATGGAGTTTGTGCTGGCGAGACGTGAATTATAGGTGGAGGAGAGGGTGGCGGAGTAACCCTTTTCACCATTTTTGTTTGTGGTGTTTGGTCAGTTTGAAATTCCAGTCTTCTCTTTCTCCTAATAGGGGGAAGGGTGCTTATCTTTCCTGTCCCCTGCTGTATAAAAATACGTTTCTGCGTATGGTCTACATCGGTGGATTGCAGGTCTTCCTCAAACCTATGCTTTCGCATTTGGGAGGTCATTGATTGCTCTTCGGTATAAGAGCCTGAAACTGGGTCGGTTGCAGGTTGTTTCGGCACCGAAACCCTGTCTGCATCTTTTTTCGGCTCCGAGGTGGCTTTTTTCTTTTTCGGAGTCGAAACATCTCGGTGTCGATCTTCATCGGTGCCGCTGTCTCGGCGTCGAGCCGTGTCTACACCGCTATCTCGGTGTCGATGTATGTCTCCAGCACTTTCTCGGTCCCGAGAAGGCTGCGTGCCGGTGTCTCGACCGGAGTCGGATGGTCTCGGCACTGATTGGGCCTTTTTCGGTGCCGACGGTCGGTCACCGAATTTATGGGTGGAGCCATGGCCTGGTGGCAGTGGCGTCCCCTGGGCCTTGACAATCTTCTTATGCGTGGTTTTCGACGTCTTACTCACGGTTCGTGGATCGTCGAATTCCTCGGAGTCCGATTCGTGTATCGAAAAGGTTTCTTCCTCTTCCTGTACCTCGAACTCTCGGTGCGCTGTCGGCGTGGACGCCATTTGAAGTCTTCTGGCTCGACGGTCTCGGAGTGTTTTTCGGGACCGGAACGCACGACAGGCCTCGCAAGTGTCTTCACTGTGCTCAGGTGACAGGCACAGGTTACAGACCAAGTGTTGGTCTGAATAGGGGTATTTTTTGTGGCATTTGGGACAGAAACGGAACGGGGTCCGTTCCATCGGCGTTCTTCTACACGCGGTCGGGCCGAGTAGGCCCCGACGGGGATCGAAAACTACCCCGAAGGGCTCCGGAGCTCTTCGATCTTCGATGCGGTGTTGATTCTAACTACGCCGATCCCGAACGCAACAATACCAACGAAAATCTTCCGAAATTTAGCTGTTTTTCCGTTCCGAAACTCGGAGCGACAGGAACACGTCCGAACCCGATGGCGGAAAAAAAACAATCGAAGATGGAGTCGACGCCCATGCGCAATGGAGACAAAAGGAGGAGTCACTCGGTCCCGTGACTCGAAAGACTTCTTCGAAGAAAAACAACTTGTAACACTCCGACCCAACACCAGATGGTGAGCTATGCAAAACATGCGTATCTACAGCGACAGATGCCATCGAACTTATTATTACTAACCAGACGTTTCAATGATCTGGTACACTAGGTGTTAGACTTTTCATCCTTGGCGTGGTCTCCCTTAACTTTTTGCCTCTGTTTCCCAGGTTGTTGATGTGTGCTGGACTCTGAATTTGCTGTTTTTGTTACTCTGGGCACTTTACCACTGCTAACCAGTGCTGAAGTGCAAGTGTTCCTTTACAAAATGTGTATGTAATTGGCTTATCCATGATTGGCATATTTGATTTATTAGTAAGTCCCTAGTACAGTGCACTAGAGGTGCCCAGGGCCTGTAAATCAAATGCTACTAGTGGGCCTGCAGCACTGGTTGTGCCACCCACGTAAGTAGTTGTGTAATCATGTCTCAGACCTGCCACTGCAGTGTCTGTGTGTGCAGTTTTAACTATAAATTCGACCTGGCAAGTGTACCTACTTGCCAGGCCTAAACCTTCCCTCTTCTTACATGTAGGACACCGTTAAGGGCAAAAGGGGGTGCAGTGTATGGTTAAGGTAGGACATATAGTAATGTGTTTTATATGTCCTGACAGTGAAATATTGCTAAATTCGTTTTTCACTGTTGCAAGGCCTGTCCCTCTCATAGGTTAACATGGGGGCTACCTTTAAATCTGAGTAAAGTGTAGATTCCATTCGGGAGCGGGTGGACATGTGGAGTTTGGGGTCTCTGAGCTCACAATTTAAAAATACATCTTTTAGTAAAGTTGATTTTAAGATTGTGTGTTTGAAAATGCCACTTTTAGAAAGTGAGCCATTTCTTGCTTATACCATTTCTGTGACTCTGCCTGTTTGTGGATTCCCTGTCTGGGTCAGTTTGACAGTTAGGATGGTTGCACCTCACACTAGACAGTGACACAAAGGGAGCTGGGGTGTAGTCTGCATTTCCTGATAATCCATCTGTGCTAGGAGGGGGGGGGAGGAGTGGTCACTCACACCTGAAAGGGCTGTGCCTGTCCTCACCCAATGCAGTCTCCAACCCCATAGTGAGTGTCTGGGGCCTGGCCTTGGCATGGCAGGATTTTACGTTCAAGAGAGACTTTGCTTTCTTTCACAATTTTCCACTCCAGGAATGCAGAGCCATGAAGTGAACTGACAAATATGTGCCACAGTAGGGCCGTGAAAGGGATTAACCCTGACCCTAGAAATCTGTCCCCAGAGTGGGGAGGCATGAGTGGGTGTAAGGAATCTTCATCTAGATATAGGGGGTTATTCTAACTTTGGAGGAGTGTTAATCCGTCCCAAAAGTGACGGTAAAGTGACGGATATACCACCAGCCGTATTACGAGTTCCATAGGATATAATGGACTCGTAATACGGCTGGTGGTAAATCCGTCACTTTTCCGTCACTTTTGGGACGGATTAACACCTCCTCCAAAGTTAGAATAACCCCCATAGTCTCTACCAGATATTGTGTTACCAAAGGTAAGTAACCCGTTCATCTGATAGAGAATTCTAGCTGCAGATCCCTTACCTTTGAAAAGATACTCAAATCATACCCTCCTGGCAGTGGGCTGCCGACGTTTCGCTGATATCCCGGACTGGGGCTCCACGAGTTAACTCCATGTCGCAGCTTCTCCTCTGGTGAAATTGGCCCCTAAACCCGTGCCACGTGGTTTTTGGATCATTGTGCGGTTGGATTTCGGACGCAAACACCACTGGGCGTGTAAAAACAACGCAAGGCCTGCCCGGACCTGAGAGTGCTGACCAGATCAACGCATCGCTCTCCTGCGGAGAGAAGAAATGACGCGCCCCAACCCGACAAAAGGAGAAACAACGCAAGATCACGCTTGTGAGTGAAATTGATGCATCGCAAGCCCTTTTTGACGCACACTCACCCATGCGGGGTTATTTTTGACGCACCAAAGGTACATTTTCACACTAACAGTGTTAGTGTGTGTTTAAGACTACATGAACACTCTTTTTGCTTATTAATTGATAACTTGACTTGTGTATTGTGGATTTTTGTCATTTTGGTCTTGTTTTATTTAGATACATTTTCTTTATTTTTCGCAACCTGTGTTGTGTCATTTTGTAGTGTTTTCATTAAGTTACTGTGCGTGGTGGTACAAATACTTTACACCTAGCACTCTGAAGTTTAGCCTACTGCTTGTGCCAAGCTACCAATGGGGCAAGCAGGGGTTAGCTGAGGGTGATTCTCTTTTACCCTGATTAGAGTGAGGGTCCTTGCTTGGACAGGGGGTAACCTGACTGCCAACTAAAGACCTAATTTCTAACACTCTGTATCTTTTCTGTATACATGAGACACATGCCATGACCAGTGCTCTAGTCGATTACGATGTGGTGCTCAGGAGCAGAGCTCAAGGTACAGATGAAAAAGTGGTACTCGACTTAGTGTGGGTGGTTACCGTGACTAGGTCATACACTATTATCCATTGGTGGCAACTGAAAATAGCAGTGGACTATAGGCATTTTTACCTTAACCCCAGTGGGGAGATTGCCTGCTGGCTCTTCATAGTAAATCTGTACAGTATGTCCTGACTCCAGATATTTATTCTCACCTGTGCAGTGAACACGCATGTGCTTGCAGCACCTAAAAATGAAGGGTCCTTCACAGAGTTAGTTAGCTGTCTCCCCTCCCCTCACCCTGCATGACCCATGAACTGCTCCTCAGACATTTCTAGAAATCCTTTGAAAAGTTGAGTGTCCTGTGGTGACTTCAGATCATTATACTGAGGAGAAGCCTTTTGTCTGATGGATGCGAAGGTGCATTTTGCACTAAGCAAACAGTGCTAAACGCTGGGGGAATGTTGGGGGAAAATCCTACCCCAAGTGCACATTTAGGGAGTGGCTGCTCATGTCTGCTGTTTGTGTTCTGTTGCATTAAGAGCTATTTCTTAGTGCAAAATGCATTCTTGCGCCTGTTTTGGATTTGCACTAAAAAGAAGAAAAAATCACTAAATGCAGAATGACTCTTCTCGCTCAATCAAGGGTGATCTCGCTGAACTCCTGGGTAATTCTCCCTGCTGGACACCAATTGGTTATACCTTAAAGATAACACAAAGCAAAATAGGTGACAAAGTTACTGTTCTTACTGACTTAATAATAAAAGACCTTTTTTAAATGTTTGGACATAATGGCCTCCATTATGAGTCTGGTGGTCTTAAGACCGCCAGACTCAAGGTGGTGGTAGGACTACTGCAGTCGTGGTGGTCTGGCTGCCACATTACATCATGGCAGGGCACCCACGGTCAGACTGCTGACACCGCCAGGTTGCTGCTAGCCGGGAGCCTGGTGGCCCGGCGGTTGTAATCCACCAGGGCAGCGCTGCCCTCAGGATTACAACTCCCCATACTGTCAGCATTTTCATTGCGGTTCCACTGCTCTGGAAAGGCTGGCGGAATGGGGGCTGTCGGAGGCCCCCATGCACAGCCCCGTCATGCATTCCACTGCCCGAATTACAGGCACTGAAATGCGCAATGGGTGCTACTCCACCCGCTGCACCACCACATTGCCGCTGGCCCGATTATGAGCCAGCTGTAATGTTAAGGCCCTGTTCATCGCAGGTCCAGTGGGCAGGAATGCTGTTTCCACCCACCGACCCTGCAGTGAACCCCAAATGGGGCCAGCGGTGTTTGCACCGCACAGGCAGTCTCTCAGCAGTTTGAGTTTGCCAGGCAGCCTCTGCAGCCTGCCAAACTCATAATGAGGGCATATATCTGTCTGCCCTGGCCCACTTTTCAATAGTAAGCCTTGATTGTTTGGCCTCACTGGCCACTGAAAGTTAAAGCACAAAGATGAAGTACTTTGTAGTTCAGTTAGCGGTATTATCTGTTTTCTGAAGTTCTAGTCTCAGTGGCAAATACTTGAAACAAGGGCTGCCTTAATTCCCCTGAGCTGCTCACACATCAGAGATTGGACACAACAAATACTACGCCTTAGCATGCTTTGTGAGCTTTGGGGCACATGCTACATGGACACTAGCTTTATACTGCTCATGTGTCTGGCAAATAGGACTTGCTCTTGTTTTATTTTTCTGGGGTGCACAACCAACAATTCCTTGAGTTTGTCTCTGTCTTGAAGCATTTGCCTGGGTAACTTTTCACAATTATTGTGAGTGATTTTACTTAATTTGTTTGTTGGTTATGGTTTATGGTAGGAATTTCCTACTAAGATCCCACCACCCCCTTTTTGAAGATTATTTTTTTAACATAAACAGCACATGGTTCTTAACTCCTTTCTGGCCATCTCATTCAAATGAGCGCTAAGAAATGCCAGTGACTCAGAAAAATCTGTGTTAGAGGTAAATGACCGTACTGTCATTTTGGGGTACACTTTACCTGTACACTTCTTGGATCCTGGGTGGAAATATACAACTCCATCTCTCCATCTTCACCTTTGGGTACTGCAATGGCACACTGGGTTTCCATGTAGAAATGCTCCTGCCCTCCAATATGTATCTCACCTAGGAAGGAAAAGAGAAAACATTTCACTCAACAACTTGGAATTGTATCAGCACACCTACTGGGCAGGCCCCCAACAAATCCTTAATGTCTTGCTGCCAACACATTCTCCGGATAGTCATGATCTCACTGCTCAACTATAGTTGCATGCTGCCCAGAGTCAAATGTGAAAGGGTTTCGAGAAAGCCAGCACTTATGTCAAGAGTAGCGTATGAGTCTCTTCCCCTAGACTGGTACAGCAAGGGATGTCACAGTGATAGTCAAATCTTCCTATTGCAAATCTACAAAGATAAATACAATAGAGTTTACTCCTTGAATGTAATCTGAAGATAATTCTGAACTGAGCCGAGCCTATGATGCAGTAACTATGCATGCATGTGAACAGGCAGTTGCCATATAATCTAAACCACTGGTGGTGTTGGTTTAAATTCACAAGCTGTGAAAGAGACCATTTTCAATATGATTCAAGTACTCCATCATTCTGCAGTCCCCATGCTATCCAGCTACCAAGCATGTGTTGGTTATATTAGATTAGATTAGATTAGATTATAGCTCCACTGCATGTAATTCTAGTATCATTTTAATTTAGGCCGAATGAACAAGTTACTCACCTTTGAATTTCCCAGCCATCAGGCTGGATTCGGAAACTTTTCAGTGAGCAGTACCTCTGTGCGCAGTCGGGTGGCTTTGTTGGGTTCCGTGCAGTGCTGTCAGCCTCGTTGACGCTAGAAGTGACATTGCAGTCACCTACATGGGCGCCACCCAGGTGCGCGGACATCAGTTACTTTTCTCAACTTTCCACGCCAGGAATGCAGAGCCATGAAGTGAACTGACAAATATGTGCCACAGTAGGGCCGTGAAAGGGATTAACCCTAACCTTAGAAATCTGTCTGCAGAGTGGGGAGGCATGAGTGGGTGTAAGGAATCTTCATCTAGATATAGGCCCTCATTACAACCCTGGTGGTCAAAGACTGCCAGGGCTGTTTCGACGGAAGCACCGCCAACAGGCTGGCGGTGCTTCCCATGGGATCCTGCCTCATTGGTCCCGGTGGTTGTAATCCCCCAGTGCAGCACTGCTTGCAGCGCTGCCCAGGGGATTACGAGTCCCCCTCCCGCCAGCCTTTTCATGGCGGTATGAACCGCCATGAAAAGGATGGCGGAAAGGGGAGTCGCGGGGCCCCCTGCCACAGCCCCATGGAGCTTTTCACTGTCTGCATAGCAGACAGTGAAAAGCGCGATGGGTGCAACTGCACCCGTCGCACCGCCGGCTCCATTTGGAGCCAGCTCCCGTGTTGCTGCTGAGATGCCCAGCGGGGATCTCCAAATAGCCACTGCGGGAGTGCGGCCGCATTGGCGGACGTGCAGCGGATTCAACTTGGCGGCGGAGCTTGCCGCCCGCCAATGTTGAAATGAGGGCCATAGTCTCTACCAGATAATGTGTTACCAAAGGTAAGTAACCCGTTCATCTGATAGAGAATTCTAGCTCCAGATCCCTTACCTTTGAAAAGATACTCAAATCACACCCTCCTGGCAGTGGGCTGCCAACAAATTTTACTACACTAAAAAGTCCTACAGGACTAAATGGGCGTAATGCTCGTCTCAGCGGACCTGACTGTCCAGGCAGTAATGTTTGGCAAACGAATGCAGGGCGCCCATGTTGCTGTTTGGCTGATATCCAGGACTGGGACTCCTCGAGTTCACGCCATGTCGCAGCTTCTCCTCTGGTGAAATTGGCTCCTAAACCCTCAGGGGCGTAGCAGATCATGATACAGAGAACGACCCAGCACAAATTGTTTCATTTATGAACTGCTCACCATTTATTAACTCCCACATAGCCCACAAAAAGTTGACAGTCAAACTGGAACTCTTATGTGGTCAAGGTAGAATGCTCTTTTTGGGTCCAGACAGTGGAGTTGCTCCTCTTCTTTAGAGGGATGTGGAGTAGCATAAAAGGTGGGCATGTGACAGACTGTTCCAAATGGCATGGAGTCACCACTTTCTGGAGTAAAAAAGCCCGGATGCAAAGCACCAACTTGTCAGGGAACACAGTAAGATAAGGGGGCTGAGATTATAAAGCTTTCAGCTCACTCACCCTCCGGGCAGATGATATAGCCACTAAAAAGGCTGTCTTGATGGTAAGCAGCTAAGACAACTGTATAGTGGCTCAAAGGGAGCACACATGAGGTACGTGAGGACCAGGTCCAGATCCCACTGTGGCATGATGAAGGATGAAGGGGAGGGGGGAACATGTGTAAGCCCTTTCAGAAACCTATTTGCAATGAGGGATTTAAATGAAGGGGGTTAGTCAGGCGACCGCAGGAAAGTGGACAGAGCAGAGAGATAACCCTTAAGAGTGCCAAGAGCAGTGCCTTGCTGGGGAAGATTAAGAATAAAGAGAACAATATCAGAAAGAGAGACAGAAAGAGGGTGCAAAGACTTTTGTGTACAATATTTTTATAAATTTTTGCCAACAGCAGGCATATTCCGTTTTGGTAGAGGGCCGCCTGGCCACCAAGATAACTATACAGACTTCGGAAGGTCAAAAGCTATCAACTTTCACTATGGGCGGAAAGGTGTACAGGAGGCCTGAACTCCACTCAAGATGAAGAGCACCTCCACTCAAGATGAAAAGCAACTCTGCCCAATAGCCTCCTTGGACACTCCAGCACGCAAAACTGCAGACATTGCACATTCTCTTCGGACGCAAACAGATCTAATCAAGGCTCTTCCCACAACTGAAAGAGTCCTTGTGCCACCTCTGAAAGGAGACGCCATTTGTGACCCACTACAAATCAATTGCTGAGTTTGCCACCCTGGTGTTCAGAGAACCTGCCAGGCGTTGAACCACGAGGGTAATGTCCTGCTGTTCCAGTCATGTCAAGTGACGGAAGGCCTCTTGACAAAGTTTCCACAACCCTACCCAGACCTGCTTGTTCCAGTACCACATGGAGATGGTGTTGTCTGTGAACACCTGCACCAACTTCCCCTTGACAGAGGGAAGAAATGATTTCAATGCTAGCCGGATCGCATGGCACTCCAGCAAGACGAAGTGGAGTCTGGATTCCGCTGGAGACCAGAGTCCTCTGATCTCCACCTCTCCCAAATGGCCACCCCATTTCAGGAGTGACGCATCTGTCACTACTTTCAGATCTGGTTTGAGAAGGGGAGGGGTCTGCCTTGGGACCAATTGCGGTTTGTCAGCTACCACTGCAGGTCTTTTACAATTCCCGCTGAGATCTGGACCATGTCGGAGAGATTTCCCTGATGCTGCGCCCACTGGAACTTCAGGTCCCACCACAGAGCTTGCATATTCCATCTGGCATGATTCACCAGCAGAATGCAGGAGGCCATGAGGCCCAGTAGCCTCCGAGTCATTCTCACCAAACTCTAGGATAGAGGCTGAAACATCGGTATCATAACCTGATTATCCTAGACTCGCTCCTTGGAAGGATAAACTCAAAACTGCACTGTGTCCAGAACCACTCCAGTGAAAGGGAGTGTTTGAAAAGGAGTCAGATGCAACTTCTGCACATTTATAGTGAACCCCAGCAAATCCAAGAGGTCTCCTGCAGTGTGGAGGTGGGAGATGACAGTCTTGGGTAAAGTTGCTTTCAACAGCCAGTCGTCGAGGTAGGAGAAGACTGAAACCCCTGACCTGCGCAAATGAGCTGCAACCACAGCCATCATGGCGAGAAGAGTTATCTGAAACAAATGAAGTATTTTAGGTAGTATTTGCATCTTTATTCAGCTGCTGTGCCCAGCCAATATCGTGATTACCATGCCTGCAAGTCCTGTTCAACCTCTCAGAGGAGCTGGATGTAATTGAGTGTCACTGTTTGCAAGGTGGTTTGTCCCAGGTGAATTGCCAGATAAGTTATCACACCAGCATCTCAGTTCAATGGAATCAAATTGCTCAAGGCGATTGAGTCAAGTTGAAGCGGATGAGGGGTGGGAGGAAGGCCTCCAATTTTGCAATGTTCATATTAAAACAAGATAACAAGTGTTCCTCAAGTGTGATGACCTCGAAATAAAAAAACGCTGGACAATCACTTTAGGAGCACTTTTAGAGTATACCACAGGTTGACCTTAGAGGTCTCCGAGTTATTGCTTTCAGCTAAGCCATTCATGATTTCTTTTCCATGATCCCTCAATAAAGGAGGAGGTCAGAAATGCAAACTGTAAAATTGTTCAGCCTCCAGGGGCAATCACAGTTAGGGACACAATTTATTTGTAGAATAAGGAAACGTGGGGCTTGGTGATATAGCACCATGGGGCCAATGGCCAGGTCTGTGACATGGCCAAGGGAGCCCGAAGATACAAGTGGTCTAAGGAGCCATCTTTTTTTTGGTATGGGAGTAATATATGTAGTTCTGATCATCCCTCTGCATGTCCCTCCATATGTCTACTATGCTGATAGCCCTCACACATTTAATACATTTTGCACTGGCTGTTCCCTCATTATCGACCTCTAGTACAACCAGTCTAACGAGCTTGTCCATAGCCAAGTTACAATTGCCCCAGTTATTAACTACCTTCCAGTATCAATGAGACAGTGGATTTCAGAGATCTTCCTTACCATGTATGGGGGCATACAAGGTGACTATGGCATACATGTCGTTGGCAGGTTTTATCACAATACTGTGCCTTGTCAGTTGTCTTTCTTTAGGTGGTGTAACTTAAAGGGCTTTTACGTAGTACACCCAACCCTGCTGAACTGGAGGCGTGTGAGGCGAAAAACTACAAAGCAAAAAAAATCCTACATTTAATTCTTGCACAATCTGCCCACCTGAGATGCATCTCCTGTTGAAGGCAAATCTCTTCCTGGCTTTCCCTCAGAGGATTTACAATAGTGTGTCTCTTGCTAGGGGCGTTGAGGCCTCTGAAAGTAAGACTATTTTCACTATGACTGTGGAAGATCTGTTGTAGGTGTGAAGGGCTTACTGATCTGGCCTCTTTGATCCTCTCCCCTGCTGCCACTGGCTATCTCTCTCGTAGAGTTCGACTCTCATCTTGGTGACTTTCTGTAGGGTCTCAGTTGTTGATCTGGCCAGTCTATACTCTGCAATTTCTACGCCTCTCTGGTGGTGTTGTGCTTTACATTCCCTATTTCTTATTTTCTGGGATTGCTCTCACGGTTACCCCATTGAACAGTCTGTCACTGTGTCCCAGCCGCATTCTGCCCAGGGCCAAGGGACCAAACATACACAAGATAATCCTACGTTTCCGTCAGCTTCCTCTCAAGTTTTAAAATAATGCTTTGTGTTAACTTACAGAAAGATATTTCTTTCGCAGCTAATTGTTTTCAAACAAAATATTTTTGAAACTAAAAGTTTTGAAATATTTGCTCTTCTAATTTTTATTGAACAATATGCCTAACATGATAACCTATGTTAGAACATTGGAATGTTGTGAATAGGCAAGGTAGAACTAAAAAACAACAAGCAGGACTGAAAATAACCTTTTTTTAAGTGTATGAGCAGAGCTCCAGCATGATAAATCCTTTTTAGCGTGTAATGTTGACACACTGTGTACCCCCAAAGCAGTGCAAGTAGCCTTGTTAGAAAAAAAAACAAATTGCAGGAAAGTAAAATTCATAACATAGGCTAGTTGATTCCAGTGCCACTATGTGCAACTAGGAGTAATTTGCACATATCTGGTTATCTTCTCATTTGCACAGCTTCTCAAAGATGGCTGGCAGAATCATCTTGGGAGGGTAAGGTTTGCCTCTTTACACATGTACATAATTTACAGGAATTCTCTTTCCCTGTTTCCATTCATACAGCGTCAAAAAACCAAAAGATACTTTGTAGAACGCTTGTCTTTGAAGATTGCTTAGGCCACTTTATTGTTTTTGTCTACTTTTCTGTAGAAAACGGCCTGAACCATGACTCCGTAACAACGAAGTTGTGGACAATAAAAGCGGAACAACGCTTTCGTTAACCACGACTTCATTGTTTTGTGCCTTAACCACGCATGTGCTGAACCACGCACATACATGGCTAAGGCACAAAAGAAGGGAGTCGGCTGAGGAGGACGACGCGATCAGTCAGGTAAGTGGGGCTGTTTTAGGGGCTGGGGGGGGTCGGGTATTTTTAGTTTTAGGGGTGGGGGCGGGAAGTTGGGGTATTTTTAGTTTTGGGGGGTCAGGGTGGTTTAGGGCAGGAGGGTTTGGTTATTTTTTGTTTTTGCAGCGGTTTAGGGGCAGGGAAAGAAGGAGTCGGGGTATTTTTTGCTTTAGGGTCAGGGTGGGGGGTTTAGGTATTTTTTGTTTTAGGGGAGGGGGCGTTGGGGAGGTTTAGAGGTGGGGAGGGAGGAGAGGGGTATTCTTAGTTTTAGGGGCGAGGCTGGGGGGTCAGGGTATTTTTAGGTTTAGGTGTGGGGTCGGTGGTTTAGGTTTGGGGGAGGGCTATTTTTAGTTTTAGGGGTGGGGTGGGGGGTCGGGTATTTTTAGTATTTGGGGGTGGGGTCAGGGTGGTTTAGGTTTTAGAGGTGGTGGTTGGGGTGGTTTTAGGGGCGGGGTGAGGGGTTGCGGTAATTTTAGGAGTGGGGGTTGGGGTGGTTTTATGGGTGTGTTGGGGGTCGGGTAATTTTAGTGGAAGGGTGAGGGGGATGGGGGTTTTAGGGGCAGGGTGGGGGCTCAGGGTAGTTTTAGGGGTGGGGTGTTGGGGTGGTTTTAGGGGTGGGGGTTGTTTAGGTTTTAGGGATGGGGTGGGGGTTAGGGTTGTTTTAGGGGAGGGGTTGGGGTGGTTTTAGGTTTCAGGGGGGTTGGGAGTCGGGTAATTTTAGGGGCGGGTAGGGGGCTGGGGGGGTTTAGGTGTTAGGGGCGGGGTGGGGGGCTCGGGTTAGTTTTAGGGGTGGGGTGTTGGGGTAGTTTAGGTTTTAGGGATGGGGTGGGGGTTGGGGTTGTTTTAGGGTTGGGGTGGTTTTATGGGTGGGTTGGGGGATCGGGTAATTTTACGGGTGGGGTGGGTGTTGAGGGGGTTTAGATTTTAGGGGCATGGTGGGGGGCTCGAGGTAGTTTTAGGGGTGGTGGTGGTTTTAGGTGTGGGGGTTGGGGTGGTTTTAGGGGCAGGGTGGGGGTCGTGGTAATTTTAGGGACGAGGTGGGGGGTTGGGGTAGTTTTAGGGGCAAGGGTGGGGGGTTGGTGTGGTTTTAGGGGAGGGGGTGGGGTGGTTGCAGTAATTTTTAGGGGTGGGGGGACAAGGGGGAACGCATGCTGGAACCATGCATGCCTATCACTGATGCCTTTACCAGGAATGCCTTTACAATGAAAAATTGTTGGTAATGCATTCGCGGTAAAGGCATTAGTGGTAACACCGCAGTTGTTGTTCCGACCTCGTTGTTCAGGCATGCGTTGTTCCAGCATGCGTTGTTCCGACATACATTTCTTTTCTGTATTTCTTAGTGAAGCACTTAACTTGTAAAACAATGAGCACTGGTGGACAAAGTGCTGGCCAGAAGCTGCTACTACTAAACGCCCATGCGCTGAATATGAAGGCTGCGTATTCAGTGCATCTATAATCCACTACCAGACTCAACCTCCCCTTTTACCTCACTTTTGCAGGTTCCTGCTTTGTTCCCTTGTGACAGTTTTTCTGCCTTTCTTTCCTCCTCCTTTCTATTTGTCTGGTTTTCCCCTCTCTTGATCTTCATCGTTGTCTGATGAGGAACAATAAGTGCCAGTGGGCCTCACCAGCAACCACCGGATCAAATAAAGAGCAGCCCAAGTGGGATGGCATGCCCGATGTGGGCCTAGTGTTCACTGTTTCATATGACCCATGCTGCAACCCGCTGCGGACGCCCAACAGGACTGAACCTGGTCTAAAGATGCTTGTGTTCCCATCAGGAAGGTCCCTGGCCTGGCATTTAGAGATAGACTTTTCCTCTTTGTGCAAGACCAATTATAATTTGCATATGGCTGGTCTCATAATAAAAAAAAAAGATTGACTGGAACGCAGTTTGACGTAATAACAATTGGATGAGATTAATTGAAGCACTTTACCAGTCACTTGTTTGTTTCTCCCCTTCAAAGATCCTGAATATGAATTAACCGGAGAAGGCTAAGTTAACTAGGCATCCACATTTTTCTAATGATGAACGGTATATTGGGAGCATTGAATAAGCTGATTAAAATAATAGGACGAATCTCACCTTCAAGGATGCGATCAGCGTCTTTAAATCCTCGTTCGATATCGCCATGTTCTATTCTCAGGATGGGTTTGTAAAAAGACTCTGCTGCAATAGCTTCCTAGAAATGAAAGTACATTTGATGATAATGGTTTAAAATGCCAATGCATAATCATATCTAGCACATTTTAACATGTTAAACTATTTCACTTGGATTACATAACCCGTGACCTTCAGTGCACAGTGATCTGCCAAACACTGACAAAAATCAAAACTTAAAGTGAAGTTATGGTTACCTTTGGTTTTATGACATTAAAGTACGTTTTTTTTTTAAATCTACAGAGTTAAATCACAAATATGGTTACGTAACAAAACCTAAAAAACACGGAATTTCTAGTTATGATTAGATTAACTAACCATAACGTACACCCCTGTTATGCACTGCTTACAACCCTACATATGACATTACTCATGGACAGTTCAGATTTGTTTCAGTTTAATAGATAAATACACTAACTTTTGATCTCAGCTACCAGTTCTCTAGCGAGGGAAATATTCAAAAGATATATATTATTTAATCCAAAGATATATCAGACACTAGGTATGGAGGTATCAGTTTGCCCCACGCCCCTATAGGTGCGCATCACAAAGGAAGACAGTGAAAAGGAAAGTTACACTGTGTTTGAGGTCAATTGCACACAAACAGTGTTTCTTCACCTTTTGACTTTTGTAGGCCCCCACTTTATCATTACTGAAACTCGGCCCCCCCACTGAATTATTCCTGGATTCCGGGACCCCCCACTGAATCATTACTGGAAGGCGGGGTTAACAGCCTAAACAACAAACAGCTGTCAGAGCACTCACAAGAGTAAAATTTAAGAGTATGGTGATGTAATAAATCCTCTGTGTGAAGGGCAATCACGCCAGGCTCTGGTTCAGGATAAATTTATTTCTTGAAGTAGTTCAATCATGATAGGAAAATGTCCTTGAAATCATATACAATTAGCCTCCACAGCCAACACGTGTTTCGTCCAATGAGAGATCCCTCTCACGGACTTCATCAGGGCTGTAAAATTGAGAACACATTTGTATCTAAGTACATGTCATCTCAGACAGACAAGTTAAGAGCAGAAATTATCATGAGTTTTGTGCAAGTCAAAACATGCTATATGTGACTTAATCTCCCAAAATTTGGACAATAGAAAATGTGCTGTAATCCATTTATAAAGGGTCAAACATTTTGAGTCAAGTTCTGTTCTTGCACAAAACTCATGATAATTTCTGCTCTTAACTTGTCTGTCTGAGATGACATGTACTTAGATACAAATGTGTTCTCAATTTTACAGCCCTGATGAAGTCCGTGAGAGGGATCTCTCATTGGACGAAACACGTGTTGGCTGTGGAGGCTAATTGTATATGATTTCAAGGACATTTTCCTATCATGATTGAACTACTTCAAGAAATAAATTTATCCTGAACCAGAGCCTGGCGTGATTGCCCTTCACACAGAGGATTTATTACATCACCATACTCTTAAATTTTACTCTTGTGAGTGCTCTGACAGCTGTTTGTTGCTACTGTCAGTTTCCTTTGAAACATTGGAGGAGTCAGGAAGATCCTCCTGTCATGAGCACCATGACAAAAAACACTCTGTGAACTTGACTGTATGGACTTACTGTGAGCGCCCGTTTCCTATGTCCTTCTTCCTAGCGGTTTTTTTCTAATTTAACAGCCTAAACATTTTAGATGATTTGAACCAAAACAATGCACATAAAATACACAAGTAAGCATTCATAAAATACATGCATTAATGATAACACATTTTATTTAATTTGTAAAGAAATATAAATTAAAAAAAAAATAAATAATACGAAGGTTAGAGCTTTCGAAGTTCAATTGAAGCCACACAGACCACACTATATTCAGTTTGACGCACCTGCGCTGCTCCTACGAACCAATCTGAGGATGCTAATTTGATTTTTAGCCTCAAAATTCAAATTCCTTGACATTTACAGTATGTTTAAAAAAAAATATTGTAAATGTAGCCAATTTATTTATATACACTTTTCTAACCTGTTAATATTATTTAATACCGTAAGCAGTCGCGGACGCCCTGAGGAGGCTTCCCCCCTTTCCCCCGTTCCCCAGACCACAGGTTGGGAACCACTGCGTTACTAGGTACACGTTTATTGAAATTAGAGATGCCTTGAAAAAACTAATAATAGGCCAAAGTCGTTTTACCAGTGTTGTTTTAAAGGGGGAAACATTGGTCCATATGGACAGAAGAACATGTAGAACTGGGGTTAAATTACAATTCTCAATAGAGGTCAAAAACAAGGCGCAGAGAAAGGAAAACAATACATTAACATCAGACCAGACGTGACCTTTACAACTTTTGGTATACTTAAAGAAACCGCTTGTCAGGAAGAGAGAGACGGATAAAGGGTAGTGCAATCTCTGCTTTATTCTTTATAAACACAATAATGAAGAAACACCAACTTCACAGAATCCTGGTGAGGAATCAGGAAGGCAAGATCTCTCACCTCTTACAGGTAAAAGCGCCCCCTAGTTCAAAGATATCAAAAGGAACTCCTGATCACAATGTCTTGTGAGGAATAAAGCTACTGTGCCCAGATCCAGTTATTCGGTAGGGACAGCCTGAACTAGAAAAAATAACAATGCCAAGGATTGTCCCAGTCTGGGATCCTGAAGAAAAAAAAAACAGGAAGGCCAGCAGTTGAACATCTTCAGGGCTGGAGAGAAGTAAAAGCTTAAAGTTTTAACAACTCATCACAGCTGAGGCTGTCAGCCACAGACCTCATTCTCTCGCAGAAAAAGACACCCTCTTTCCCACAATAAAGTCAGGAACCACTTTTCTCTCTAGACACACAGGCCATATACAAAACACCTGTGGGCAGATACTTCAGCCACTGAATCACCTCTTGACACACTGACTGATCAGTCACTGAGGAAATTAAATCTTCAGACAACTCAAACCTTTCTGAAGTCAGACAGCAGAACACATCACCTTCGATCACATTCTTACATCTGTAGTAATAGGGTGTTTGCACAGGCAAACAGAAGTGAAATTTCAGCATGTAAGTGCTGTATGCAGAATGGCTGGTTTCACAAGTTCAAGCCCTTTGTCAATGTGCCCAAATTTGTATGTTTATGGTAAACGTATAAAACACCTATAGATTAATGGGACAACACGCATTCACCCCAAAATCTAAAAAATAATGTGTATTTAATCACATTCAATCAAACTTATAATACCCATCAGAAGGACTAGGTAATACTGAATACTAGCTACATTTGGGGAGGTGTGGAGTCATTGAAACTGGCTGGAATTTCTTTTAACTGTGGTTTGTTTTTGAGTGACAGTTTTACAGGGGTCTGCCGGTTACCACTGCCATTAGGTTTATTCCCAAAACTGCTTTTTCTTTGTTTATAAAATCAATCCAGCTTGAGCCAACGGTGCTTCGTTCGATAATGAACTTTGGGGAAACCACCAAGTGGCTGTCAGGACACGAGCCACGGATCCTGGTGTCAACATGTTGCATGCTCAATCCAGATTGCGAGGATTGAGTAGGGCAACACTACTTGCTCTGTACATATTTACTCATAAAGAAAAGCAGATGAATTAGTAAATTATAAATTGTATTTGTATAGCGCTTACTACCCCTTATGAGGCGTTGAAGAGCTTTGCGGCGAGTATCACGCTACTTGGGGGCCAAATTAGTGGTCAGTCAACTGGTTACTGGGATTAGTTTTGCTTGCTCATTCCATGCATTCTGTGGTAATGGTCAACATAGATATGATCATTAGAGGGGGGCTAGGTGAGACACAATTCTTAGGTGGAAATAAGAGTCATTGTTATGGTTCCCAAAGAGCCTTAAGGCAGTTAGGCATGAGATTTTTAGAGTGACTAGTATACAGAAGAGGGAGACAGAAAGTAGAAAGAAGCAGAGGTCGATTTTACAAAACAGTGTAAGGAAATGCCTCCTTGACATGGTTACCCCCTCACGTTTTGCCTTTGCTGACGCTAAGTTTTGATAGAAAGTGTGCTGGGACCCTGCTAACCAGGCCCCAGCACCAATGTTCTTTCCCTAAACTGTACCTTTGTCTCCACAATTGGCACAACCCTGGCACTCAGCTAAGTCCCTTGTAACTGGTACCCCTGGTAACAAGGGCCCTGGTGCCAGGAAGGTATCTAAGGGCTGCAGCATGTCTTTTGCCACCCTGGGGACCCTCACTCAGCACATGCACAGCTTGTGTGTGCTGATGTGGAGAAAATGACTAAGTCGACAGGGCACTCCCCTCAGAGTGCCATGCCAACCTCACACTGCCTGTGGCATAGCTAAGTCACCCCTCTAGCAGGCCTTACAGCCCTAAAGCAGGGTGCACTATACCACGGGTGAGGGCATATGTGCATGAGCACTATGCCCCTACAGTGTCTAAGCCTTAGATATTGTAAGTGCAGGGTAGCCATAAGAGTATATGGTCTGGGAGTTTGTCAAACACAAACTCCACAGTTCCATAATGGCTACACTGAAATCTGGGAAGTTTGATATCAAACTTCTCAGCACAATAAATGCACACTGATGCCAGTGTGCAATTTATTGTAAAATACACCCAGAGGACATCCCCCTGAATACCAATCCAACTTCTAGAGTAGGCTGACCAGTTTCTGCCAGCCTGCCACACACCAGACATGTTTCTGGCCACATGGGGAGAGTGCCTTTGTTACTCTGTGGCTAGGAACAAAGCCTGTACTGGGTGGAGGTGCTTCTCACCTCCCCCTGCAGGAACTGTAACACCTGGCGGTGAGCCTCAAAGGCTCACCCCTTTTGTTACAATGCCCCAGGGCATCCCAGCTAGTGGGGATGCCCGCCCCTCCGGCCACTGCCCCCACTTTTGGTGGCATGGCTGGAGGAGATAATGAGAAAAACAAGGAGGAGTCACCCACCAGTCAGGACAGCCCCTAAGGTGTCTTGAGCTGAGGTGACCCCTACCTTTAGAAATCCTCCATCTTGAGTTTGGAGGATTCCCCCAATAGGATTAGGGATGTGCCCACAGGGAGGAGGCACAAAGAGGGTGTAGCCACCCTCAAGGAAATTCTGTATTTAGGGGCTCCCCAGATCCCAGGAAATCAGATTCCTGCAACCTGAAGAAAGAAGAAGGACTGCTGACCTACAAGCCTGCAGAGAAGGAGGAAGACAACAACTGCTTTGGCCCCAGCCCTAACGGCCTGTCTCCAACTTCGAAAACCTGCAACCAGCGACGCATCTGACAGGGGCCAGCGACCTCTGAAGCCTCAGAGGACTGCCCCGGACTAAAGGACCAAGAAACTCCTGTGAACAGCGGCCCTGTTCAAAACCAGCTACTTCTTTGCAACAAAGAAGCAACTTTCCAAGTATGCACATTTTTCCGCCGGAAGCCTGAGACTTCTCACTCTGCACCTGACGAACCCGGCTCAAAATTCAGAGAACCAACACCTCAGGGAGGACTCCCCAGCGACTGTGAGCCCGTGAGTAACCAGAGACGACCCCTCTGAACCCCCACAGCGACACATGCAGAGAGAATCCAGAGGCTCCCCCTGACCGCGACTGCCTGTAACAAGGGACCTGTCTGAGTCACCAGATCCTCGGGGTCTGTGCACGTTCCCAACACTTCCACCACAAGACAGCTCCAATACACTGATTAGATTTGTCACAGAGTCTAAGAGAGTCCAGGTGTGGAAAAGGGGATTAGGAAGGGAACAGCTGGGAAGGAGACCTGTAGGAAGCAAAAGGTTAAAACACACAACATCAAAATTACATTTCATTAAATCAGTACTATGCTATGACTCTAAGCATCGTCATTCTGAAAACATGAACAACCTTAGAATAGTCTTAAAATGACTAGGCTTTTAGATGACTGAATACCTGTGGGGGAAGCAAGAGAAGTTAGATAAAACTTTCAGATTCAAGTACTTTCTTTAGCATGAGAATCAGGAAACAATCCGAGTAATTTCTGAACCATCATATGAATCTTATTTTAAGAATACATATCAGGAACACACAGCATTACATCTAGGACTCTGGTCTTTCTGTGTTCTCTCAAAACATTGGAAAGTGAATTGCGCACATTGCAGGTTTTTATATAAGTATTAAACACCATAGAAGGATTGTGCACCATGAATAACACAACATATATTCAAGGAATAAATCATGCGACTTGTCAACTCGAATACTACCAAGGAAATGTTTTAGAATGGTAGCGCACAGTAAATAACATAATTAAGCACGAAGAAAGAATTGCACGTCTTGCTGATTCGAGTGCCACCATGTAACTGCCAAAAAATGGTAGCGCACTATGAATAACATGAATTAAACACGAGTAAGGAATCGCGCATCTTGCCGATTCGAATGCCACCATGTAACTGCCAAGGAATGGTAGCGTACAATGAATATCATGAATTAACCACAAGGAAAGAATCACACATCTTGCCGATTCGAATGCTACCATGAAACTGCCACTGAAATGGTAGCGTACAACGAATATCAAGAATTACACACAAAGATAGAATCGCGCTTGCTGCCGATTCGAATGCCACCATGAAACTGCCAAGGAAATGGTAGCGTACAATGAATATCAAGAATTACACACAAGGAAGGAATTGCGCGTGTTGCCGATTCAAATGCCACCATGAAACTGCCAAGGAAATGGTAGTGTACAATGAATATCAAGAATTACACACAAGGAAAGAATCGCGCGTGTTGCCGATTCGAATGCCACCATGAAACTGCCAAGGAAATGGTAGCGTACTATGAACATCAAGGGTTAAACCACTAGGAAACGAATCGCACGTCTTGCCGATTCGAATGCCACCATGTAACTGTCAAGGAATGGTAGCGCACAATGATAATCATGAATTAATCACAAGGAAAGAATTGCGCGTCTGCCCGATTCGAATACGAGCATGCAAATGCCATGAAAAGTCAAAAACGCACAATTACACGCGCAAGAGCAAATTGTTTAACATGAAGAATTAGGCCCAAGAATTTGAGCGTCTTCGAATACGGGGTTAGGGGCCCAGCCCAACCTCCGTCTTACCGCCCTGACTAAGGATCACCACTGTAGTATGAAGCGCAGAGGCCTGGAAGTTCAAGGTAGGCCACCAGAACAGGAGCTCAGGGAGTTGCTGCTGATCTGCACCGGGACCTCTGAATAGTGAGCACGTGGAGCTGGGCCGGCTCCCTTTTATAGAGTCTTGGCCCAGTCCACAACCACACTCAGGCATGCTGTAGGGAAAGCTTCTAGAAGGCCCTGGAAAGGGACCAGACCCTGACTCACTCTGAAAGCCTGCAGCAATACATTGCAAATTAACAGTATTTATAAGCACCTTAAGAATGAATCTTCTGGATTGAATTCTCCAATGCAAAAGGTTAAACAATAACATGCAAAATGTACAATGCATAAATTACATTATCTTGAGAGTGTTGGGTTTTTGCATTCTAGTCGCCCGTAGATCGCGCACTGTCCTGGTGTTGACAGTACTCCCCTCTCCCAGGCGCGCTCTAGGGCCTGGTTTGTCTGGATTGAGACGATGAAAGCGTCTCACAAGTACTGGAGCATGAATATCAGATACGGAAACCCATGAGTTACTTTCAGGGCCATAACCTTTCCATGAGATTAAGTACCATAGGTTACGCCCTCTCAATTTAGAATCCAACACTTTCTTGACTTTGTATTCTTCTTCCCCCTGTACTAGAACAGGAGCTGGATGAGGGCGGACCTTTTGGACTGCCTTTTTTAAGAGGGAAGTATGGAACACTGGATGAATCCGTAATGATCTGGGCAATTGCAGTTTACAGGTCACGGGATTGATTTGCTGAAGGACAGTGCAAGGACCTATAAATTTGGGGTTGAACATGTGCTTCTTCTTGAAGTCTATATCTTTTGTGGAAAGCCACACTTTGTCACCTGGTTGATACTGCGGTCCCTCACGATGTTTCTTGTCATAATGCTTTTTGTATTTTTGTTTGGCTTTTTCTAAATGCTGTTGAATCAATTTCTGGGTTTGATGCAAATGTTGAATGGTTTCTGACACAGCTGGATTAAGAGAACTTTCTTGAGGAATTGTGATGGGCAAGGTGTCAGGATGATAGCCAAACAAACCAAAGAATGGTGTAACGCCAGTAGAAGTGTGGAAGGAGTTGTTGTAGGCTAACTCAGCTAACCAGAGCATTGATGTCCAAGAATGAAGTGCTTTTTCAGCGTAAGCAAGTAGGTATTGCTTCAAAGTCTGATTTAGTCTCTCCGTTTGACCATCTGTTTGAGGATGGTGGCTAGTAGATAGTGTCACTTAGAGTGTTTTACACCATGGGCCTCATTACAACATTGTTGTAATTGCCGTGCGGCCGCATGGCGGGCGCACTCCCGCGGTGCCCATTATGACATCCCCGCTGGGCCGCAACATCGGAGCCGGCTCCAAATGGAGCCGGCGGTGTTGCAGCCGTGCAACGGGTGCAGTTGCACCCGTCGCGCTTTTCACTGTCTGCAGAGCAGACAGTGAAAAACCGCATGGGGCCCTGTCAGGGGGCCCCTGCACTGCCCATGCCATTGGCATGGGCAGTGCAGGGGCCCCCAGGGCCCCCGCAACTCCCCATACCACCAGCCTTCTCCTGGCGGTTAAAACCGGCAGGAAAAGGCTGGCGGTAGGGGGACTCATAATCCCCTGGCGGATTAATACCGCCGGGGCCATTGTGGCGGAAAACCGCCGCAGTCGTAATGACCCTGGAAGCACCGCCAGCCTGTTGGCGGTGCTTCCCTCATTTCAGCCCTGGCGGTCCTGTACCGCCAGGGTTGAAATGACCCCCAATGTCTTCCAGAAGTTGGAGGCAAATTGCGACCCCCGATCGGAGTGGATCACTTTTGGCAGTCCATGATAACAAACCACTCTATTCAGTAAGATAGTTGCCAGTTCACTAGAGGTGGGCAACTTCTTACAGGCAATGAAATGTCCATATTTCGTAAGACTATCTACTACCACCAGAATTACTGAATGCTGTTGAACCACTGGCAGACCAGTAATAAAGTCTAAAGAAATGTGCTCCCACGGACGACTTGGGGTTGGTAGTGGGGGTAGCAACCCTTTTGGTTTTGAATGACTTGTTTTAGTGCGAGCACAGACTTCGCAGTTGTTTACCATTGTTTTTACATCTTTTGTTAAGGTAGGCCACCAAAAATAGCATTGGATTAATTCAAGAGTTTTAGGAGTACCTGGGTGACCTGCCGTAGTTATAACATGCAACCAATGAAACACTATCTTGCAAAGTTTGGTAGTGGGCACGAACAAACAAGCGTCATGAAAGGGTAATCCTTGCTTGATTGACCTTTTGGGATCTGCTTGGGCCCACGTCTGCCATTTTTCAACAGTGAATGAATTGCAGCTGTCTTCAAAGAAATCTTCTGTTTTTATGATACATAGGACCTTGTCAGGAGCAATTATAGCTCTGGAGGTTTGAACTGCAAGCAATGTGGTAGACTCTTGGTGGGACAAGGCGTCAGCTTTGCGATTATCTTTACCAGGCCGGAAGGTTACCACAAAATCAAACTCGGCAAAAAACAGCATCCAGAGTAATTGCCAAGGAGTCAAAAGTCTGGCAGAACTCATGAATTGAAGATTGCGATGATCAGTATATACTGTGACAGTATATTTGGCACCCAACAAATGATGTATCCATTCTTTAAAGGCGTCAGAATCGCCAGAAACTCTTTTTCAGCAATGACCTAGTTCTGTTCGGCTTCGTTCAACTTCCAAGACATGTAAGATACAGGATGAAGCTGACCTGTGTCTTTGTTTCATTGTGACAAGACTGCTCCTATCGCCACATCTGAAGCATCAGCTTCCACTATGAAAGGTCAATCCGCATCTGGATGAGTCAAGACTGGGGCAGTGGAGAAAGCTTCTTTCAAAGTTGAAAAGGCTTGATCGGCTTCTGGGGACCATACACATTTTTCTTTCTTTCTTAATAGCTTAGTAATTGGAGCCACTGTCTGGGAGAAATGATTTATGAACCTCCGGTAAAAATCTGCAAACCCCAGGAAACATTGTACATCACGAACAGTCTTTGGGGTGGGCCAATCAGATAAGGCTTTTACTTTCTTTTCTGCCATCACCACACCTTGAGGGGTAAGGATAACCCCTAAAAACTCAACTGTGGTAACATGAAACTCACACTTGGTTAGTTTGCAATATAAATGGTGTTTACGAAGGGCTGCCAGAATTTTCTTGACATGTTGGACATGTTTATTTTCATTGTCTGAGTAGATCAAAATGTCATCAATGTAGACTATGGCAAATATATCGAGGTACTCTCTAAGAACGTCATTCAAGAAAATTTTAAATGCTGCTGGAGCATTGCACAGACCAAAAGGCATGACGTTGTATTAAAAAAGGCCATATCTTGTTTTGAATGCTGTTTTCCATTTGTCACCCTCTCTCATTCTAACCAAATGATAAGCACCTCGAAGGTCAAGCTTCGTGTAGATTTTTGCTTTCTTAACTTGTTCCAGTAAGACCGGAATTAGGGGCAAAGGATATTTGTTCTAGATGGTGATTTTGTTCAAACCCCTATAGCCGATACAAGTTCGAAGCTTTCCATTCGCCTTCGGAACAAAAAAAACAAAGGAGAAGCTGCGGGAGACTTAGAGGGGTGGATGATTCCATTCTCTAAGAATTGATCCAAGTATTTTAGTAAATATTGATTTTCTTCTTCTGACAAGGCATACACACGACAGTTGGGAAGTACCGCACATGGGACTAGATCAATTTGACAGTCATAAGATCTATGAGGAGGTAGTTCTATGCTTCTTTCTCATCAAATACATCTTCTTAAGATGAATACTGTTTGGGCAACTGAATTTCTTTCTCTGCGGCGGTAGCTATGTAAGAGTTGCGAACTTCCGATTCTTGAGTCCTTTGGAGACATCGTTCTTTACATAGCGCAGATAAGAACACAACCTTTCACTCTGCCCAATTAATCTCTGGATTGTGATGAGTTAACCATGGCAAACCAAGGATAATCCCATACTGGGGAGCATGGATCACGTCAAGGATAAGTTTCTCTTTATGTTTCTTTCTTTGATTTTTATCTTCACAAATCACCGACAAGGGGACAGTCTGAAGAGTTACCGGACCTCCAGTCAAGAGTTTTCCATCGACTGCCTGGATGATTTCTGGGGTCTTCTTTTCAATGCATGGGATCCCCCATGCACGAACCAACTGGGCGTCAACAAAGTTCCCGGCAGCCCCAGAATCGACTAGAGCCTTCTTGAAATAGGTTTTTTTCTTAACCTGAACTCTTATTCCCAGTTTGAGATGTCTAGATTGTGAAGGGTCCACGTTGACACACAAGAGCATCCCTTCTCTGCATCTTGGGTTTTTTACTTTTCCGACTCAACTGATGCATTGTCTGCAACCTTCTGAACTTCCAACCTTCTGGGCCTCGCTTGTTCTTTGGTTTGATTGAACAGTCTTTGACGAAATTACCTTTCCGCCCACAATAGAGACATTGTCCATTTTTCTGCGTAGGTCCTTTTCATCTTTGGTTAAAGGTCTCTTGATGGTTCCAGTCTCCATTGGTTCAGGCGTTCTTTCTTTCGGATTTCTTGAGTCTCTGTTATCATGAACACACCAGGAATATTTTTCAGTCTTTTTACGCGTTCCTTTTCGTTCAGTTAAACGATGATCAAGCCTCAGGACAAGCTTTATTAATTCTTGACAGTCTGTAGGTTGCGGGTCGATGTGTGCCAAGATATCTTTTAACTCCTCTTTGAGTCCCTTGTACAAGAAGGCCGCTTGTTTTTCCTCTGGCCAGGATGTCCCAGCGACCAGCTGATTAAAGTTGTCTAAATATGACACTAAGTCCTGATTCCCCTGGCGTAAGTCTAATAGCTCACAATCTGCTGACAGTGTTACAGTTCTACGATCAAAAACTCGCTCAAACTCACAAACAAAATTTCTCCAGTTGTACAACAGAGGACTATCTTTATGCACAAGAGGAATAGCCCAGGTAGCTGCATCTCCAGACAGATATGACAACAAGAAAGCCACTTTGGAATGGGCATCGGGAAAAGTATGTGGTCTGCAGGTGAAGTGTAGTTCCACTTGAACCAGGAAAGATTGCGCTTTCAAAGGGTCACCTGAGAAACGTTCTGGGGGAGCTAAAGGAATGGCTGAAGGAACATTGAGGGAAATGTTTGTCTGATTACCTCCAGAAGTCTGAGAAGTAGTACCTGGCCAAGACACACCTGTGGGAGTTTGTTCCTTCCTCTCTACCTTATCCTGTAACTGACTCACTCTCGCAGCTAGGCTATTTGTCAAATCTTTTGATGATACCACTTCTGACTGGAGCTGGGTGATAGCCTTGACTAGCTCGTCCAGTGTGGCCATGCTAAGAACATACACAAACCAGGAGGATAATAATTTGTGGGCTCACTATTCTGTCAGAGTCACCAGATCCTCGGGGTCTGTGCACGTTCCCAACACTTCCACCACAAGACAGCTCCAATACTCTGATTAGATTTGTCACAGAGTCTAAGAGAGTCCAAGTGGGGAAAAGGGGATTAGGAAGGGAACAGCTGGGAAGGAGACCTGTAGGAAGCAAAAGGTTAAAACACACAACATCAAAATTACATTTCATGAAATCAGTACTATGCTATGACTCTAAGCATTGTCATTCTGAAAACATGAACAACCTTAGAATAGTCTTAAAATGACTAGGCTTTTCGATGACTTGAATACCTGTGGGGAAGCAAGAGAAGTTAGATAAAACTTTCAGATTCAAGTACTTTCTTTAGCATGAGAATCAGGAAACAATCTGAGTAATTTCTGAACCATCATATGAATCTTATTTTAAGAATACATATCAGGAACACACAGCAGTACATCTAGAACTCTCGTCTTTCTGTGTTCTCTCAAAACATTGGAAAGTGAATGGCGCACATTGCAGGTTTTTATATAAGTATTAAACACCAAAGAAGGGTTGGGCACCATGAATAACACAACGTAGATTCAAGAAATAAATCACGCGACTTGTCCACTCGAATACTACCAAGGAAATGTCTTAGAATGGTAGCGCACAGTAAATAACATTAATTAAGCACGAAGAAAGAATCACGCGTCTTGCCGATTCGAGTGCCACCATGTAACTGCCAAAAAATGGTAGCGCACTATGAATAACATGAATTAAACACGAGGAAGGAATCGCGTGTCTTGCCGATTCGAATGCCACCATGTAACTGCCAAGGAATGGTAGCGAACAATGAATATCATGAAATAACCACAAGGAAAGAAATGGAATCTTCTGGATTGAATTCTGCAATGCAAAAGGTTAAACAATAACATATCAGTACAATGCATAAATTACATTATCTTGAGAGTGTTGGGTTTTTGCATTCTAGTCGCCCGTAGAGCGCGCACTGTCCTGGTGTTGACAGGACCCGACGCCTGGAACCAACACTGCACCCGCAGCCCCCAGGACGTGAAGGAACTGAATGACTCCCATGCGACCCACTGCCTAATACCAGGTGGTGGCTGTCCCGAGAAGTCCCCCCTGTGCCTGCCTGCACTGCTAGAGTGACCCCCGGGTCCCTCCATTGTTTTGTATCTAAAATCCGATGCCTGCTTTGCACACTGCACCCGGCCGCCCCTGTGCAGCTGAGGGTGTGTTTTGTGTGCCTACTTGTGTCCCCGCCAGTGCTCTACAAAACCCCCCCGGTCTGCCCCCCGAGGACACAGGTACTTACCTGCTGGCAGACTGGAACCGGAGCACCCCTGTTCTCCATAGGTGCCTATGTGTTTTGGGCACCTCTTTGACCTCTGCACCTGACCGGCCCTGAGCTGCTGGTGTGGTAACTTTGGGGTTGCCTTGAACCCCCAACGGTGGGCTGCCTATGCCCCAGAACTGAGACTTGTAAGTGTTTTACTTACCTCCTAATCTAATCTTTACTTACCTCTCCCAGGAACTGTTGATTTTTGCACAGTGTCCACTTTGAAAATAGCTTATTGACATTTTTACAAAGACTGTATATGATATTGCTTTTATTCAAAGTTCCTAAAGTATCTGAGTGAAGTACCTTGCATTTAAAGTGTTTAATTAAATCTTGAACCTGGGGTTCTTAAAATAAACTAAGAAAATATATTTTTCAGTATAAAAACCTATGGGCCTGGAGTAAGTCTTTGAGTGTGTGTTCCTCATTTATTGCCTGTGTGTGTACAACAAATGCTTAACACTACCCTCTGATAAGCCTACTGCTCGACCACACTACCACAAAATAGAGTATTAGAATTATCTAATTTTGCCACTATCTTACCTCTAAGGGGCACCCTTGGACTCTGTGCACACTATTTCTTACTTTGTAATAGTATATTCAGAGCCAACTTCCTACAATAAGGTGATAGAAGGCCAATTTTTCATGCAGATTTTATGGGTTATAACAGGTTGAGAATATTTGCATGCAATTTGTGAATGTAAACCTGTTGAAAGAAACAGCTTCAAAGATACTTTCTCACAGTAAAAAAAGAAAACACAAGACAGCATATTTAATACTATGCTATAAAGTATTTGCTAGTTTATGCAAATTATATGCACCATAAACAATATATACTCACCAACTTAAAAATATAACAAGGCAATTAATATAGCACATTGCAGTAACCATTAACAAATTCAGTGCCATGTTTGTCACCCATTCAATGTCTGGTTTTGAAGATGCTGTCCCCTTCATCTGCCCCGTGAGCACCCCCCACAGAACAGACACCATGTCCGTCAGAATGGATGTGTCTGGGGTCACCTTCTCCTTCCAGCATCCACCTTGCCTCGTAGGGGAGCTAAAAGTCAAGAGCGGGGTGACTGTGCTAGACACAAGAGGTCTCTTTTTCTGGACATACACAAGACTGATACTGTAATGGAACTGACACGCCCTGTTGTAGTACATTATTGAAGCTTAAAGGGCTGGCAATCAGAGAATATGTTGTTCATTCCTAAAAGATGTGATCTGCACATAGTGGTTTCACTAACACAGTCTTTAAAAACCTTAAAGGTAATGCTGTTTCAACTGCAGATTGTCATTACCAATAGGCTAACTGCTTATAAGGTGCTCTTTTTCCTTTGCGAGTGTTCAAAGATGCAACATTAGCAGGGACATGTAGGAGTACTCTGAGATAGAGGTGGCTTGATATCTGGCAAACATACAGCTCTAGAGGCTCCCACAACACAGCAAGAAATAGTGACAGTCATCGAACAGCCTCCAACAGGGAAAGTACCCGGCCCCACGAACTTCCAGCGGAATTCTACTAGGCATAACCGACTACCTTGGCCCCAAGGCTGTTTACTATGTTGTTACAGGCGTTTCAACCTGGGACCTCACGCAGTCAGAGAGGCACTGATGGGGGTGCTACCCAAAAGAGACAACCACTCCCTCAATGCACGTCATACCACCCACTGTAACTGATTAATACAGACATGAAATTCCCAGGGCAATTGCTGGCTCTCCGCATCCAGCAATACCTATCAACGCTGGTCCCTAAGGATCAATGCGACCTTTGTCCCTGGCCTGCACATAGCAGTGAACCTCTGATGACTGTTCCATGTCATTGATGAAGCAACACTCGAAAAAGACACTTTGGTCCTTCTTTCAATAGACACTGAAAAAGCATCAGACACAATCCTGTAGGCCTAACTCGTCATGGTCCTATGAACATTTGGATTCGTCCCCAACATTGTTTTATGGATACAACCAGTGCTTAATTAGTGCTTGTTGTTTCCGGTGCTGAGCACCAACACTTATTTTTGAGGGCCGGGGCTTATTCTTCTGTCTCAAGCATTTGCTGCGAGCAAAAGACACATATGGGAAAGACAGAAGAAGGGAAAAGCGAAAAAGCGTCACAAAGGGAGAAAGTAGAAAGCTGCAAAAGTGAGCTAAAGGGGCAGGGGGTGGCTTTATATGGATTGAAGAGGCCCGAGATAGCCTGAGGATTACGCTGCCTCAGTATTCTGTTCTCGCACGTTTAATTGCAGCAGACGCATGTTTCAGAGGAGAGCTTTGGACACCGGCACGTTTTCATTTACAAATCAAGCACTGGATACAACTCGTGTACATGCGTCCCTCAGCAAAAGTTTGCACGGGCAAGACTGTGTCATAGGCATAACTGATAGAGAGGTGGGCTAGACAGGGCTGCGCTCTGTCCCCCTTCCTGTTTGGCCTAGCAATGGAACTGCTAGCCCATGTCCTAAGTGGAGAATGCACTTGCCCCACACCATGCACATAATCTCTATATACGTAGATGACACACTTTTGTATCTACATAACCCTGAGCACTCACTGCCGGGAGTGATGGTACTACTGTCATCTTTTGGCCAAGCACCTGGACTGATAGTAAACTGGAACAAATCATTCCTGCTGTGGGTGGCGGCACAGCTTTCCATGCGGTTACCAGAGGTCAGGGCAAAACTGTGGCAGGTGGAAACTTTCTAATATCTGGCAGTACAAATTTATAAAGACGAAGCCCAGCTCTATAGTGGAATCTTAGGCCGTGTGTTGGGTAACACCAGGCAATCGCTGGCCTTCTGTGATGTGCTACCGCTGACGCCAATGGGCAAGATAGCCATAGCAAAAATGCTATTACTGCTCAGGGTTTTGTATTATTTCTCAGGCAGGGTTGCCACTAACATAACAAATGAGTTTTTTCAGCAATATTGGTGCTCTGTCTGCTGATTTAGGGACGAAAGAGGCCACTAAGTGCATTGGCCGCGCTGCAGAGACAGATTGATAATAGGGGCCTCAGGCCTCTGAATTATGAGGCCTACTACCTAGGTGTGCAGCTACATAGGCAGATGAGATGGCTGACACCAGGATTGTGTGTCATGCAGGGGGGACTGACAAGAGTGATGGTGCTCATCTCCCTATGTGAGACCATGCTGAGAGATGCATCCCTACCAACTGAAGCCCCCAAGGAGGTGCCAGTACCAAGGCACTGTTAGCTATGGTAAATGACTGGAGCACAACTGACAAAGACACGTGCATCAGAGCTCCTGCTCTGGATTCTCTCGAGCTTTTTAGGCATTGACAACACACAACGACCATCAAGCGTGGACGGATGCGGGAGCGCTCACTGTTGGATACATGTTTTCCAATGGCATCCATTTTGCTTATGCTACCCTGACGGATAACTGGGATCTAGGTACTGGCCAAATACTCATCCACAATGCACTGATGGCTGCAGTGAGAAACACAGAGGGTGGAGGGGAGGTCAAACTGCTAGCAGATGCTAAGCTTTGCATATTCATTACATATGGGACCACAAGGAAGAGCCATCACAGACTTACCTGGTTCGATATCCATCACGGTACACAGAAGCCTCGCTCAAATCAGAATAGGAGGGAATACTTGATATCAAGATCACAGAAACATATTGGGACAAGATATTGGGATACACAAAAAGCATGATGAGGAATCCCTATTTAAATAACTCAATTCAACTATCTACACTAACCATACCTGACGGGTAACTAAGTTGTCCCCTGGAGCATTAGATACCTGCCACATTGTTTAATGCCTGCAGCGGACTTTATACACATGGTATGGTTCTTTGATGCAGTTACTTGATACTGGGAACATATCACAACGGTACTGTGCTCACTCACATATAGACACATTACTTTAGACATTAAGACCTGACTGCCGGGCTTCCTACCATGCCCATCAAAACATAGGCACACTGCCAAATTCATAGATCTGGAGTTGGTGTTGGCTAAGTGCACTATCACCATGGGGTGGAAGACTTGACAGCCCTACACAGTGGCTGTGGGATGTGGAAAAATGGAATAGGGCTATGAGAGCAACACTTCAAAACACAATAGGGAGTCGCCACAATGTCACTGGGATGGACCGCTGGAATGTCCTCCTGGAAGTAGTACAAGCCAAAAGAGATGAAAGGCCAACGTAGCAGATCTCTTCTGACGTTCACACATAGGTGAGTGACATTGGGGCTGATGGGCCACCAACATAATGAACTCCACTTTGGGGGTGTGACATGCACAAGACCTTTCCCAGGGACACTGAATGGATTCTGACTCTATGTAAGGTGACAAAAGACTAATACACATTTCACAACAAGTTCATCTTCTCTGAAGCCTCTGGGGCCAACCAACCTTCCCACACCCCTCCTTTTGTTGTTCGGATGCACAAGCCAGCAAGTCAGGGTCTGAAAGTTATTGTTATGGTTTAATTGTTTGTGTTCCTTTTGGCCACAGAGAAGTTCATCTTTACCTACGGGCCTGAGTGCACCGCAACAAGCAACTCCTGTAAGATAAAGATATGCCTAGAATTGTAAGACGGGGCAAACACTGGGACAGTAATGGAATCCATTTCATCTTGCCTCTATGTGCACAACTACTGTAACATATCACTGCAAAATAGTTAATAAAGATATTAAAAATGGCACATGCAAATAGATTAAAATCACTCTTGACTGCACTTAGCCTCCTTAAGATGACTCTTTTTATTTAAATCCAGGAGTAGCTTTTCAATGTCCTTTAAATTCGTGCTTCATGGACATCGGATGCCAAAACAAATAGAATCAGTCATTAACTTTTTATGTTAAGTTGCCTTGATTAACCTTATCTCCAAAATAGCAAGAACATAATTTTGCTCATTAGTTACTTTAAAGACTGGCGTCCGTGTGTCTCCCTCTATTTAATAAGTAAGACATCATTTAGGCTCATTCTCTTATCACTCCTCCAAGCACAATACCAACAGTGACCACATGTAGGGCGTGGTTTAGATCATGGCGGAGGGAATACTCCATCACAAATGTGACGGATATCCTGTCCGCCTACTTCGATTCATTATATCCTATGGGGATCGTAATACGGCATACAGGATATCCGTCACATTGTGAGAGTTTTCCATCCGCCAAGTTCTAAATCAGGCCCGTAGTGTTTTAGTGAAAACGTTCTTGTGCCCCAGGTGTGGAAGAGGAGCAAATGTCACGTTATTTAAGTGCTCCAAAAAACTGAAGCCATCTCCTTCACATTAACAAGTTCCCCACACAGGCTAGCAAGGGAAATCTACCGCAATAAAGCCATTCTCTGGCAATCATCTTTACTCAACTCTGCAAAGGGATATAGGATTACAGCAAGCTTCTTTATTCAAAATATCACGTTAAATCCTTTCTTTTGTGCCATTTGTTCGCAATTGATTGTATATTTACTGCACTCCACTGTGAGCAACAGTCCTATGAGTGCTTTAACAGCGCAACGTTGTCATTACACCTATTGGGTTTGCTGTCAAGGGCTGGAAGCATTGAAGGTCTCTTCTGGATTTCCTGAGGAAAGGGCAGCACCCTCCCTGGTAGCCACAGTTCCAGCCTGCACAAGTGAACAGTGTCAAACATCTTAGAAAGAGGGTCCAAGTCAGGAGGAATAAGTCACAAATGGCAGAAACAAATCCTCATCAATTTGGATAATTCTTGATTGTAGTTTACAGTTAAGCTTTAAGATTTAAAACCACCCTGATATTATGGTCGAGAATCTGAATGCATACAAATTTCCAGGAAAGAGAATCCCAGCTTAGCCCTGTTACAGAAAAATAGGGCAGAGTCAAGAATCAGAGAAAAAAAGATAACAGAGTGGGCAGACAAAGGGAAAATAACCCCACGTGTGAAATCTTTTGTATCTTCACACTCTGCCAACCACCTTCTGGAGTCAGTGCTCCACAACTGCTGCAGATCACTGTTGCGCGGCCAGGTGTGAGATGTAAAGACATACTACCTTCTCTCTCATCGCATAAAATTAAGGGAACATGCCCCCTTATGAGAAATACCAGTATGTCCCCTTCCTGAAGATGTCGGGCTGCTGCTGGAACAAAAAACAAAACAACAAGGGGACATGGCCTGAAGAAGCACCTTTCCAAAAGCATCCACTAAATAGATAACCTTCCAACGTATCAAAAATTGAAGGCACCCTTGAAAAATTGGGGAAGCACTCCTTTTATTCTGGTTGATTTTGCACCATGACAGGCGATGGTTCTAAAAGTAAAGAAGCTACGAACGAGAAAAATATGGTTTCACCCATGAAGCATTAAAGACAAGATGAACTTCATACTCCGAAAGGGAATGAAAGGTATGCTGTCTTCTTGCTTGCCAGGAGACCGTGCTGTTATCGCTCAGTCCTGTTCTAAGATATAACATTTGCCAATGCTTGTTGATATGTATTTAAGCTTCTCCATCACTTTCTTCAGTTCCTGTTAGTCTGCATTCATGGTCAGGCCGATTGCAACCACATAGTTTTCCACATGTCCAAAACACCAGGTCAGTGTGGTTGAATGATTCAGTGTATTTTTCAGAAAACCCCCTTGTGTGAATCAGACAAAACACACTTACTGCCTGTGGCGTCCAAAACTAACTTGGAGAATGTGAAAGAACCCTGCTATGAGTTTGATGAATTTGAAATATTAATGATATTATTAAGAGTGCACAGCGTTATAAGGAGTCTTGGCATTCATTAATTTTGTTTCACCATTGCCTGACACGTATACTCATACCTTTGGGGATGGGTGTAGCATTATGTTTACTTGTAAAGAGCTGTGGAATCTGGATGTACCTTGCAAGATGGATTTTTGCTTATTGTACAAATTAAGGATGCAGTTTTCCCCCTAACTTTTTGCCTTCCCCCTCCATTTTTCCTGACCTAATTTTTGTTGGCATTAGGACTTTACCACAGCTATCCAGTGCTAAAGTGCTCATACTCTCTACTTTAAACCTGATCATACTGGCTTATCCCCAATTGGCATATTTAATTTGCTTCTAATACCCCAGTAAACCAGTACTACATGTACCCAGGGTCTGTATATTAAGTGCTACTAATAGGCCTGCAGCACTTGTATTGTCACCCACTTAAGTAGCAACTTAAAACATGTCTCAAGCCTGCCAATGCGGTGCCTGTGTTTGCCATTTTAAACTGCCATTTCGACCTGGCAAAATAAACCTTTTGGCATTCCCAAACATTCCATTTTAATACATATAAGTAACCCCTACGGTAAGCTCTGACCAGCCCAGAGGGGAAGGTGCAATGTATTTAAAGAATAGGACATTTACTTTTAAATTTTACATGTCTTGATAGTGAAAAAAACTTACATTTATTGTTCACTACTGCAAGGCCAATCTCTCCCATAGGATAACATTGGAGTTACTGTATTACTTTTTATAAATGTCATTTCCAAATGGGAAGAGATAAAAGTGGTTAATGTTTGATGTCTCTAGAATAGTAACTGTTAGAAATGGGGTCTTTGGTTGGCATTCAGGTTACCCCCTGTCCAAGCAAGGACCCTCACCCTAGTCAGGGTAAAGGAGAATCACCCTTAGCTAACCCCGGCTCACCCCCTTGGTAGCTTGGCATGAGCAAGCAGGCTTAACTTCAGAGCCTAGGTGTAAAGTATTTGTACCAACACACACAGTAACTCAGTGAAAACACTACAAAATGACACAACATAGGTTTAGAAAAGTAGGTAATATTTATCTAAACAAAACACAACTAAAATGACATAAATCTCCATACACAAGTCAAGTTATGAATTAAAAAGAAAAAAGAGTCTTAAATCCTTTAGAAAACAGTGCTAACACTGTTAGCGTGAAAAAGTACCTGGGTTGTGTCAAAATAACACCGTACGGGCGAGTGTGCGTCAGAAAAGGCCAGCGATGCATCGATTTCTCACTTGCAAGCGAGACCGTGCGTCGTTCCTCCTCCGGTCAGGTCGGCGTGCGTCGTTTTTCCTCTCCGCAGGAGAGCGATGCCCTTGGGTCCGGGCAGGCTTTGCGTTGTTTTTCCGCACCCAGTGACGTTGCATCGAAAATCCGATCGCACGGTATCATAAAAACGCGCTGCACGGGTTTATGTGGTTATCAGCCTCTGTTAGCGGGTGTTGCATGTTGTTTCTCCAGCCGAGTGGCGTCGATATTCCAGCCGCGATGCAGGTGGAGCATAGATTTCAGCCGTGAAGCTGGTGGTGCGTCGTTTCTCAGCCGCGTCTCCGAAGGTTTGTCAAAATTTTCCCGCACAGTGGTCTGTGCATGGATTTTCAGTCTTTGTCTGCAAGCTTCAGCTTTCAAGGGCCCAGGAACTGGATAGGGCACCACTTGGCATGGCAGGAGTCTCAGCAGAGAGCCCAGGTGCTAGCAGGGGAAGTCTTTGATGGCCCTGAGACTTCAACAACAGGAGGCAAGCTCAGGTCAAGCCCTTGGAGATTTCTTCACAAGCAGAAATGCACAACAAAGTCCAGTCTTTGTCCCCTTTCACAGGCAGAAGCAGCAACTGCAGGATAGCTCTACAAAGCAGTCACAGACAGGGCAGCATTTCTCTTCATCTCTTCTCCTTGGCAGAGGTTCCTCTTGATTTTCAGAAGTGATCCAATTTTTCAGGAATTTGGGTGCCCTTCTTATACTCATTTTGGCCTTTGAAGTAGGCCTATGTGACGTGGGTTGGTGACCGAAGGACTCAGAGACTCAGGTAAGTGACAAAAAGTGTTTATTTATATTTTACAATTATTGTGGTGGTAAATATCCTGGGGCTGTCTCAGGTCAGTTTCTCCCTTTGTCCCTTTTTCAGCTTCATGCTTGGCTGGCGAAGTTCCTTGGATGGGTCTCCCGGCGTACCGAAAAAGAAGGAAAAAGGAGGGTAAGTCGGGGTATTTATCCTCTACAGTAGTCGTATAGAAGGTTAGGGACAAAAGGGGAGGGAGAAAGAGAATAGAGAAAGGGAAAAGAGAGAGTGACCCCGGGTGTATATGTGGGAAATAATGAGTGGTAGGGTGTGAGGTGGTCAGCCTTTGTGGAGGGTCCGAAATTATTAAGGTCTCAATTCTAGTGTTGTTGACTTCACCCACAGTGCTGTTCTCTTAATTTAACTATTCTCTTAAAACTAGTCTTTTCCGCCCGTTCCACTCCTCCCTCTCCTCAATTTCCCTCCCTCTCCCTCTGGCCTCCCCTCCTCTCGTTCCTTCCTAGGTGAAATAACTGTTTGTCCCTCAGAAGGGACCATACCTTCGAGAGCCACGCCCCTCCTGGGACGGGGCGGGGCTTTGTTGTTTCTTTAGTAGGTTCCTGGGTTCTCCAGTTTCCCGAGTCTCTGCCGCGAGCAGGATCTTCTGTTCTCGACTGGAGAGGCGTCCTTGATTCCTCCTCAGTCTCTCGTTCCGTCTCAGTGGCTCCTCCGTTGGCGTCCTCCTCCTCAGTCTCTCGTTCCGTCTCAGCGGCTCCTCCGTCGGCGTCCTCCTTCTCCGCGTTTCGCCCGTCGCTGCTTTTCATGTCCCTTAGAACCCGGAAATCCGGGTTTGCGTTTCCGACGCCGGCCCCCTGGTCGTCAGGACAACCAGAGACGCTGTTCGCACGGCTATGCGAACAGCGTTTTCCTGACATGGGGTCCGTGCAGCCGGATAGCCGGCTACAGCCTATTTCAAAGGAAAGTCTCTCTTTGTGAGATCCTGCCTTGCCCAGGCCAGGCCCCAGACACTGTACCAGGGGGTTGGAGACTGTATTGTGTGAGGGCAGGCACAGCCCTTTCAGGTGTAGAGACAGGTGCCAACAGCCCAACTGTCAAACTGACCCAGACAGGGAATCCACAAACCGGCAGTGTCACAGAATGGCTTAAGCAAGAAAATGCCTACTTTCTAAAAGTGGGATTTTCAAACATACAATCTCAAAACCAACTTTACTAAAAGATGTATTCCTAAATTGTGAGTTCAGAGACCCCAAACTCCACATGTCCATTTGCTCCCAAAGGGAATCTACACTTAAATCACATTTAAAGGTAGCCCCCATGTTAACCTATGAGAGAGATAGGCCTTGCACAGTGAAAACCGAATTTGGCAGTATTTCACTCTCAGGACATATAAAACACATTTTTATATCTCCTACCTTAAACATACACTGCACCCTGCCCATGGGGCTACCTAGGACCTACCTTTGGGATGGCATGTAAGAAAAGGGAAGGTTTAGGCCTGGCAAGTGGGTACACTTGCCAAGTCGAATTGGCAGTTTAAAACCGCAGACACTGCAGTGGCAGGTCTGAGCCATGTTTAAAGGGCTACTAATGGTGGCACAGCCAGTGCTGCAGGCCCACTAGTAGCATTTGATTTACAGGCCCTGGGTACCTCTAGTGCACTGTACTAGGGACTTACCAGTAAATCGAATATTCCAATAATGGAAATCCAATTACACATACATTTTACATAGGAGCACTTGCACTTTAGCACTGCATAGCAGTGGTAAAGTGCCCAGAGTAACAAAAACAGAGCCCAGCACACATCAACAACCTGGGAAACAGAGGCAAACAGTTAGGGGAGACCACACCAAGGATGCCAAGTCTAACAGTAACTAAAATTCCTAACTTATGGTGAAATCCTATTTTAAATTACCAATTTTGAAAATGCCACTTTTAGAAAGTTGCTATTTTCTTGCCTTAACCATTTGGTGTCTGCTGCCTCTCACTGGTCACATGACCTGGTGCTAGGTGTGACTGGGTGGGCTACCACTGGCCGAATTGGAGGGAGAAGCTGGACCCAGTCTCACTTAAACCTAAACAAAGTGTGTCCTGTCTCTATGCAAAAGGCTGCATACTCCCTGTAGTTAGTCTGGATTCACAGCAGTGAAGGCAGGGCATCTGTGTACTTCAAAGGCATGCCTCTAGAAACTTATCTCCACTGCAAAGGCATAACTGTGTATAAAAGAAGGACCTAAAGCACCACCACTTCAGTACCCTTCTGGTCCTGTGGATACTCTGACAGGAACAAGACTGCTGTGCTGCTGACAGACCGCCACTCTGCTGGAGTGTACTCCGCTGGACCCCTGCTTTGCCGTGCTGACCTATGCCTGCTGACCTCTTGCCCGGGTGTGAAAGGCTGGACCTGTATCGATTGAACCTAGAAAAACACCAAGGGCTGGTTGGCTGGCCTTCCAACCACCAAGCATTTGCACCTGGACTCTGCCATCTGTGAGCCAACCCTGCCAAGTGGTGCCACCCCAGCCCCTTGGCAGTAGGATTAAGGTGCTTTGTCATCCTCTGTGGACCCAGTGGTGTTGACACATCTCTGCAGTGCGGCGCAACCCTGAGCAGAACTGATGCATCGTGGATGCTGTGTAGATTGGATCCGTTGAAGACTCACATTGCCGCTGCAGCCCACATCGTCTTTGAAACCGCTGCTGTGTGACGCATCCTCAGCGCAGGCCCCCGCATCACTCATTGACAGCAGCCTTAACGACAATGCCAGACTCTACATCGCAGCTCCTTGGAACCTACGCATTGTGCAGACTGCAACACACATCCAAGATTCCAGGCTTTGCATTGCAAGCCCTCGTTGATGGGATCCTCAACTTCAAAGCAACAGGACCTCGCACCACAACCTTTGACGCGGATCCATACAATGTTCCGCAAAGCAGGATTTAAGGTACTCTGCTTAGTAGGCCTAAATGGGTCCCTGTAGCCAGTCCACGGTCCAGCGTGGTGGGCCTATGCACTATAAACTGTAAAAAAAAATAAAAAAAGTAATAGTCCAAAAATGTGTGGGTGGTTAGTGGATCAAACAAATTGCAGACAAATTAAGGGCTAGCTGTGTGACTTCTGTCTATTAGTGGACTTTAATTCTCAGATTGTCAAAGAGGTGTCCGCAAGGAGTTTGAAGAGAGTGAGTCCGCTGATTCCACCCAACTCTGCAGGGCACTGAAAACGGGAATATTTGAAAGGCAACAAATGCAGAATTTGGCCCTTAAACAAATCAGTTCTTCAAGGTGGCTTCATTTGTTGACTGGTTACTAAGAGGATTAACAGAAGGGAAGGTCTGTAGTGTAATTGCCAATTTTCCTAGGTGATGGGTAACATAGCAAAGCTGTTTTCATACTGCATCCTGGAAAGGAGTCCAACCGCTATTCTTCTAGTTGACTGTTTTATATAGTTAAGTTCATTATTCTGGATAAAACTAATTTTTAATTTATCTCTACAAGGAAAGATACATTTTTAAATGAGTTCTACTTACTGAAAAAGGTTGGGTTTTTTAAAAGGGTTTTTTAAGTAGAAAAGTTACTTGGTCTACAAGGATTGCTTCCTTAAAAAGCGATGTATGGATCATGCTACATCAGAAGGACCAAGTTGTGCTGAATGCCATTTTGACAGTGATGGCAGGTTTTCTACTCCTATGAAATTAGAGTGAAGCTTGCTTTTATGACTGAAGAAGTTTGTTTTACATCACTGCAGGTTAGTGGTGTCAAGAAGACAATTAGATTGTTTCGGACTGTATGTTTTGTCAAATAAATATTTGCCAATTTCTTGGCATTCAAAAGAATGGGTATTGTTTTTGGGTCAGCTGTATTTGGTCATGTGCTTTACAATTTCAAAGAGTTTTTCACTGCTGGTGACTTCAACTATTAGGGTTTTCGAGTAGCCACCTAGGTATTGTTGGTTTGCCATTGTGTTTTTTCTTTCCATTCTTTATTTGGCACCAGGTGATTTTCCTTTATGGCATTATCAATTTTCTGTGTAAGAAGTAGTTGAGTACCAAAGCAGAGTTGATTTATTTTTTCGCTTGATGTTAACATGGTTGTGTCATAAACTCCTACATTGAGACTCCCTTTCAAACGTTAAGGTGGCCTGTCTGCCTTTATCATGTCATTATCTTTTGCAGAACTTTTAAAAGTGTTGTGTCACATAAACAATGACTTTGCTATTACATTAGGCGACACAACTTTACTTACTTGTGATATCTGTGTTTCAAGGTTTGACAGTAGGTTTGTAAGAAACATGTACTTGGAGTTACCGTATTTTCATCTCGCTGTTTAAACCAGTTACATCTCAGATTATTTGGATAATCCCTGCTAGACTGTGCAAGGTTGGTTAAAAGCTAGTGATCAATCCAATGTAAGCTTCTTGAAATGGCCACTGAATTAGAGAGGCCTTTGCACTGAGTTAACAAAGGAGGTGCTGCCAGACTGCTATAGTATCCACTCAGATGTCAAGAGTCGATACCCTTATGAAAGGGGCTGAGCTCATCTTATCATGTATTTTCCTCCAGAGGAAGCACTCTCTCCCGGCTGAAGTCTGCTAGCCACAGCTCAGCAGCTGTAAAGAGGCATGCAGTGCTCTGGGGCCCAAAAATCTCTGGAGGCACATTACCTATTCCATGCTTTCACAGTGTAGCTCAGAGAAGTAGCATTACAGTGCTAGGAACATTCTAATTATGTTAGAACTGTTTATTTTATTCTTCTTGCTAGCAACATGTTTGGTTATTAGTCACGTACTCATGTACTAAGAAACATGAAACTGTTGCAACAAAACACTTTAAAATTTATATTGTCTTTTCTTAGGGCAGTACTTGAGAGTGATACTCTAAAGAAGGAAATTGGGATTGAATTACCACTGCATCCCTGAACCCTTTAAGGGACTTACAGTAACCCAGAAAACATAGGTATCCTTCCATCAGGTAATCTCAAAGTGGGGCTACAGTAACCTGCTCAAGCGATTGAGCACTGAAGTAAAGTCCCTGTGCCCATGGGTACGGAATCCAAACATTGTAGACCTTGTTGTACGTCCCAGGTTACACAACACTGGGTTCCCTGTGTGGATCTTGCAGTGGTAGCGTCCATATTTAGGTGTTCATTCGGATCAGTCATGATTTATCATATGTTTCAATACCGATTTTGTTGACTTGTATCTTGTCCACATTTTGAACAATTTGGCTTGAGAAATTGGTCTCAGTGTTTCGATATGGATGGTGGCATGCTAACTTATAATTACTATTCCATAATTAAACATAGTAATCAATTACAACAACATTTGATCAAAAATGTATAGACAGTGATTCCTGGTCATATGTTTCATATAGTCTATTATGATTTGAACCAAGTCCATCACGCTATTTTCAAATTTTGAAGAAGTAACTAACATTATAAGTCAACCGTAAACAGGTCATTATCATAAGTACTTAATTTCGGTTAAAAACCTTGAAAACAGCAAATAAATAAGAAACATTGTATCATCCATTTGCCATATACAGCAGCAATTCCAATAGGCAAGGCTTTAAGATTAAAGTACCATATCCAAGGTTACGAATATAATGTTATACATTGAAGCCTTACATATAGTATAACATAGTCAAAAATAATGACGGAAGATAAAAATGTTACTAAAAATGTTCTATCCTACTTTGTAATTAAACGTAAGCATGATGCAGGAGTAGAGGAGGTAACATTAATAATGTCCCCACAGTACCAGAAGAATAAAAGTGCAATGTGCTTTGCTATCGGCTACTGTTACAGATATTTGCAATTATGGCAGTATACTCAATACTTTAGCCCAGCAATCTGGTTAGACTTCAGGCGCAATACAGTTTTATGCTGCTTGTTTTACAGTCTTGGTGCGGGTGGGCCATACAGATTCGAGATACTTGGCAACAGAAACAACCATACACAGCTTGGTGTCTGACCTACGAATTCCCAAGGCTATTTTGTAATGTTGAATTTCCAAATATCGCAGAGGGGCACAACCCAAAACTTATGTTGATTTGCATATACTGGGCAGAAAATAGGAAATGGTCATCAGTTGCTCTGCACTTTGGATAAAGCATACTGCTCTTTGGGGAATGTCTACATCTGCTAGTGAAAGGTGCAAGCGGTAAGGTTCCCAACCTGAATCTTATATAAAGAGATCTGGTAAATGGTGGGTCGATCCCATCAAGAAACACCTCAAATTTGGGAACAGGCTTTAACTATAGAAAATGCTCTGTCAGTCTATGGGACACAAAGATTGGGACAATTACATCCTTTTGCTTTCCCAGAAAACCAGTTTCACCATTTTGGTGGAAAGAGAATTAATAGACGTGGGATCTTGCCAAAACTCAGAAAGGCCCAGAGTATAAAGGGTTTGTTTGACATACTTCAGCCATGGTAATATAACAACACTGCCCTGGCTGCGCAGAATATCCTTCAGACCATCCCATCGGGTTCCAGCTCCTCCGAAGACCATAGCCTCAGGCAGTAGACCATAGCCTCAGCTAGTATAGAATGGGTTTAAGTCTAACTAAGGCAGTGATTGGTTGCATATCCAAACCCATTTTAAAGAAAATTAATGCTGTGCTTTTAAGAAGTTTGCATGAAGCCCTAAGGAATTCATTTTCAGCAACTCCCAGGGGCTGTACATTACTGTGACCCTAAAGTTCAGAACAGCAACTTGCAGAAGCCACTGCTTGAGCCCTCCAAATTTCCAAGAACGAAGACAGGATGGAAAGAGGTGTTCTTTTCAAAGCTCATCATGGCTGCAGGCCTGTGTTTAAGGAGGAGCATGCTCTTAACAATCTGGCTGGTCCAGGTATTGGTACTGGACAAACAGGTACCCAAATAGTAAAAATATGCTACCCTCTCTAAATGTACACCCCTCAATCTCGCAACCCCTTTCAAGTGTCAATGGGGATGTAATGTAATGAATTTGGTTTGTTGGCATTTATAGCTAAACCATGGTAAGTGCAGAAAAGACCGAACCTATCAAGGAGGGTCTCAAGTCCCTTTGGAATTTTCAACATGAGAAGCGCATCAGCAGCGAAGAATAAAGCAGGGATCTTGGTACCAACCCAAGACTAGAGAGTCATTTTCACAATCCATTAAAAAATCAACTTAACTGTTTGTAAATAACAAATATAGGGTAGGGGAGAGGACACAACCTTGTCAAACCCCTTTGTTGACCGATAGTGGGTCTGTTATCTCCCCATTAGGGCCTGCTCTGATTTGAGCATAATTATCAGCAGGGAGATGTACTATTATTTCCAGTAGGGCAGAAGGCAGCCCCAGATCTCGCAGGGTGGTCCTAAGTCTATCCCTAGAGACCATATCAAATGCAGCCTTTAAATCAACGAATGGTACATATAGACTGCCTCTATTTATGTCCACTATTTCCCATCTCAGCAGCTGGAGTCTAAATACTTGAACGACAGTGCTCATTTTAGGACAGAACTTTGCTTGAAACTAGGGTAATATCTTATCTTCAATGCAGGGGTTCAATCAGTCCAAGACTGGTTTCTAAATATTTTCCAAGCAGTGTCGAGCAAGCTTCTGGGGTGGTAATTAGTTGGATCAGATTTCAGGCCATTCTTAAAATAGGGACAGTCACTGGTCCTCTCCAAGTTGAAGGGATTGGTGCACCGGCCATGATTGCATTGACAATTTAATTTAGATTATGTGCTCAAACGTTTGGCTCTGATTTGTACAGGTCCTCAGGGATGTTTTTGCAGGCCTTGCCTGCTTTCAGCTCACAGATAGCTCAACATGCTTCTTCCAGAGGGAAAGGATTTATTGCACCAGCTACCTCCCAGGAAGACCTAGAGGTGTCAATCAATAGGATGGCTAATTCAGTGGATGGCGCCTCCCTATCTGATAAGTCAGAATCTGCATTAAGGGTACTGCCTGCACTATAGATGGATCCTGAGCTAAGATGTTGGACTCTGGTCTCATAATGTTGGTTTTGCCACTATTACTGAGCGCATGCCAGAAAATCGCCTGATTCTTATTCCAGACAGCATCTAAAATATACCTCCATAAAGAAGTGTCCGAAGGTATTATAGCCTGTTTAAGGGTCTCTTTATATTTGGCTCTTGTTGTCTGAATTTGAGGTTGAAGGCCACTTTTGATAGTTTTAATCAAATTTGAATTTGCTTCTCTACATTCGCTATTCTAACGCAGGGAACTGACTCTGTGGGAAGCAGTGTGGGGAGATAGATTTGGTGAAACAAAGGATTTTCAGGTCCTCAAAGCATTTATCATGGAGATTCATCACAACAAGCAGGGAATGGCCGGGGCCACCTAATGAAGACAGAATTGGGATTAAGCAACAATATAATTGACTGTGAGAAGCCTTGTTGTTGGCTACAGTATCCCATCTAATATTCTGCCTGTTATTACTAACAGTCGAATCTCCACAAGGAAGCCCAGATCCAGAAACAATATAGTCCGGGCTGCTCTGGAGGGTTAGGAGAAGACGGAAATGGTTGCTTTCATGCCGGGTTAGAACTTCCATATCAATCAGGGCTGGACATGAATAGAGATCTAGGAGCAGGTTACTCAAGTATGTGTTCCTTCTAAACGTGGGTTTCCCCAATTAGATCAGAGTCAGTTCGACCACTGCAGACTCTCATATGACAGGAAAGAGAGAGATCTGTCATCTGCCAAATCGGCCTTAGGCGTATTTGGGATGCAAGAGCCTAACTGTTGAGGGATACCCCTCAGTTGGTCTTTGTTGCATGCCATATCCCTTATAAGGGCCGAGGGCTCAAAGCATATGTTGAAGTCACCTGTAACTATTATGGCTGAGGTCCTACCAGCCAATGGTATGCACTCTGTTAGTAATGACATGACCTGTGATTCAGTGCTCTTTGGAGTTATTCTGTCATAAACATTGTACAGAAAGAGTTTTTACTATTCCAAGACAGAAATTCCAGCCCCTAGTATATCATGGGAATTGATATTTAGTTGTTTCACCTGGAACCGTATTGAGGTGTTAGACCCCTATGGCAAGGTCCCCAGAAGAAATGCCACCCTGTGTTCCCAGGGCCAGTACATGAAAGGTTTTAAAGCCTTGCCTGTAAGATGGATCTAGATCCCGTGTTTCCTGGAACATGAGGATATTGGCTTTATCAATAAATGCCTGCAGTCTTCTTGTGACAGTTTACTCCTTAATGCACCTACATTCCACAATACTACTGTTAGGGCAGTAGTTCCTGGGGATTCCGGTATCTGGCCCCTCCTTTGTCGATTTTATGTTATTTGGATAGTATTTGTGTGAAGGGGACATATACATAACTCTCTCTCATATAGTTATTAAAGACCAGCTTGACGGCAGCGGGTAAACAATTTAGAGTCACACTAAGATTATCAAGTGTAGTCCTGCAGTTTGAGTTCATTTCAGTGCTAGCTAGTCCACCAGAAAAATGATCAGCAGCTATCCCTACTCAGTCAATAAGGGATGTGTGGGGAAAAAACTTGTGGCCTCTCAATTCTTTGTGGCACAGGGGTTGAATTTTAAATTAGATTTGGGAGTTAGATGGCAAAAACATATGGAAATCAAGGGATAAAAGGCCCCTTACAGTATGTGTAGACCTATGTGTCAGCTCTACATAGTCAAAAATGTCTTCCTCAGAGGATAGGTGAGATGCCCCAAGGATATCAAAGCATATTAGACTGTAACACTTAGGAACACTCCTGATCCAGTGAGTGGCCTTGTTGATTAGTGAGGCCTCGGTCTCTCAAAGGTGTGGTTGTAGCTGTGGGACATCTGTCATATACACTGTCCTGCTAGAGGGGGGACTTATATTTTGCAGGCCCCCCTGCACACCGCCCAAAGCTAGTTGGTGAGTAGACTGAGCAAACAAATAGATAACAATGGGAGCCTAAGGGGTGTAGAAATGGTAGGGTTGGTGTCTGTAGAGGATCTCAGAATGATAGGGTTATTGTCCGCAAGACATTTGGGGAAAAAAGATGTCACTTCTGGGAGCTGAACTCCCTTGGTTTCACTTGTACACACCTCCTGAGGTGGATCTAAGGAATCACAGGGTCCATGATAGGCCTTGGGTAAGAGGGAAGCATATGGTTGACTCCATTAGCTGGAAGCGAAGTATGGGGATCAGCTACCCAAAACATATCAGGATAAAGCTTGTTAGGTGGAGGAATAAGTCCTCATTCTCACTGAGCCTGACTGAATTTTGGGGACAAGGATTAGTAGATACCCCACAACTCTTCATCCCAGCCTCCCTAATGGAGTGTTTTAGAAGTGCAGCACTCCAGATATGCTGGGAAGGTGACTCTGACAACAAAGGCACCTTGTCTCTTAAATCTTTAATCTCGGCCCTCATAGGGCTGATAGTATCCCAAAGTTTCTTGAGTGACCCACCTAAACTTGTCAGGACTTAATGTCTGGAAATTACTGACAAATTTCAGGTTCTGCTCTACACCTGGTCGATTGTGGGTAGCTAATAGGGCAAAGTGGTTAGTGCGGAGTATTGTTGGTTCTAGTTGGAAATAGGGTCCTGTGTGGGTTTGGGCCTTAGGAGCATTTTGCTGCCCCTGGAAGTAGGTGCCTGGTTTATTGCTGTCCAGGGGGGATTTGTTTTAAGGCCCATTTTCCATGAATAGCGAGCGTACCTTTGCTTGCTTTGGGGATGAATCTGTTGGGTTTATCTGGATGGAAGATTTTCTCCACTTCCTCACCTCAATTAGGTTATCAAACCGGTCAAAATTCTCTTCTTTTCACTGTTGTCATTGATAGTTAATTCGCTCTCAATATATGACTGCATAAACCATATATTATTAATAGTTGTAAAGACAGATTTATAGATGCGTGTATACTCCGAGGGGTCAAATGGTGAATGTATATTGGTTAGGAAAACAGTGTAAATGGTAGCCTGCAATACGGGCAATAAGAACTGCAGGGCTTTAGTCAAGCTTTAAGAAAGTGAAATCCTGAAATAAATTTGCACATTTCATGAAATTTATTGACAGTTTTGATTTGTCTACAAAACAGTAAAGAAAATATCCAAAAATTGATTTCCCTGGAGAGAAAGGAAAATGTTACTTACCCAGTAAGCATCTGTTTGTGGCATGTAGTGCTGTAGATTCACATGCTTAGCATAACCCTGCCATCCAGTGTTGGGTTCATAAGTGTGCAAGTCTTTTTTTCTTCGAACAAAGTCTTTCCCGTCACGAGGTAGAGTGGCTCCCGCTCTTGCTGGTAATACATATGGGTATCAACTCCATTGTTAGATTGTTTTCCCGCAAAGCAGGTGAGGATGGCGTGGAAGCATAATATAGTATATGAAGATGTCCAATCTAAATAAATGAGTGACAACTTACAAAAGTAACTTGAACACACATAGGTGTCTGGGGAGGAGGGTGGGCGCATGTGAAACTACAGCACTTCATGCCACAAACAGATGCTTACTGGGCAAGTAACATTTTCCGTTCAGCATATGTGACTGTAGATACACATGCTTAGCACAGACTGAAAAGCAGTCCTCCTCAAAAAGCGGTGGCTAATTTGTGGGAGTGTCACAGTTGTTTGAAACAGTGTACATAGAACCGCTTGGCCAACATTAGCTTGTTAATGGGCCAGCACATCTACACGGTAATGTTTGATAAATTTATGTGGTGTAGACCATGCAGCTGCCTTACATAAGTCAGCTATAGGTATATTTCCCAGAAAGGCCATTGAAGGTCCTTTTTTATGAGTGGAGTATGCTCTAGGAGGGATAGGAAAGGTTCTTTTAGCTTTAGCATAACAAGTTTGAATGCACTTGACAATCCAACAAGCAATGCCAGCTTTGGAAATGGCCTTTCCATTGTGTCTTTTGAAAAGGCAACAAAGAGTTGTGTTTTCCTAAATGACTTAGGGCCAGATGTAGTAAAGAAGCATTTTGCGAGTTGCAAATAGCGAGTCTTAGCGACTCGCTATTTGCAACTCGCAAAATGTCATGCAGAACGGTGTCTCAGACACCGTCTGCGAGTCGGTATGGGTTCGCAATGACCCACCTCATTAATATTAATGAGGTGGGTCGCAAATTGCGGCCCCATACCGACTATGGGCACTCGCAAACATGGAGGCCTGCTGTAGTCAGCAGACCTCCGTGTTCGTGACTGCTTTAAATAAAGCAGTTTTTTTTTTTTTTAAGTGTAGCCCGTTTTCCTTAAAGGAAAACGAGCTGCACTTAAAAAAAAAAACCGAAACCTTTAGTTTCGGTATTTTTTCAGGGCAGGGAGTGGTCCCTTGGACCACTCCCTGCCCTGAAAATTTTTTTGGGGGTCCAGTCACAAACTGGAAGGGGTCCCATGGGGACCCCTTCCAATTTGCGAGTGGGTTACCATCCACTTGAAGTGGATGGTAACTGCAACACCATTTGCGACCGCATATGCGGTCGCAAATGGTATTGCATACCACTAGGAATCGCAAATAGTAAAAGGGAACACCCCTTCCTATTTGCGATTCTGAAATGCATTTTGTGAGTCGGTCCGACTCGCAGAATGCATTTCTGCATAGGAAAATGCGATTTGCAACTCGCAAACGGCAGTTTTTGCCGTTTGCGAGTTGCAAATCCTTTCCTACATCTGGCCCCATGTTCTATCTGTAAAATTACATAAGGGTGCATTTTACATCTAAGATATGTAGAGCCCTTTCTGCAACTGATTCAGGATGGAGGACAAATACTGGTAATTAAATAGACTGATTAAGGTGGAATTGAGACACCACCTTAGGAAGAAACTTGGGATTGGTACGTAGTACCACCCTATCTCTATGTAGTTGGAAGAAGGGTTCTTTTAAGGTTAATTCCTAAAGATCACTGACACGTCTGAGTGAAGTGATAGCAATTAGAAATGATACTTTCCAGGATAAAAACTCGAGGGGGTGGGAGCGGGCCTCAAATGGAGGGCCCAATAATCTTGTTAGTACAATATTAAGCTTCCAAGTGAGGGAAAGGGGCACTTTAGGAGGAATACCTCTTTTAGGGCCTTCTAGGAAGGCTTCAATAACAGGAATCTTGATTAGAAAGTATGTTGTCTGTTTTGTGGAGAAGAGGCCACTCCACTAGGTGTAGCCTTACGGATGTCAAAGCAAGATCAGTAGTATTTAAATGGAATAGATAACAGACAACATCCTTAACATTGGGTTTTAAGGGTTGATTTGTTTGGAATGACAGTGGATAAAACTTTTCCAATTGTGGCATTAAAAAGCGTGGGTAGTTGGTCTTCATGCTTACTTAAGAATGCCCATATCAGGTTGTGGTAGGTCAAATAACCAAACTCCAGACTTCAGGACCCAGATCACAAGGTTGAGGGATCTGGGTGTCTGATTTCTCCATGATTCTTGACAGTACTTCGTAGGTAACTACTGAGACTCCTAAGGGTGTGGTAAACCATTGTTGCCTCAAGATGACTGTCGAAGTTCGCAAAACACAAACAGAAGTAGTGGGAGAGGTGGAAAAGCTTAATCAAATATACATGACCAACTCATCCATAGTGCACTGCTTCTGGACTGTGGGAACCTGTAGGTGAAGTTCTGGCATTTTGTGTTTTCTGCTGTGTCGAAAAGGTCGATTTCTGGGTGACCCCAACACCACAAGCATAGGATGAGGACTTGCAGGTGGAGCTCCCATTCATGGTCTTTTTGATGCCTCCTGCTAAGGAGATCTGCAAAGTTGCTGTCAGTTCCTGGAAAGTACTCCGCTAATAGGTCAATGTTGTATTTCAGAGCCCATCTCCAAATGGGGTGGGCTAGGTGAGAAAGATGAGGGGATCTGGTGCCTCCTTGCTTTTGGAGGTAGTACATGGCAGTCATGCTGTTTATGTTGATGAGGACTAACTTGCCGACCAGGTGAGGGAGGAAGGCTTTTAGCGCTAGATGAACAGCTAGCAACTCCAGGTGATTGATATAGAGATGTTTTTGGCTGAGTGTCTAGTGTCCCTGGATAGAGAGATCTTGTGAAGTCACCATCCCAGCCAGTGACAGAGACATCTGTTGTTATGGTTCTCTGTGGAACTGGGTCCAGGAAAGTATGCCCTTTTAGAAGATTGCTGGTGTTCCACCATGGCAAAGACTGGCAAGCTTGACATCTGACAAAAACTAAATCCTCCAATTGACCCTCCGTTTGAGACCACTGGAGTGCTAAGCACTCTGCAACAGATGCATGTTGAGTCTGGCATGGGGTACTACGGCTATGCATGAAGCCATCATACTGAGAAGATGCATGACTGTCCTCACTGTTATCTGCTGAAGAGATTGAAACAGTGGAATAGGTGTTTGGAAGGATTGAATTCTGGCAGCATTTGGGTAAGGTGTACCTCGTTTTGAATCAAGGATGGCTCATAGGGAGGGTTGTACCTGTAGAGACTGGAGACAGGATTTGGCTGCATTGATGATGAAGCCTAGTTGATTAAGTAAATTTATGGTGGCTTGAGTAAGTTGGACACTGTTGACAAGTAGCACTTTTGATGAGCCAGTGGTATAAGTATGAGAAAACGTGTATGTTTTGCCTGCGCAGGAGAGTTGTTACCACTGCAAGGCATTTTGTGAAGACCCTGGGGGCAGTTGTGACCCCAAAGGATAGCACCTTGAATTGGAAATGTTGGGTGTTTATTACAAACCTGAGGTATTGGCTATGTGCCGGGTGAATGGGGATGTGGAACTAGGTGTGTTTCAGGTCAAGTGCTGCAGTGAAGTCAGCTGGTTGAAGTAGTGGGATGACATTCTAAAATGATCCGAGTAGATGTATTGGTTTAGAGGTCTGCAGTCTAAGATTGGTCTCAGGGACCTGTCCTTTTTGGGAAAAAGAATGTAAAGTGAATAGACCACCGTTTCTTGCTGGTATGTTGGCACTCGTTCTATGCCTTCTTTTTGTACAATTCCCTGACCGTCCTCCTTGAGCAACTACTGATGTTCTAACAAGAGTTTGTGTTTGCAAGATGGGATGTTTGGAGATGTGGAAGTGAGCTCCAGAAAATAACCATGTTGGATAATATCCAACACCCACTGGTCAGCGGTGATATTCCGCCAGACAGGGAGAAATCAGTGCAATCGTCCCCCGACAGATGTCATGTGGTCAGGGGTAAGGTAGGCAAATCAAGGCTTTGTTGTGGTGGCAAAGGGTTTTGTGAAGCTCAATTTTCCTCTGCCCTTAAAATTATTTCCCCTCTAGAAGCCTCCATAGTAACCCCCTGTTGAGGTACTCTGTGTCTGAGGATGTTGGTAAGACGTGGCCATATGTGTGGACATCGGTTCAGCTGTCCCACAGTAGGGAATACGTCAAAAGGAGCCTCTTTGTAATGATGTGTGTAATGTTCCAATTACATTAGCAAATTCATTGTCTTTTTTAATTTTTTGAAACAGGGTGTCCATCTGACGGCCGAACAAATTTTCACCATCAAAGGGAAGTGCAAGCATGTTTTGCTGTACTTCTGCCTTGAAGCCTTAGACCCTGAGCCAGGCATATTGCCTGAGTAGCACATTAGAATTACTACCTCTTGCTGCTGTGTCAGCTGCATCTAAGGCACAGTGGATTGAGGTGTTGTTAATTAAGTTGCCTTTGGAGGTGATCTCATACGCCCTCTTTTTGTATTAATTTGGGAGATGTTTGAAGAGTCCCTCCATCTCATCTCACTGAACTCTACTGTAACGGAAGAAGAGGCCAAAGGAGTTAGCAATTCTCCACTGGTTGGCAGACTGGGCAACTCCCCTCTTCCCTGCTGGGTCTGTCTTTCTACTTTCAATGTCTGGTGGTGGCGCCTCACTAGAAGTTTGTGAGTTTACCCTTTCTCTTGCCTTAGCGACCACCAGTGAATCAGGAGGCAGTTGGCCTTTAATATATGTGGGGTCAGATGGAGATGCTTTGTATTTTTTATCTAGCCTCAGAGTTATGACACATGCTTTGATATGTTCTTTGATGATGTCTGGTATGTGTCTGAGCATCTGCTTAAGCACTGGTAGATACTGTGTTGAACGCTGGCTAGAGGAGAAGGTTTCGATTGAAAAATCATCCTCTGGATGGTCAGTGTGGAGCTCAATCTTGTGGTATGCAGCTGCTCTACCTATGACATCATGGTATGTAGTGGTGTTGTCTGGGGGAGGGGGCTTGGTTGGGTATAGATCAGGGCATCTATCTGCATGTGGTTCAATGTTGTATGTGTCCCACAGATCATCTTAATGTGGGATGGAATACTGGTCTCCCTCCTTTTCTTCCCCCAGAAAACAATGTAGGGACCCCTCTGGGAATACTGTTCTGGTGTAGGTAGTGAAGGAGGTGCAGTAGGTGGTGTTAAAGTGGGTGCACAGGGCTAGTGGCCGTGTACATCTTTTTCCTATGTTTTATTGGAATCCGAATGATCAAAGCCTCCTCAACATCTAGCTGTCTTTTGGTTGGTTGCGCAGCAGTAGATGGAGGTCTTGTCAATATATGGCCAGTGCCTGGGTGATGACAAGGTGTGGCTGTCTAGAGTCTATCTCTTGCTGAAGCCATTTAAGTACTGGCTCAATAGGTTCTCTGATACAGTGATTTGCTTTGAGAAGGAGTATGATTTTAGCTCAGAAGCAGTTTTCGGCACTGAGGGTTTCAATGCTGAGTATTCCAACACTGACACTGTCTGCTTCAGCACCACGCTTGACTGGTATTCCAGCTCTGGTGCTTTCGGCTCTGATGTTCCTGCTCGACTCTGATGGTGTGGGAGTCGGCTCAGAAACATGTCTTCTGCTGCATCTTTGGTGCCAAGACAGGGCTGGGCATTTCAAACACATCTTTTCAGTGCAGACAATGGCCTGAAGTCAATGGGGCCCAATAGAAGACTTTGGTCTGTCCAGTGTAGGTATATGGCCCTTGGGGATGGCTTACTGGATGGAGGAGATTCTGTACTTACAGGTTGTCCAGGTATAAGATTGTGCATCTCGAGCTTGGACTCCAAGCTGTCCTCATGGGAAAAGGAGCCCTCATCTGCTGCTGACCCCTCAGTGTAGTCCTCATCCTCCTGAAGTTCCTCCGATCTGAAGATGTCCGGTCTGTCATTCACACTGTGTCAAGATATCTGGAGTCATAGAGCTCGACAATCGCTCAATGGCCTCTTGGACTGGAAGAATTTGAAAGCTACACAGGAGTCTTCCCTATTGTCCAAAAAAAGGCACAAGTTACAAATCTGATGTTGGTCAGTTTGTGAAAACTTGTGTGACAGCGAGGGAAGAACCCAAAGGGCATCCATTCCATCACAAAACATACATGCCGCTGACGTTATCGATGTGGAAGTGTCTTCCCAAAGGCGACCTCGGTCAAGCTGAGTCACCACGATGAGACCAACGTTGGTAAACGATTGAAGAAGGCTTGAGAACTAAACGTGCTCAAAAACAGTACCAACGTTAGGCCTAAACCAGGAAATGACCGAGATTGAGCAGAGGAGCACACGTCCGAACCTGACTGTGGAAGAAACACATCTAACAAAGGAGTTGATGCCCTTGCACAGCAAGAGGAGGAGTCAGGAAAAAACAACTTGCACACCTCTGACCCCAACACTAGATGGCGGGATTATGTTAAGCATGTGTATCTACTGCCACACATGCCCCAAACAATGAACTACAAATTCACTATTTAAAGCTTATTTTTCAGTAAAATAGGCAACGCATCCACATGAGTAACTTTATAATGTCACCCAAATCCAATGCGAGAAGTAAAATCCAGCACATTTCAAATAGTTAAATTACATGTTGGCATTACTGTGAGTTCCATATGGTTGTCTCACCTGAATTGTAATAATGTGTGGTTGTTCTTCATATGTGATCTTCACAGCTTTGGCTGCCCTTTGAGCATGTTCCTGTGTATCAGCAAGAACCCCAGCAATAATGTGCCCAACGCACGTGACCTGCACAAATCAATAAATCCAGTTATGCATGCACAGCACAAATGATAAATGAAGAAATGCAGGACGTAGCAAAGATTCAAGGATGCAAGGACTCGCAATTCAAGGTGCAAATACATATGTCCTTTCTGCTTTTAATGAGAAGGTGCAGCAGTGTCAGCAATGTTTAAATAATTTGTTTAGAAAATAGGTTAATTAAACGGATGCACATTTTGTTTCTCCTACGCCCACTATTTTAGAGAAAAAACCCGATCTCTGGAATCCTCAACATAAGTGTTCTAGAGCAGTGGATCCCAACCTTTTGACATCCGTGGACCCCCACTTTATCTTTACTGGAACCCGGGGACCCCCACTGAATCATTATTGGAACCCAGGGACCCCCTTCTGAGTCATTACTGAAAACTAGGGACCTAGGGGGTCATTCTGACCCCGGCGGTCTAAGACCGCCGGGGCCAGGGTCGGCGGGAGCACCGCCGACAGGCCGGCGGTGCCCCGCAGGGCATTCTGACCGCGGGTCAGAAGAGGCAAACCGGCGGTCTCCCGCCGGTTTACCGCTGCCCTTTGAATCCCCCATGGCGGCGCAGCTTCTGACACCCCCTACCGCCATCCTGTTCCTGGCGGTTCGCCCGCCAGGAACAGGATGGCGGTAGGGGGTGCCGCGGGGCCCCTGCCGTGCCCATGCCAATGGCATGGTCACGGCAGGGGCCCCCGTAAGAGGGCCCCGCAAAGTATTTCAGTGTCTGCTAAGCAGACACTGAAATACGCGACGGGTGCAAACTGCACCCGTCGCACCCCTGCAACTCCGCCGGCTCAATTCTGAGCCGGCGTCCTCGTTGCAGGGGCATTTCCTCTGGGCCGGCGGGCGCTCTTTTGGAGAGCGCCCGCCGGCCCAGAGGAAATGTCTAAATGGCCGCCGCGGTCTTTTGACCGCGGTGCGGTCATTCAGCGGCGGTAGCTTGGCGGGCGGCTCCTGCCGCCCGCCAACATTAGAATCAGGCCCCTAATCTGTTAATAATATTTAATTTTCTAAGCAGTTGCGGACCCCCTGAGGAGGCTTCGCGGACCCCCGGGGGGCCCCGGACCACAGGTTGGGAACCACTGTTCTAGAGGATTGAAAAGTTTCAGCTATGCTTTACAAAAAAGTTTTTTCAATTATTCCGTTTCAATGATTCCCTGAAAGGTTCTGGTCACCGTTGAAACTATTCAATCCAGTGCTATGCATGCATGATTTCCAGTGCTTACTTTGTAAATAAAAACGTGCAGGTGCCCAAAGCTCTCCTCTTAAACACGTGGCTGCTGCATTTAAACGTGCGAGCACGGAATACTGAGATAGGGTAATCCTGCAGCCATCTCGGGCCTCTTCAATCCATTTAAAGCCACTCCCTGACCCTTCAGCTCACTCTGGCAGCTCTCTGTTTTCTACCTTTGTGAAGCTTTTTCATTTTTCTCTTCCTCCGTCTTTCCATATGTGTCCTTTGCCCTCAGCAAATGCTTGAGGCAGAAAAATAAGGTCGGCCCTCAAAAATAAGTGCCGGTGCTCAGAACCGGAAACAACAAGCACAAAATTAAGCACCGATGATTTCACTATCATTTTCATATTAGGTCACAGATAATACTCCTTTGCTTCCTAGCTATGCAGTTCATAGAGGTGACCAGCTGTGCTCTAAGGATTAGTCTTAGATAATAATGTTATATATATTACACCAATAAAACGTCTGAATAAGATAGTACTAATTTAGGTTTCATTGGATGGTGTGCAGCAGAGCATACAAGGGTCTGAGAACCTATAAAATGACCGTATATATCACTATCTTCACTTGCAAATAATGTTTCTTTCTACAGTCTTCTACTCTCAAATTACAAGCTATCTCAAAAAGCAATTACTATGGCCCTCATTACGACCCTGGCGGTCAGCGGTAATTTGGGGAAGTTACTGCCAACAGGCTGGCGATACCTTTTCCCAAATTATGACATTGGCGGTTTGGCTCAAGCCAAACCGCCAATGTACCACGCCATCCGCCAAGGTGGTAACGGCCACTGGGGTGGCGACTTCGGTCTCCAGCCAGGCATCCGTCACAATCTCACCCTCGGGATTATGACCCTGCCTACTGCCATGGTTTCCGTGGCAAGTGTACCACCATGAAAACCATGGCAGTAGGCACTATCAGTGCCAGGAAATTCCTTCCCTGACACTGATAGGGGTCTACCCTGACCCCTCCACGAGTCCTCCCCCCCCTCTCCTGCCCCCGCACATTTACACACCCACATGCGCACACATACACACTCATACACACACGCATACCCACATCCACCCACGCATGCACACATACATACTCATACACCGCAACACACCAACATACATTGTCGCACACACGCATTCACAACACACTACATACATGTACACGCTCATTCAATCATTCATGCATGCATTCAACGCAACTCACACCTGTGTGCAAGCATAAAAAAACAGACACACCCCCCCCACACACACAAACCCCCACACACATGCACACACCACCCCCCACCACCCTCTCCTGTTGGAGAACCCGACTTACCTGCTTGCAGGGGGTCTTCCGGCAGGAGAAGGGACGCGGCGCTGCTTTCAGCAGTAGTGTCTGCCAGCAAAACACTGCCAGGCCGTATCATTGCTCATGATACGGTCGCCGGTGTTTTGCTGGCGTGGCGCTGCTGCTGACAGCAGCGCCTCATTACCGCCGTCCGCCGCCCTGACTGTCAAAGGCATCCCACTAGCCTTCTGGCGGAATTCCGTCTCCGGTCATAATGCGGGTGGAAGGCTGATAGCCACGGTGACGGTATGCTGGCGGCCGTCACCATGGCGGTAGGCGGCAGTTACTGCCAAAGTTGTAATGAGGGCCTATATTTCTAGGGTGGGCCATCACTCACGTAATCACGTGGAATTACTTAAGAATTCAGATAGATTATATGAGAAGAGTAATTCAGCATTTAGCACTATTTCTTAGAGCAAAAATGCCCTTTTGGACCCAAAGTTGATGCAAGGATGCATTTTATACCAAGAATTAACACTAAATGCAACAGAAGAACATGAATTATGAGCAGTGGTGGCTCTTGTTTGCTAAATGTGCTCTTGGGATAGAATATTTCTCCAACTTACTTCCAGCATTTAGTGCTATTTTCTTAAGGCAAAATGCACTCCTGTATCCAAAATGAAAACGAGGATGCATTTTTGCACTAAGAAATAGCACTACATGCAGCAGAACATGACTAACCGGCAGTAATTGTATGAAAAGGATTGTAAAGTGTTACGCAATACAGGGATAGTGGCAAACACAAGAAGAGGAAGCAAGCAAATTACATTGACAAGTAAGCAAATCAGTGATAAAAATGTGGTGGTCCAAAGCCTACTCTAAGTATTAGTATAGCACACCGGGCCTATTCACAAATTGCATTTTGTAGTACTACAAATATATCCCTAAATGCTATTCACAAACCAATATGTGGTGATCCCCCCCCACCCCTGAATGCGGAGTTTCTGCAGATGAAGGTGTATTTTTTTCAGTACAGGTCGCTGTGATGTCATTACTACGTTTTACTTTGGCTGCATCAGTGCTCAGGTGGCATATCTAAGCCCCTGAGCACCGATTGAGATGTGGGACGTATCACTGGAAAAGGAGAATTTCCTTATTGCACCCACTAGACACCATGGCAATGGGGGAGTGGCCCCTTAGGCAAGGGCTTTGGCTCTCCCTAAACCCCATCAATATTCAGCAATTTTGCGCCCCCGAGGGGTGGATGGGGATGATTACTGCCCGGAGGAGCAGGTAGCCCACTAAAAACCAGGGACAACAAGAAATAGCATAAGAAAAGAAGGAGTGGTGGCTGGCCACCATGGGCATGGCAATGCCCCCACCCCAAATAGGGGCAAACAGTCTTTCTGCTCCATGACGGGCAGACTGAGCACTTAACCTAATCAGCCCACTAGATACAAAGTAAAAATACAGAAAACATATAGGGGGTCATTACAACATTGGTGGTAAAAGCCGCTTACCGCCGTGCAGAAGACTGGCAATACCCCGCCGCGGCCGCGGAATTCCGCCACAGCTATTATGACCCACATCTTGGAATCCGCCGAAATTCAGACACCCACACAACTCCGCCATACCAAAGGTCAGTGATAAATTGTCGGAAACAAATCCTCCACCGTCACGCCAACAGAAACACACCCATGCTATTACGACCCACGAATCCACGCAGCGGTCTTTCAACCGCGGTATTCCATTGGCGGTACACACCGCCGCGCACAAAATACACACACATCTCCAAAACACCGCCACATTGGACAATTCAAAATACACACACCTGATACACATACAAATACCAGTCCCACACACCCAACACAATATAAAACACACACCCACATCACCCACAAACCCCTACGACCCAAAATTAGAGACGAAGGCGACAGAGAGAGAGAGCACAGCAATAGGCAACCCCACCACACAGAGGCACACAACACCATCACCCACACAACATCCACGCACAAAACACCACACACCACTACACATCACCACATACACCACCCCACACATCACCTACACCACCCCATGGCACGCCAAAGACACCCCAGGTTTTCGGAGGAGGAGCTCAGGGTTATGGTGGAGGAAATCGTATGGGTAGAGCCACAGCTATTTGGATCACAGGTGCAGCACACCTCTATAGCTAGGAAGATGGAGCTATGGTGAAGAATAGTCGACAGGGTCAACGCAGTGGGACAACACCCAAGAAATCGGGAGGACATCAGGAAGAGGTGCAACGACCTACGGGGGAAGGTGCGTTCCGTGGTCTCCAGGCATAACATTGTGATTCAGCGGACTGGCGGCGGACCCCCACCTCCTCCCCCACAACTAACAACATGGGACAAGCAGGTCTTGACCATTATGCATCCTGAGGGCCTCGGAGGAGTCGGTGGAGGAATGGACACTGGTAAGTCAAATCTTAACTATCATATCCCCCACCCTACCTGCATGCTATCACACAACCCCACCCCCTCCCCTATCACTCCAACTCCTCACTAATGTACTAATAACACAAACCACCCATCGCAACACCAAGCCCTGCATGCAACTACAAAGCATGGACACCCATCACTAAAGCATGCCCACTGCACATACCCATAACAACCCCTAACCATCATCACACAAGCCCCCACACAGGAATGCTAGCACTGGGGTACACGCTCACCCACCCATTGCACACCATGACACACACACATGCAATAATCATGCTTTTATACCCCTGCAGGACCACTACCTAACGTCACCAGACAGGAGGGTCCAGACATCTCTACCCCACCCACAGAAGAGGCCCACAGTGATGACAGCAGCTCTGGCCAACTGGATCCAGATGACCAGCCCGGACCATTGTGGGCCTCGGGACAGTTGGTTCCCCTCGCACAGGCACAGCCCAACACTGACCTTCCACCCTCTGGTAACACCAGCACAGCACCCACCCAGCGGGCCCATACCTCCGTACCCAGGACACGTCAATCAGCTGTGTGTTCACCACTACAGGGAACCCAGGATAACCCACCACCCCAACAACAACAGGGACCTGGGGGCAGTGGTAGTGGGCACACGGTCCAGGGGACGGAGGCCCAGGAACACAGGGGAACTGGGAGGGCTGCTGTGCGACAGGGGGCGGACAGGCCTAGGGAACCCACTCTCCACGAGGCCCTCTCCTCCATCATGGGAGCATACCACCACTCCCAGGAGACAATGGCGACGGTCCTGGACAAGTTTCAGGAGACCCAGCGCATGCAGGACGAACTGTATTTGGGGTTCAGGGAGGAGCTCAGAACCATCAGCTCTGTGCTGGGCACCATCATAGGGGTGCTGAAGGACATACAGAAGACCATGAGGGACACTGTGGCACTCCAAGGGGCCCCTGACACTAACATGGACGATGAACTGCCCACCACCTCCGCCGGCGCTAGTGGACAGGACGCCCCGCCACAGGACCACCACCCCACCCCCTGCAGACGGAGAACCACCCCGCAAGCGGTCCCTGAGATCCAGGAACAGGACAGAGCAAGATGGCAAGACCCCCGCGACGAAATGAGACCACCCTGATTGTCATCCCACTGTCCCACTTTGTTACCCTGTCCAGATTGGAACTGTCCCAGCTCCACTTCCTATGCCCATATGGGCAGTGCACCTGGACTCTGCCATGGACATTCCTCCACCATCACCCATCACCATTTTGCCACCCACTCCAATAATTAGCACTTCAATAAACACCCTTGAACCACAAAACAATCTGGAGTCAGTCTGTGATTTTGAAAATGTGTATTATCTATGACAATGACAAAATCTGTTCGAAAATGTAATGTCAACATATCTATGTCACACATCACAAGCCCATGAAGGATGCAAGCAGATGACACACATTGGTAACCACACCTGTGAAACCGTAATGGAAATGTACCACTCAGTTAGCAAATACTGCTTCAAATTGACAGACAGGATAGAGGTAGAAATGTGAAATTAAATGTAATAGCAAAACAATTGTTCTCACCTGTGTGTCACTGGAAATATTGCTGTATGACAGAATGAAAATGTCACTTACCCAGTGTACATCTGTTCGTGGCATCAGTCGCAGTAGATTCGCATGTTCTGCAATAGCTCGCCATCTGGTGTTGGGCCGGAGTGTTACAAGTTGTTTTTCTTCGAAGAAGTCTTTCGAGTCACGGGACCGAGTGACTCCTCCTTTTGTCTCCATTGCGCATGGGCGTCGACTCCATCTTCGATTGTTTTTCCCCGCAGAGGGTGAGGTAGGAGTTGAATTGTAGTAATAGTGCCCATGCAATGGAGTGACTAAGTATGCACCTATTTAAGGTTGAGATGATACATATAGAAATAATTGAAGGTAACTTCCAAACTGCTACAGGCTCCCGGGGAGGCGGGTGGGCACATGCGAATCTACTGCGACTGATGCCACGAACAGATGTACACTGGGTAAGTGACATTTTCAGTTCGATGGCATCTGTCGCTGTAGATACGCATGTTCTGCATAGACTAGTAAGCAGTTATTTCCCCAAAAGCGGTGGATCAGCCTGTAGGAGTGGAAGTAGTCTGAAATAATGTCCTTAATACGGCTTGACCTACTGTGGCTTGTTGTGCGGATAACACGTCTACACAGTAGTGCTTGGTGAATGTGTGAGGCGTAGACCATGTGGCTGCCTTACATATTTCTTGCATTGGGATGTTTCCTAGAAAGGCCATGGTAGCACCTTTCTTTCTGGTTGAGTGTGCCCTTGGTGTAATGGGCAGCTGTCGTTTAGCTTTAAGGTAGCAGATTTGGATGCATTTAACTATCCATCTGGCTATACCTTGTTTTGAAATTGGGTTTCCTGCGTGAGGTTTTTGAAATGCAATAAAGAGTTGTTTAGTCTTTCTGATGTTTTTTGTTCTGTCAATGTAATACATTAATGCTCTTTTGACATCTAATGTATGTAGTGCCCTTTGAGCTACGGTATCTGGCTGTGGAAAGAACACTGGAAGTTCCACTGTTTGATTTAGATGGAACGGTGAAATAACCTTTGGCAAAAATTTAGGATTGGTCTTTAGGACGACTTTATTTTTGTGTAGTTGTATAAAAGGTTCCTGTATAGTAAACGCCTGAATCTCGCTTACTCTTCTCAGGGAAGTAATGGCGATGAGAAATGCCACCTTCCAGGTTAGGAACTGTATGTCGCAGGAGTGCATGGGTTCAAAAGGTGGACCCATAAGTCTAGTTAGGACAACATTTAGGTTCCATGAAGGAACAGGTGGTGTTCTTGGTGGTATAATTCTCCTAAGGCCCTCCATGAATGCTTTAATGACTGGTATTTTATATAGGGAAGTTGAATAGGTAGTCTGCAGGTATGCAGATATTGCTGCAAGGTGAATCTTAATGGAAGAGAAAGCTAGGTTAGATTTTTGTAAGTGAAGCAAGTAACCCACTACATGTTCTGGAGTTGTGTGTAATGGTTGTATTTGATTAATATGGCAGTAGCAAACAAACCTCTTCCATTTACTTGCATAGCAGTGCCTGGTGGATGGCCTTCTTGCTTGTTTTATGACTTCCATACATTCTTGGGTAAGTTGTAAGTGCCCGAATTCTAGGATTTCAGGAGCCAGATTGCTAGATTCAGCGATGCTGGATCTGGGTGTCTGATCTTTTGGTTGTGCTGTGTCAACAGATCTGGCCTGTTGGGCAATTTGATGCAGGGTACCACTGATAGGTCTAGCAGCGTTGTGTACCAGGGTTGCCTTGTCCAAGTTGGTGCTATCAATATGAGTTTGAGTTTGCTTTGACTGAGTTTGTTTACCAGGTAAGGAAGGAGAGGGAGAGGAGGAAAAGCGTAAGCAAATATCCCTGACCAGTTCATCCATAGGGCATTGCCTTGGGATTGTTTGTGTGGGTACCTGGATGCGAAGTTTTGGCATTTTGCGTTCTCCCTTGTCGCAAACAAGTCTATCTGAGGTGTTCCCCAGAGTTTGAAATAAGTGTTCAGAATTTGGGGGTGAATTTCCCATTCGTGGACCTGTTGGGGATCTCGAGAGAGATTGTCTGCGAGTTGATTTTGTATCCCTGGTATAAACTGTGCAATTAGGCGAATTTGGTTGTGAATTGCCCAATGCCAAATTTTTTGTGCTAGCAGGCTTAACTGCGTGGAGTGCGTCCCTCCCTGCTTGTTTAGATAATACATTGTTGTCATGTTGTCTGTTTTGACGAGAATGTATTTGTGAACTATTATTGGTTGGAAAGCTTTTAGTGCTTGAAAAACTGCTAGCAGTTCTAGGTGATTGATATGCAGTTTTGTTTGATGTACGTTCCATTGTCCTTGTATGCTGTGTTGATCGAGGTGTGCTCCCCACCCTGTCATGGAAGCATCTGTTGTTATTACGTATTGTGGCACTGGGTCTTGGAAAGGCCGCCCCTTGTTTAAATTTATGTTGTTCCACCACAGAAGCGAGAGGTAAGTTTGGCGGTCTATTAACACCAGATCTAGAAGGTGACCCTGTGCTTGAGAGCACTGTGATGCTAGGCATTGTTGTAAGGGCCTCATGTGCAGTCTTGCGTTTGGGACAATGGCTATGCATGATGACATCATGCCTAGGAGTTGTAATACCATCTTTGCCTGTATCTTTTGTGTTGGATACATGCGTTGTATGATGGTGTTGAAATTTTGAATTCTTTGTGGACTTGGAGTGGCTACTCCCTTTGATGTGTCTATTATGGCTCCCAGGTATTGTTGTACCTTGCGTGGCAGAATTTTGGATTTTGTGAAATTGACGGTGAACCCGAGTTTGAAGAGGGTTTGTATGATCTGATTTGTGTGATTTGAGCACTGTATGAACGAATGGGCCTTGATTAGCCAGTCGTCCAAATATGGGAACACATGTATTTGCTGCCTTCTTATGTGTGCAGCGACTACCGCTAGACATTTGGTAAAGACTCTTGGTGCGGTTGTTAATCCGAAAGGCAGTACCTTGAATTGGTAATGTATTCCTTTGAATACAAACCTTAGGTATTTCCTGTGAGATGGGTGTATTGGTATATGGAAATAAGCATCCTTGAGGTCTAAAGTTGCCATGTAGTCGTGTAGTTTTAGCAATGGCAATACTTCTTGTAGTGTGACCATGTGGAAGTGGTCTGATTTGATGAAAGTGTTCACTACTCTGAGGTCTAGGATTGGTCTCAGCGTTTTGTCCTTCTTTGGTATCAGAAAGTACAGTGAGTAAACTCCTGTGTTTATTTGTGTGTTTGGCACTAATTCGATTGCATTCTTTTGCAATAGTGCCTGCACTTCTATCTCCAGGAGATTGGAATGGTGTGTTGTTAAATTTTGTGCTTTTGGTGGTATGTTTGGAGGGAATTGTAGAAATTCTATGCAATAACCATGTTGGATAATTGCTAGAACCCAAGTGTCTGTAGTGATTTCCTCCCATGCTTTGTAATAATGACCTATTCTTCCCCCCACTGGTGTTGTGTGGAGGGGGTGAGTGACATGTGAGTCATTGTTTAGTAGTAGGGGTTTTGGGGCTTTGAAATCTCCCTCTATTTCTAGGGAATTGCCCTCCTCTATATTGTCCCCGAAAACCTCCTCTATACTGTCCCTGGTAAGTGGACGGTGTTGCTTGTGAGGTGCTGGCTTGTGTGCTTTGACCCCGAAACCCCCCTCGAAAGGGCGTTTTACGGAATGTGCTGTAATTCCCTCTGCTCTGCGGGGAGTAGAGTGCGCCCATGGCTTTGGCAGTGTCCGTATCTTTTTTGAGTTTCTCAATCGCTGTGTCCACTTCTGGACCGAACAGTTCTTTTTCATTAAAAGGCATATTGAGAACTGCTTGTTGAATCTCTGGTTTAAATCCAGACGTTCAGAGCCATGCATGCCGTCTGATAGTTACAGATGTATTAATTGTCCGTGCAGCTGTATCTGCAGCGTCCATGGAGGAACGTATCTGGTTGTTGGAGATGGTCTGTCCCTCCTCAACCACTTGTTTCGCCCTATTTTGGAAGTCCTTGGGCAGATGTTCAATGAGATGTTGCATCTCGTCCCAGTGGGCTCTGTCATAGCGCGCAAGTAGTGCCTGGGAGTTCGCGATGCGCCACTGGTTTGCAGCTTGTGCTGCGACTCTTTTACCAGCTGCATCGAACTTGCGGCTTTCTTTATCTGGGGGTGGTGCATCTCCAGATGTGTGAGAGTTGGCCCTTTTCCTAGCTGCTCCTACAACAACAGAGTCTGGTGGCAGCTGTGTAGTGATGAAAACCGGGTCCGTAGGAGGCGGCTTATACTTCTTTTCCACCCGTGGTGTGATTGCCCTACTTTTGACCGGCTCCTTAAATATGTCTTTTGCGTGCCGGAGCATACCAGGGAGCATAGGCAGGCTTTGGTAGGAGCTGTGGGTGGAGGAGAGTGTGTTGAACAAGAAATCATCCTCGACCTGTTCTGAGTGGAGGCTTACGTTATGAAATTGTGCTGCTCTAGCCACCACCTGAGAGTACGCGGTGCTGTCTTCTGGTGGAGATGGCTTTGTAGGGTAGGCCTCCGGGCTGTTATCTGACACTGGGGCGTCGTATAGGTCCCATGCGTCCTGATCTTGGTCACCCTGGCTCATGGTGGTGTGAGCTGGGGAGTGAGATGGAGTTTGTGCTGGTGAAACGTTAATCACGGGCGGAGGAGAGGGTGGTGGTGTAATTCTTTTAACCACTTTTGGTTGTGGTGCTTGTTCCGTCTGGAACTCCAACCTTCTCTTTCTCCTAATGGGGGGAAGGGTGCTTATTTTTCCTGTCCCCTGCTGAATGAAGATACGCTTTTGCGTATGGTCCACATCAGTTGCTTGTAGCTCTTCCTCAAACCTATGCTTTTGCATTTGGGAGGTTAGCGAGTGCTCTTCTGTATAAGAGCCTGAAGCTGGGTCGCTTGCAGTTTGTTTCGGCGTTGAAACTTTGTCTGCGTGTTTTTTCGGCTCCGAGGTGACTTTTTTCCTTTTCGGGGCCGAAACCTCTCGGCGTCGATCTGTTTCGGTGCCGCTGTCTCGGCGTCGAGCCGTGTCCACACCGGTATCTCGGTGTCGAGGCTTGTCTCCAGCACTTTCTCGGTCCCGAGAAGGCTGCGTGCCGGTGTCTCGACCGGAGTCGGACGATCTCGGCACTGTTTTGGCCTTTTTCGGTGCCGACGGTCGGTCACCGAATTTATGGGTCGAGCCATGGCCTGGTGGCAGTGGCGTCCCCTGGGCCTTGTAAATGTTTCTCTGTGTGTTTTTCGACGTCTTACTCACGGTTTGTGTATCGTCGAATCCTTCGGAGTCTGAGTCTTGGATCGAGAAGGTACCTTCTTCTTCCTGTTCCTCGAACTCCCGTTGGGCTGTCGGTGCGGACGCCATTTGAAGTCTTCTGGCTCGACGGTCTCGGAGTGTTTTTCGGGACCGGAACGCACGACAGGCCTCGCAGGTGTCTTCGCTGTGCTCAGGTGACAGGCACAGGTTGCAGACCAAGTGTTGGTCTGTGTAGGGGTATTTATTGTGGCATTTGGGGCAGAAACGAAACGGGGTCCGTTCCATCGGCGTTCTTCAGCACGCGGTCGGGCCGACCAGGCCCCGACGGAGGATCGAAAAACTACCCCGAAGGGCACCGGAGCTCTTCGATCTTCGATGCGGTGTGGAATCTAAGTACGCCGATCCCGAACGCAACAATACCGACGAAAATCTTCCGAAATTAGCTAATTTTCCGTTCCGAAACTCGGAGCGACAGGAACACGTCCGAACCCGATGGCGGAAAAAAAACAATCGAAGATGGAGTCGACGCCCATGCGCAATGGAGACAAAAGGAGGAGTCACTCGGTCCCGTGACTCGAAAGACTTCTTCGAAGAAAAACAACTTGTAACACTCCGGCCCAACACCAGATGGCGAGCTATTGCAGAACATGCGTATCTACAGCGACAGATGCCATCGAACTCACTGTTATCAATGTTTTCTTCCTCTGCTTCCTCCTCATCACTGTCCACAGGCTCCACAGCTGCCACAACACCGTCATCTGGACCATCCTCCTGCAGAAAAGGCACCTGGCGTTGCAAAGCAAGATTGTGAAGCATCGAGCAGGCGATGATGATCTGGCACACCTTCCTTGGTGAGTAGAATAGGGAACCACCTGTCATATGGAGGCACCTGAACCTGGCCTTCAGGAGGCCGAAGGTGCGTTTGATCACCCTCCTAGTCTGCCCATGGGCCTCATTGTAGCGTTCCTCTGCCCTGGTCCTGGGATTCCTCACTGGGGTCAATAGCCATGACAGGTTGGGGTAACCAGAGTCCCCTAATAGCCACACATGGTGCCTCTGGAGTTGACCCATCACATAAGGGATGCTGCTATTCCGCAGGATGTAGGCGTCATGCCCTGAGCCAGGGAACATAGCATTTACCTGCGAGTTGTACTGGTCTGCCAAACATACCATCTGTACATTCATCGAATGATAACTCTTCTGGTTCCTGTACACCTGATCACTCCTGTGGGTGGGGACCAAAGCCACATGGGTCCCATCAATGGCGCCTATGATGTTAGGGATATGTCCCAGGGCATAGAAGTCACCTTTAACTGTAGCCAAATCCTCCACCTGAGGGAAAACGATGTAGCTCCTCACGTGTTTCAGCAGGGCAGACAACACTCTGGACAACACGTTGGAAAACATAGGCTGGGACATCCCTGATGCCATGACCACTGTTGTTTGAAATGACCCACTTGCTAGGAAATGGAGTACTGACAGCACCTGCACTTGAGGGGGGATTCCTGTGGGATGGCGGATTGGTGATATCAGATCTGGCTCCAACTGGGTACACAGTTCCTGGATTGTGGCACGGTCAAACCTGTAGGTGATGATTAAATGTCGCTCCTCCATTGTCAACAGGTCCACCAGCGGTCGGTACAACAGAGGATTCCGCCATCTCCTCACATGTCCCAGCTGACGGTGCCTAGGAAGGACAACAGCGACCACAGAGTCAAGCAACTCAGAGGTATGTACACACAGCTACACAGAACACGAAACATAATCCAAAAAGTTGTCTGTAAGTGTGTTGAGTCCAGGCCTAGGTATGTGTGACGCAGTTGTAAATGAAGCCATGTGGGCCCCTGAAATGGCGGCTGCCTGACCTCTAAAGTGGGACAATGGGATGTGAGGTAACTGCGCTGGCGTTGTACACCGTCGCGGTAGGCGGTCGAAGACAGCGGCACAATGCTGCATTGGTTAACATTGGACACTATGGGTCCCAGGAGCCAATGATGAAGTGCGCCGGCGGTGATGATACGCACTGCCGCGGATGTCACCGCCGCGGACGTGACCACCATTTTCTATCTGTTCAATCACTCGATACCTGATCTTCGACAGGAGAGGACCTACACTGCAAGTGCTGCTGTGACCTCGGTCTGGAAGAGACAATGGCACGTGCGTCTGGGGAAAGGGCCCCTGCCTTCACTGCACAGGAATTGGAGAAGCTCGTGGATGGGGTCCTCCCCAGTACACGCTACTCTACGGTCCTCAAGACCAACAGGTGAGTACATAGGGTCAAAGTTGTATGGGCTATGCCTGGGTGGAGAGGGCTAGATGTAAGTAGAAAGGGGGCAGAGTTATGCGAGCATGAAGGAGTGTGAATGCATGCGCCACATGGCAAGGGCAGGGATGTGGGCCACTCACTAAGACGGTGCAGTTGGTAATGACTTCTCTTCTTCCCCTGTACATGTCATGTAGGTCAGCGCCCACCAGAAGAAGGATATTTGGTGTGCCATCGCCAAGGACGTCCGGACCCTGGGGGTCCACCAGAGACGGAGCACCCACTGCCGTAAAAGATGGGAGGACATTCGCCGCTGGAGCAAGAAGATGCCGGAGGCTCAGCTGGGGATGGCCTCCCAACTTGGGAGGGGTGCCCGTCGCACCATGACCCCCTGATGTTCAGGATCCTGGCGGTGGCCTACCCTGAGTTGGATGGGCGCATGAGGGCATCACAGCAGACACAAGGTGGTGAGTACACTCACATTCTCATGACTTTGCGTGCAGTGGAGGGGTCTGGGTGGGGGAGGAGGGCTGTGGGTTTCCCTAGGCCAAGGCGAGTTCCGTAGGCTAGGCCCCTCCGTAATGCAGGCCATGTGCCACTCCACCCCACCTCTGTAGAGTGCCAAGTACAGGTATACATGCCCCTGTGTCATCTATGCGGGCAGATGACATTCAAAGCCATGTAGGCCATATCCCAGGAACTGCATCAGTAGAGGCCAAGAGCACAGCGTAGTGCAGGGGGCTGCTGTGTCTGTATTGTCCGCCAACGGTAGCGGTAAGCCATTCACTCAACCTGTCTTTCTTCTGTTTCCCCACCCCTTTTTGTGCTCTCCATGTTCTTTTGTGCATCAGCATCATCAGGCGGATGTACAGGGGCACCGGAGCACGAGGGGGCTGCATCCCACATGGCTATAGAGGGCCACACCATGGACTCAGAATACACCAGTGGGACGGAGGGCGAGGGGAGCTTCACGGCGGTCAGTGGATCAGCAAACAGCGACACAGACTCGTCCTCCGATGGGAGCTCCCTTGTGGTGGCGGCACCATCTGTGCCCCCCACTTCTACAGGTACAGCCGCCACCTCTGCCTATCCCAAGCACACCATCAGACCAGCCTGCACACACGTCAACACACAAGGGCAGCTCAGGCAAACATAGGCACCACACATCCCACAGGCACTCACACAAGCATCACCCACATACAGACACAGCAACATCCCCTGCCTCCACTGTGTCCCCCTCCTTGTCGTCTCCCTCCTCCCTCCCAGTGTCGTCTACACTCTCACCTGCATGCACTACCACTACAGCCACTAGTACGCGCACCAGAGCACCCAGCACCACACCCCGCTCACCTGCACTCACCACCCCCACTACCATTTACACGTCCCCTGTGTCCTCTCCCAGTGTGTCTGTGACGCCCCCTCCCAAAGTACACAAACGCGGGCACACACACACCCAACATCCATCCACCTCACGACAGCCTCCAGAACATGCACCTGCACCCAAAGCATCAAAAGTTACACCTCCTACGACCACCTCCTCTTCCTCCACTCCCAGCCCCCCTCTAGCTACCCGTCCCAGTGTTCGTCAGAAACTTTTCCTGAGCAACCTTGACCTCTGTCCCATCACCCCCCCTCCAATTCATAGGTCCCGTAGTAGCACCTCAGACAAAAAGATTCCGGTACCAGTGGTGCCGGTTAGAGGTATGTGGAGTGCACCGGGCACCAGAGCAGCCAGTGTGACACGAAGCCACAGCACTGCCAGTCCACCCCCTGTGAAGCACCAGAAGTTGGACAGTACCCGACGGGAGAGGGGGAAGACACCTGCCGGCAAAGCCGCCCACAAGGGTCCCGGGGGGAGTGTCGAGTCAGCTGTGACTCCTCCCAAGGTGGTGAAGGGGCAGAAGAAATCTCCAAAGTCTGGGAAGAGCAGCACAGCGGAGAAGGCCGCCATCCTCCCCGCTGCTCAAGACGCCACCGCCAGCCCCATCGTCACTGGTCAGGAGACCACAGCCGGAGTCAGTGCCCAGGAGGGTAGCACAATCGTCACTGGTCAGGAGACCACCGCCGGAGTCAGTGCCCAGGAGGGCAGCACAATCGTCACTGGTCAGGAGACCACCGCCGGAGTCAGTGCCCAGGAGGGCAGCACAATCGTCACTGGTCAGGAGACCACCACCTGAGTCAGTGCCCAGGAGGGCAGCACAATCATCACTGGTCAGGAGACCACCGCCAGAGTCAGTGGCCAGGAGAGCCCCGGCAGCCAAAGCCCCACTGGGCAATGAGGGACCGTCATGGCACACACCGCTGCACAGGTCGGAGACAGCAAAGTCAAGCAGCGCTGAACAGGGCAAGCACCGCTGAACAGGACAAAGACCGCCATGGAAAGCACCACTGAACAGGGCAAGCACCGCTGTACAGGGCAAAGACAGCTTAACAGGGCAAAGACCGCCATGGACAGCACCGCTGAACAGGGCAAGCACCGCTGAAGAGGGCATAGACCGCCATGGACAGGACCGCTGAACAGGGTAAGCACCACCAACTCAAGCATCGTTTGCCCATGAGCGGCAGGGTCAGTGACGGAACTGGGTCCGTCATGGGGAGCGTGAAGCACTCTGGGCACCAGTCCCCCTCCAGAACCAGTGGAGACTGTTATCGACTTGAGAGACTGTGGCTTTGCACTCCCCAGGATGGTACAGTGGGCAAACCACCCAGGATGGTCCAGTGGGCAAACCACCCACTAAAAAGACTTGAGAGACTGTGGCTTTGCACTCCCCAGGATGGTACAGTGGGCAAACCACCCACTGAAAAGACTTGAGAGACTGTGGCTTTGTACTCCCCAGGATGGTCCAGTGGGCAAACCACCCACTGAAAAGACTTGAGAGACTGTGGCTTTGCACTCCCCAGGATGGTCCAGTGGGCAAACCACCCACTGTAAAGACTTGAGAGACTGTGGCTTTTCACTCCCCAGGATGGTCCAGTGGGCAAACCACCCACTGAAAAGACTTGAGAGACTGTGGCTTTGCACTCCCCAGGATACATCAATGGGCATGGAGCCCCGTCGTGGATCTGGCGTGGTGCTGTCATCCGGCTGAGGTGCCCCCCATTACCTTCCCCCTGAGGTGCCTGTTGTATTTCTATCTGATGCCCCTGCAGTGTTCTCTCCGTTTCAGGAAAGGTATCGTGTGTGGGCCTCGCCCATGCATTTTGGGCCCAGTGGTCCACGGACATTGAAATGTGCATACCTGCACTACTAATCGTGATGTATATATTTGGAATGTGTACATATTTATGTATATATGAGCTTACTGTATTTTGATACATTACAATGGTTGTACTCATTTAGTTTTGTCTTTGCATTCTTCCAGGGGGGGTTGGGGGTTGTTACTGTGATGTTTGGAAATGCATTGGTGTGTGTGTTGTAGTGGGTGAGGGTCAGGTTGGGGGTGGGGGTGTTGCATGTGTGCGTCCCTGACTTTTGCCTCCCCCCTCCCCTATGTCGTAGGTGCAGAACTCACCATTGTCTTCGGCGCCGCCGTTGCTGATGTTCGTAGAGGAGCAGGAAGACAAGCGCAGGGAGTATTTGGAGTTCCGGCTCCATGGTGCCCTCCTTCCTCGTGAAGTGTGTTAAGGTGAGTGTTTTCCCATTGCAAAAGCTGTTTCCGTCGTGTTTTTATCCACGGTGAATCCGCCCCGGAAAAGGTGGCGGATTGGCCTGTTGTAATACTGTGGGCGGTACTTTGTCTTCCGCCTGTCTGTTGGCGGTCACCGCCGTGCTGCTTGTCTGTACCGCCGTGGCGGTTGGAGTGTTAAAGTGGCTGTCTATGTTGGCGGTTTCCGCCACGGTCATAATTCCTTTTTTTTTTTTCGCCGGCCTGTTTGCGTTATTACCGGCGCTTTAACACCGTCCGCCAGGGTTGTAATGACCCCCATAGTGAGCAAGGCCATGCCCCACCCCAAAAAGATTCAATAGCGTTTTCTGTGTTTCCTGCTTCACCGCCCCCTCCCCCACAGGGTGGATGGGGGCAATAACCCCCTGTGAAAGCCCACTGGACACCAGAGATAATGATAAACAATAGAAAAATGGGTGGGAGCTGCTTACTATGGACATGACCACGCTCCAACCCCAAAAAAGAGCAATCAGTCCTTCTGCCAACTCTCCCCCCCCTCTCTCTCCCCCAGGGGGGGCAGAAAGCCAACTAGACCCTATGGAAAGATACAAAACAAAAAAAAAAACACGGGGTGGCTAGCCACCATTGACATTGCCATGCCCGACCCCAAAAAAGGGTGTAACAGTCAGTATGCCCCCTGGGGCAGATTGGGCAATTATACCCAATATACTCTCCCCGGGGCTAGGGGTAGAAAGCCCACTAGACATCTGGGATACAAATTAGTGATTAGAAAAAGGAGGGGTGGGGCTGCTCACAAAGGGCATGTGTATTCCCCACCCCAAAAAGGGGCAAACAATCATTCTTGTCCCACGGGGGGCAGATTGGAGATTTGCCCCAATCAACCCACTAGAAACTAAGGAAAATAAAGAATAAAACATAGGGGTAGGGACAGCCTACAATTGGCATGGCCATGTCCCACACCAAAAAGATTCAATAGTTTGCCTGCCCCACCACAGAGGATGGATGGGGGCAACTACCTTCCAGTAAAAACTAGAGCACAAAATTTACAGCTGCAGAGATTGCAAAAAAAGGGAACATTTTCATTGGAAAAATGTGATTTGTCCATGTTGTGTTTTGGGCCCATTCATGTTGCAGGCAATAGGCCTACCTGCACCAGTGAGGCACCATTTATATCAGGAGACTTGGGAGAAGGCTGGGTGATGGAATTTGTGGCTCCCCACAGATTCTAGAACTTTCCATCACAGAAACGTTGAAAAGTGTGTTTTTTAAAAACAAATTTTAGGTTTGCAGGGGCTTCTGTATAAGAAAAACTGGGGAGAGCTACACAAGACACCACACTGTGGATTTCCCCAAGAATCTAGTTTTAACAAACTTGCAGGTTCACTAAGTTTCCCTGGGTGCCAGCTGAGGCAGGGCCCATAATCAAAAGCTACCCAGTTTGCAAAAAAGGCTCAGGTTTCAGTTTAAAAAATGTGCAGAGTCCATGTTGCATTGTGGGCCCTTTTCTGCCAAGGGAAGTAGGCCTAACCACACAAATGAGATACTATTTGTATCAGAAGACGTATGGAAACATAGAATAGTAAAACATTTGTTAGTACTTATTGGATTTCTTTGCTTTTGTGCCTTCCAAATGTAAGTGAGTGGGTAAGAAAGAAGGCATTTTGAAAAATAACATACACATTCAGAGATGTACAAATAACCACTGCTCCTAAACTCAGAATGTGGTATCGATTTCAGAACTATATAGGCTTCCTTCATGCCTATTTTTCACTCTTCATAGTTTACCATATAAGTTGCTCCATACTTGATACACAATGAAAAACCTTTGTAAGATCCAGCTCAGTTGCTGACTCTGAGGACCTCAGGTTCTTCGACAACTTATATACCCTAGATATCCCCACAACCAGAAGAGTCTAGCAGATGTAATGGAATTATGCTTTTGTAAATTGGCCATCATGACAGGAAGTTACAGATGAATATGTTGTTACAAAGGGCCTTTTCTGTACTCCTTTGCAATATTTGTTTATTTAAACAGTTAGTTTTTTGGGGAAAACCATAAGGGATGCATAGCTTTCAGGAATCAATCAAGGGTTCACACCAGTTTCCAACACAAACTGGAAGTAGGTTGAACACACAAATATTACGAAGAATAGGCTACATCTTTGAAAAATGCCAAGACTGTGGTAACAAATTCAGCTCTGCATGTTCTAAAAAGCTGGATAAATGGTAGTTTAACACAGCAAACCTTTTCTTGATGTTGTTTTTAGGGGACAAAACAATTTCTCAGTCTCCTACAAGAATTCCACAAAACATGGGTAGCGTTGGAATCTCATGATATTTGGAAAAAAGGATGCAAAATTTAGCGTAAATACTTTATGTGCAACACAAAGTTATGGAGGCCTAAGCCCAAAATACGTCAAATAGCGAAAAAGGTCTCAGCAGTGGGGTAAAACAGCCACTGCAGTTAGGAGGTCAAATAGGAATAAGGATGTACTAGTTGTCTGTGTGGTCAACAAGTATGCAATGCTTTTACACAAAAACAAGAAACCAGAAATTAGAAAAAATAAACATCCTTTTTCGAATCTACTGGGTTAGGTGTAGCTATGACGAAATTGTTACACTGGATAGTAATTAATATACTTACTGAAACTGTTTAAAGAGGTCTTCAAAGGACAACGTCATCTGCTTTTAAGGGAGATCCTGGCTAAGGATCACCAGTATCAGAACTGAAGCCTAGTTGGGGTGAGGTAACTTTGCACAAATTTCAGGTCTACTGGTGGCTAGTGGTTTGTAGATCCAGGCTGACTGTGAAATCGTATTGACTAATGTCTAGCAGAGTCTGAACTTAAGACACTCATCTATACTCTGACCAGTGTATAAATATCTTGCTTTATTTTTCCCAACTGTGATAAAGGTCTAGCTTATTGTGTAAAGAAATTACAGACTGCAATAAGAATTCAAAAGTTACAAGTAATCAATAATCAAATTTGTTTTCGAGCCAGTCTCTCCTCCGGATAGCTTAGTCTAGTGAAATCTCCAAAATGTGCCTACCATGTCTTCAGCGTAGACTGTTTCATCTTTGGCAGCCCCCGTTACATTATTCCCTGGAACATCCGTGGCAGACACTGAACACACAAACCCTGGAACTCGCTCTGCCTCAGTGAAGTCAACAGACCTGTAAAGAAAGGAAGCATGGAAGTTATGGAAACATATCTGCAGGTACCTGGTTTCTATGAGTCAAAAACGTCTCTGAATAGTATTTTTAAGTCTGGCTTTAATGCTCACTAAGGTAATTCATTCGAAACTTGCAATGGAAAAGGAAAAACAAATAATTCATCTAGGGATTGTAAACAAAATATGATGATCTTTTGGGTTTTACTGGTACAATTTATTGCAGCTTTGGCGTTGGTGACATTTGATGTCCCATTGTGTGTGCATCCACCTCACATACATAGTTGATGAAAATGTGCCCTGCTTTGTCACACTTCTTGCCTCAGGAGAGTGTTGTACACGATATCAGAGTCCTTAGTGTGCCAGAAAGATATACCTATTGCACTAAGTAACCACAGTATGCCTCCATTCACACTTTGCATTTGACCAGAGCATCTTTTTTGTTTTCTTGAAGTGTAAATTAAACAGAATAGCCATATCTTTTATTATGGCCAGCCCATTCAGCAAAGTAAACTCTACTCCACCTAGATTTACTTTTACATTTATTACAGTAAAGGTACTCCATGCATGTTTCAATTTAATATCTATACCATAGATAGTTTGCTAATAATCAAGTGTTTTTTGTGTTAATATAAAATTCAGCAAATTTCTTCAATGTGTATTCTTATAATTCCCTTTCTGTTTCTTGCAGTGGTGTGAAGAGATGCAAAGAGCAGATGGGTTTCCTTCCTTTTATGTGCATGAAACAGAAAATTATCTCAAAAGAACCTTGCTGCCAGAGCTCTGTAAGTACCTATGGTGCACACAGAGAAGCGTGCATTGCCTGCCCAAGATAGATTCTGGAGTTAACACCAGGTGGGACGCAGGTTGTGGAAGTGGCGCAACAGTATGCTCCGACTCTTGGAGCTCCGGGTTTGCCTGGGAATTTTGTGAAAAGAGCATTGTACCAGAAGTGGGATATGTACAGAGTAAGCATCCTTCCAAGGCATTTCACTAAATGGGTATCCATTCCAATGAAACATAAATTGAGGCCTCTTTCTAATGATAACTTCCTAACGCTAACAATGCGAATATCACAAATTTCTTGCACTGCAAACTCCAGTTATTGTTCCCCAAAAAAGGCAGAAGCATAGAAAAAAATGTCGAGTCTGTAAGGTTTCAGTTGGAGGGAATGAAACACTAGAAACATTTTCCAATTAAGCGGCTATTAAAGCTTGAAGGCAACAGGAATAATTAGTATTGTGCAGACACGAGGCAGTGCGTTGTAGTTCCATGCACCTAACCCATATCACCTAATATGTACTTGAAATTCAATAGAAATTGACAAGTTGCTAACACGTGCACTCATTCCAGCACCTGCTGCCAAGGTGCAATACTACAAAGGAACTATAAACAAGTCATTTGCTAACGGTGCACCATCTTAGACAACATTAAAAAGTCCTTATCTCATGCTGTCAACAGTCTGACAACTGATCTACGCTTGCGACAGCATGAAATAATGTTCTGATATTGAGTGCATTGGACGCTTTGCTTACAATTACGAACATTTCCTGGATATGGCTTATTTATAGGAATTTAATTAATGGCCCTGAAGAAGTCCTGTTGTATGGACGAAACGTGTTGGCTGTTTCTGCTATGAATGTGTGTCTATTTCAAAAAGAAAAAGAAGAATAATGAGAAGATTTAAAATGGATTGATATTATGAATTGGACTTTTTAATGTTGCCTAGCGTGGTGCACCGTTAGCAAATGACTTGCAGCAGGAATAGTTATTTGAATAATCTCCAAAGAATCATGGTTTAAATTCGAAAGATGAGGAGAGCGAAACAGAGGACAACCAAACCTTAACCCGATTTCTTAATCAGGAGAATGAGTTTGATGGGCATCAATGTTGAACTTAGAGATTGAACAAAATCTAATATCTAATTGTTTGCTACTTTTGAACAAAACTGGATGCCACGGGGACCAGACTGAACTTCAGAATCTCTAAAGTAACATCCTAGGATGAAGATAAAATGTAGATATCTGAGTGGGACTATGGATGGAGTTGTTATAGGAAAACTCAGCCAGGACTAGAAAGGAAGACCGGCCACTCTACGTTGCATATTCCTAAGAGACTGTAGGTTGAGATGGCCTGTGTGGATTTCGAAAGGCTCACAAGCACCCATCAAAACAATGTCTCCACTCAGAACAAGTTATTTCAATAGCCAGAACTTCCCGTTCCACAACAGAAATAAATCTTACACAGTCATATAGAAGGGTAGGCAGATGGAAAATGGGATCTTATAGCCCATCATCTTTATGAAGCTATAAAATGACAGCACCAATGGCTCCATCTGAGACATCAGTCTCAACCATAAATCTCTTAGTTGGATGAGAATGTTGCAAGATTGGGGCTAGAGTGAAAACTAATTTCAATTCTTTGAAAGCTTCTTTGGCTAGAGTTCCCAGCGGAAATGATGCTAAGCATATCATTCTCTAGGATGCGGGTGATGTTACTCGCTAACTGAGCAAAACCACCAATGAACTGGCAATAGAATTTGGGGAGCCCAAGAAAAACCTGGGTCTCCTAAATTGTAGAAGGGGAAGGCTAATCCAGAATGGCAGAAGCATTCCGCAGGTTCATGGAAATTCCTGTGTTGTTCAAATAGAAACCTAGATATTCTACCTCCGACTGGTTCAACTCAACAGTTTTCAGGATTGTAGAAGAGTTGGTTCTTATGGAGTCTGGTTAGCACTAGACTGATCTGTTGGTGGAGTTAAAGGAGATCTTTAGACTAGACCAGGATACCACTGAGGTAGACTACGACAGCTTGATTAAGCATGTCAGCAAAGATGTGGACCATAAAATGCTGGAAGACAGCTGGTACATTTCTCAAGAAAAAAAACATGATCTGACATTCAACGTGATTTGGTGGGTGTCTGAAGACCATCTTCCACTTGTTGACTTCCTTAATTCAGAGAAGGTTTTATGCTCCATGAACAACCAATTTGGTGAATGTAATAGAGCCCCCTTATGGAGTCTAAAATATTCTTAATTAAAGGAATAGCGTAACTATCCTTCATCGTAATTTCATTCAGCTCTCTGAATTCAATGCAGAGTCTTAGTTCATTTTATTTTTTTGTGACAAAAAACATAGAAGCTCCTATGCAGGAGGAAGGTCTGGTGAGCAAACCATTCTGTAAATTTTCCTATTGTCGTCTTAGGATCTTTTTTCAACCTCTGAGAGGAATAAACTCTCTCCAATGGAACAGTAGCTCTGCATTTGATAAAAATGACACATTTGAATTCCTGCTGGGGGGCAAAAATAACTTAGTGGGTTTCTCGAATAAGTCAACAAAGCTCTGGTAATGAGCAGATATACCTTGAGGAAGATTTATCATGTTAGGGTCTGAAACATTGGCTGTAACCATTTCCCTGGGGGTTCAGTAGTCTTCAGATGAATGCCAATTATTGTGGCAGAACTGGGATGACAGGGAAATGGTCTCCCAATTGATGTAAAGGTGATGGCAAGTCAGCCATGGAACACTTAATATAACAGTGTGATTGGGTGAGATGATAAAAATCAAATGAAACAGTTTCTTGGTGTTTACCAGAAGTCATTCTAAAGAGAACTACCACCTCTTTGACTGGACCAGAGGTCAAGGGTGTACCATTCACTCTCTGAACCTGCTCCGAGTATTCCTTTGATATTCTTGGAATGTCCTGTTCTCTTGCCCAATTCTCATCTAAGTATAAACCAGTGTTACTGCAATCTAGAATCACCAAGTTTCTCTCTTTCCATCTGGGGACCCCAGTAGCACAAGCAAAAAGAAAAAGTTAAACATGTGTAGCTCCAGACATTTCAAAGAAAGGGATTTAAGGTACTCTTGTCCTTTCCCTTTTCATAAGGGATGAGTCTTGGCATTTACGGAATGCTTCTGTGGATCAGTGGGGCAGGTGTGGATTAGAGGTTCAGGAGATCTGCAATACATGCAAAGGCCATCCTTGCATCACCTTTCTCTCTTCTTGAAAGAAAGAGAACCACAGGCAATGCCAATCTGTATTGGTTCTTCACTGAAGGAAGTAGACAGCTCTTCAGGAGCAGCTTCACTCTTCTAAATAGGAAATTGGGCTGCCCCAACTAATGTAGATACCCAGGTCCTTCACCTTTTAGACCTCAGTTTGTAAGGTTTGATCCATGACCTCTGAAAAGAATACTGGCTGCGCTGAGTGGATCAGCACTGAACAGTGCAAGAGCACTGTTATGGGTCATCCTTTAAATGTTTTTGTCCCCCACTCTGTGGAAATACCATTGACTCATACCAGAACCCAACATCTTACTAATAGCCATTCGACTAAATAGAAGCAAGTCATACTTGCTGTCAGTAATATTACTCTCAAAAGAGGTACACCATTGTATCCTGCTAACTTGTTGCCTATTTATGGAAATAATGATGTTGAATGTGAAGTTGAGCATGACTGTCTAGAAATACTGAACTGTCTGCCAAGCCAAGATCTGACATAGAAGATGTGCCACAGCCTGAATCAGATCATGGAATGTTTGTTGACGGCTCCTGTTTATGAGAACATGAGGGACGCCTGAGAGCCACCTATACTGTCTCAGGTGTGGTCAAAGCCTCCTGGCTTCATGGGGTGTTTTTGCACAAGTGGCTGAATTGGTAGCTCTTACTAGAGCATGATGTGTTTCAGACCAACTGGAAGTGACTTTGGTGTCATTCATGACTTTGGACAGTTATGGTCGTAACAAGGTTTTATGAGCTCTTCAGGTTTTCCTATACGAGGTGGAGAAAGTGCGCATAATCTGTTAAAAGCATTATAGTTACATGCTCAGGTTGCAATTGTAAAGTGGTCAGCACACCACAAAGGTGACAATTATGTAACTGTAGGAAACAAGTACGCTGATGATTGCCAAATATTGTGCCTTGAATGCTTGTACTTTCAATGTTGAATACCAAAATCAAGGAACAGATGGGACCAATTACAACCTTTTTCTAACCATATTAGATACCTGGGAATTAGAGTCGGGGGAACTCACAGAGTTTTATTCGGTGGAATTCCGCAGAGTCACGTAAAAACTCTGTTTTCCGCAAAGTTTCAGGAGCTGCAGAATTCCGGTCCGTCAAGACCAGGTCCAGTGAAATCACAGACCGCATGAGTAGAAATCATGCTTGATTTACTGTAGTAAATGCTCTGGGCCCTGGATGCCACATTCTCGATTATAGGGATTCGAAAGCCCAAGGGGATCTTGGTTACAAAGGGGGTGAGGGGAGACTGACAGAGTAGGCCGAGCCTACTGTGTAAACAGCCAGGTCTTAAGAGATTTCCAGAACTTCATCAAATCTGAGCAGTCATTTAGATTTAATGGAAGGGAATTCCATAGCTGTGCTGTTCTGAGACAGAAGCTTCTATCTCCTCAAGAAGCACGTTTGACCCTGGACAACAGAACGTTCTTGGCTTCTGTTTATCTGAGGTTTCAAGAGGGTCTGTACAAGATGAGTCTGTCCTGAATTTATTTGGGGGCAGATTGATGTATGGCCTTAAAGGCTATACAGAGAGCTTTGAATTCTATTCTCTTTACTATGGGAAGCTAGTGGAGCTTTTCAATGGCTTGGGAAGCAGATTGATATTTTGGAATATTCATCAGAAGCCGGGCTGCGGCATTCTAAAACATGCAAAGCTTAAGAAGAAGATTTTTCATTGTGCCCAAGAACAGTGCATTGCCATAACACAATTTGGATAATAAAATGATAGTGACTACCCTCCTTTGTAGACCAGAGGGAATACATTGACAAAGGTTTCTGATTATCTTTAATGCATAAAATGTTGATAAAGCTAACATATTCATCTGATGTTTGAAATTAGTTTTTTTTTGTAAAAAAACATCCCCAGATTCTTTACTTTCTGCACTGGTAAGGAAGGTGATCCCATTTCCTGGGGCCACCACTTTACAGTCCAGAGTGAGATGTTGTTCCCTATAAGGAGGACCTATGTTTTACTGTTTACCTCTGTTTTATGTGAATTCAGTTTTAGGCAGTTCCTGTTCATCCAGCTACTTATTTGCATCATGCATGAATTGAACTTGGCTGCGGTATCATCTGGGTTACTGAAAATAGATACCACTATTTGCATATCATCAGAATATGAGATCACTGAAAAGCCAAAAAATTGGATGAGTCTAGCCAAAGGTGTGACATAGAGGTTAAACATAGTGGGACTCAGTGAAGATCTCTGCAGCACACCACAGGGAAGGCAAAAGTGGTCTGAAACAAATCCCTACAAAGCAACATGATGCACTCTGTTGATGAGGAATGATTTTATTAAACCTAGGGCCAAGCCCTCTATCCCCAATCCAGCAAGGTGGTCAATCAAGATCGCATGATTGACAGTGTCAAACACCGCAGAAAGGTCTAGTAACATGAATGCAGCCTTGCCACCTTCGTCCAAAATAGATCTCAGTTCCTCTGAAGCAGCTATTAGTGCTGTTCCTGTACTGTGGAGTTTCTTAAACCCATATTAACTGCAGTCCAGCTAATTTTGTGTGTCTATAAAAGTCATTAGTTCTATATTTAGCACCCTTTCTAATATCTCAGCTGGGAAGGGATGTCTAGCTATTGGTCTATAACTGCTAAGCTATTTGGGGTCCAAATGAGAATTTTTAAGTAAAGGAAGAACTGAGACCTTTTTCCACTCCTGGGGGGAAGTAGCCTGAGTTAATTATGGCATTAAAGATGCGAGTCAGTTGGCTGCTTATAATATCTGGGACAAGTTGCGCTATTTTGGGAAGGCAAGGATCAAGTGGGTGTTCTGAACATTGTTTTTTTTAAATCATTTTTAGAACCTGTTCGACACTAGGTGCAGAATATTTGTCCAAGATGGACATTCGTGTTGTTGCTCATTGTCTATCAAGGTGATCTGCAATGAGTGCTTTTTGGATTGGAAAGTATCATAAACATCTTTAACTTTAGTCTGAACAAAATCAGCTATCGTTGAGTACAATTATTGTTTCTGGCTTCTGGCAGTTTAGCCAGCTTCTTAACAGTATTAGACACCTCTCTTGCAGAGTTTTTCGACTGTAGGATTTTATTAAAGAGGTATCTGATTTTTCTTCTAAAATACGTCCCAATGGACTCTTTATAGATTCTTGAGCCTCATGGCTAGATCTCCAGGCTTGTTCTTTCCTCCTGCATTCTTGTTTATCCAATCTAAGTTCCTCAGAAAACCGTGGTTCTGAGGGAGTTTTTCTATGACTAGAAAATGTTTTTAGAGAAGCTAAAGTATCTATCACCTTACCTATCCATGCAGAGTAGCTCTGAGCCTAGTCATTGAGATTTATTTTGGAGCTGCACTTACTTTTGGGTCGAGACTCAGATAGGATTGAGTGAAGGGCAGGTGAACTGATCTTTTTCCAGGTTCTGCTTACAGGGAAAAGTCTAATGTCTCACGGCTGTTTGAAAGAAGAGCCTCAAAAATGAAAATGTTGTGCAAAGAGTTACTAAAGTCACAAGAAACTATTAAATATATGGTGATGGGACCGGGCAGAACATTACCAAAGATGTATGTTTGGCAAACATGTATTTGATTGCATTTTTAAAAAAGATAACAGAACTTAACTGCAATGTTTAAATAAGCCTAGATATATTTAAACATTTCCAACTTCATAGAATCATTGTGAAAAATTCTGAGGGGGGCCCGATGATTTTCTTTTGTACTGGGGTGAGGGCAACATGAGAAAGTTTTAAGACCCCAGTTATCTATCTCTGTGAATGTTTATATCTAGGTGCGTAACAGAGGAGCAGTAGAGCCTCTTTAAATTTGATTAAGATGGAAAGCACACATAAAATACACATTTTGTTTCGGAATACATTTTGAGCAATTTGATGAAGCTGCTTAACATTTGTATGATGCTTCCCAGTTTACCTCTAGCCCTTAATTCTATTTGATTGGTGTGGGTGAACCACATTTGTGAATGTACATATGACATCTTCACATTAATTATTAGTCTCCCCTACCATCCAAACCACTGGATAGATGTACACCAAATGTGGCTTTAAGAAAGAGAATTTGTCACATTAGGCATTTTGTCTCTTTAAGTAAAACTGTTCGGTATTTTAGGAGATACGTAGAATAAAATATTCATTGTAAACAGTTGATACACCTTGGTATACCAGTACCATTACTATCAAGTGTGAGGTCATGGGAAGTTGCAGTTGTGTCACTTGGTATAAGCAGATAATTTGTGTGTGTTCTCTTTTTTTTTTTGGAAGTTCCACCTTACCCATAACATCAATTATCAAATTGGTGTTGCTATAACTGGGGAAATCAATGACACCTCAAACAATTTCCTTTTCCACATCTCTTGAATGACAGTATGTCAGGGTATGATCACAGAGGTTTTGTTAATCCCATGCAACTAGTCTGTTAAACCTGGTCAAACTTTAAGGATTGTAAGTTATGTGGAACTGGTCCCAGCCAATGCTGAAGGTCTATGGCCAGGGCCTACTGGCCATTACTTGGTTGAGCCCAGTGAAATCTGAAGATATGTGTGCTGAGCACAGAGGGCCTGTCTGAAGTCAAGGAAGTTTGCCTAGAGGTCACTAGGGATAGTCAAAGTTTGAAGCCCCTTGTGCAGAGCCTGCCAGGCACATCCAAGGATTTGACCCCTTCAGACTCACTGGTGCTGGAATATTGATGCCCTAATTCATCAATGTCACTGTATTGTCAACTGAAGCAGGATCTGAGATGTCACCAGTGATGATAATAGTATTTTTTTTTGTGATATCACCCTTCTATTTAAGATTGACCATATAAGCAGGTCATTAGAGGAATTACTGTTGCACAGTTCACTATAACTAGTACATTTCAGTGCTTCTTACATTAGACTTAGAGACAGCTTTATGTATCTTGACAACCTAATGTATCAAAAATAATTAGTTTCCACCCACCTTAGCATAGAGCAAGGGCAATGAGTCAGCCCACTCCAAATATTGGCTGATAAATGTGGGAATACAGTAAAATTACAATCTGATTACTAGGTCTGTGCAAAAATTGGAGAGTTTTGCTCTGCATAGTTTCAAAAAAACTCCTTGAAATTCTGTGGAATTCCATAAACGTGCAGCAGTGGGCATGTCATGCTGCTCGCACTGTGATTTAGCGCCAGGAGCGGCTGTTTTCTGATTGTGAATAGTCAAAACCACCCAAGTTGGAGAAATCTCACCGGATGCCCTCCTAGCGACCAACAATTGCACAACGGAATGCCAAATCTTGCTTGCACTCAGCAACCTCATGTTTTAGAGCTGTGCATTAAAGGTCTGCCTCACGGCAGTTGGTGGAATTCAGAACTCATTGTTACAAGCATAACACAGACAGGCCGAATTTCGCCGGTGAAGAAGAATATATCACCCACCCCACTGATTACTGCCTTACCAAGGCTTACAAAAATGTCATGATGATATTTGGTACAATAACTTGACTGCAACTCTACTCCTACAATTCAAACACAAATTGGACATCGTTTAGAGTCTTGGCATGTGGCTGGTCTCATCACACTTGGAAAAAAATACCTGTTTGTAGATCACCCCCAAAGGCAATATTTTATTTTCTCCCAAAATTCACAAAGGAGGCTTTCTACTACTAGGACTACCTGCTTTGATGCAGGAGCTCATAATTACTCTAAGCACATCAAAAACATTTTATTATATTTTTAACCTTAGCAAAGGTGCTACCTAATAAATTCAGAATTAAGAAGGGATCCCTGCAGGTAAGTTTAACTTATACTAGATCCTTCAAAAACACCCAGATTTGCTTTAATTTAAGCAATATTATGTGCCCACCCTCCGGTAGCTTGGCACTGAGCAGTCATGCTTAACTTAGAAGGCAATTATTTGTGTAATTGTTGGACTTTTTTGCTTATGCAGGGTCATCCCCAATCTTTTTTGTCTCCTGCCTCCTATTTTTCTGACCTGTTGCTGTTGGCTTTTGAACTCTGAGCACTTTACCACTGCTAACCAGTGCTAAAGTGCATATGCTCTCTGTGTAAATTGTAATGTTGATCGGTTTATTCATGATTGGCATATTTGATTTACTAGTAAGTCCCTAGTAAGGTGCACTAGAGGTGCCAGGGCCTGTAAAGTACTGGTTGTGCCACCCACATAGGTAGCTCTGTAATCATGTCTCAGACCTGCCACTGCAGTGTCTGTGTGTGCAGTTTTAACTAAATTCGACTTGGCAAGTGTACCCACTTGCCAGGCCCAAACCTTCCCTTTTCTTACATGTAAGACACCCCTACGGTAGGCCCTAGGTAGCCCCAAGGGCATGGTGCAGTGTATGGTTAAGGTAGGACATATAGTAATGTGTTTTATATGTCCTGACAGTGAAATATTGCTAAATTCGTTTTTCACTATTGCAAGGCCTGTCCCTCTCATAGGTTAACATTAAGACATTAAATCTGAATAAAGTGTAGATTCTCTTTGGGAGCGGATGGACATGTGGAGTTTGGGGTCTCTGAGCTCACAATTTAAAAATACATCTTTTAGTAAAGTTGATTTTAAGATTGTGTGTTTGAAAATGCCACTTTTAGAAAGTGTGCATTTTCTTTCTTATACAATTTCTGTGACTCTGCCTGTTTGTGGATTCCCTGCCTGGGTCAGTTTGACAGTTGGGCTGGTTGCACCTCACACTAGACAGTGACACAAAGGGAGCTGGGGTGTAGTCTGCATTTCCTGATGAGCCATATGTGCTAGGAGTGGGGGGAGGAGTGGTCACTTACACCTGAAAGGTCTGTGCCTGTCCTCACACAATGCCGCCTCCGACCCCCTGGTGAGTGTCTGGGGCCTGGCCTGGGAAGGGCAGGATTTCACATTCAAAAGAGACTTTACTTTGAAGTAGGCCTACTTCAAAGGAGAAATTGGGTATAAGAAGGGCACCCAAAACCACAGACTTTAGGAACACTTCTGGAAACAAGAGGAACCTCTGCCTGGAGAAGAGCTAAGGAGAAGTGCTGCCCTGCCTGTGACTGTGCTTTGTGGAGCTATACTGCAGTTGCTGCTTCTGCCAGAGTAAGAGGGCAAAGACTGGACTTTGTGTGCCTTCCATCTTGTGAAGAAATCTCCAAGGGCTTGATTTAGAGCTTGCCTCCTGTTGTTTGACGTCTCAGGGACTGCAAAGACTTCTCTCTGTCAGCACCTGGAGTCTCTGGAGAGACTCCTGCTCTGACAAGTGGTGCCCTATCCAGTCCCTGGGCCCTTGAAAGGAAAGCTGGTGGAAATCCAAGGAAATTGACTTCGGACGACTTCGGACCGAAGGCGCTGCTGAATCCGCTGATGCCGCCTGCAACCGACTCCGTGATCTTCGCTAGAACGCGACGACCTTCGTAGGGCCGACACTGCTGCAGCCCCGCTGAAGTCCGCGACTCCGTGGAAGTCGCCGCACCACATAGTGACCAACGCCGCTCGAAGTGCGCGGATTCAGCGCTTCGCACCGACGCCGCGATCCTCGACTGCGCGCATCAACTTGTTTTCACTCTTCACCAAAGGTACTGTACTTGGGGGTCTACGCGACTCCGTGTCCGGCGCCGCTGGTGTCGGTTTGTTGGTAACGTCTCCTTCACAACGCCATGTTAACACCTCATCGAAGCATTTTGTGTTTCTAAGCGCTATTTTTTAGTTTAATCTTTAAAAATTCATAACTTGACTTATGTATGTCGGATTTTTGTCGTTTTGGTCTTGTTTCGTTTAGATAAATATTTCCTATTGTTCTAAACTGGTGTTGTGTCATTTTGTAGTGTTTTCATTAAGTTACTGTGTGTGTTGGTACAAATACTTTACACCTAGCACTCTGAAGTTAAGCCTACTGCTCTGCCAAGCTACCAAGGGGGTAAGCAGGGGTTATCTGAGGGTGATTCTCTTTTACCCAGACTAGAGTGAGGGTCCTTGCTTGAACAGGGGGTAACCTGGCTGTCAACCAAAGACCCAATTTCTAACCATAATAAATCATGCAACAACAGTGTAAACACCACAAAAAGACACCACACAGGTTTAGAAAAATATAGAATATTTATCTGGATAAAATAAGGTCAAAACGATCAATATTTGATGAGTACACATTGAAATATCACTTTGGAGAATGACAAAAAAGAGTCTTAAGTTCTTAAAAGCAATAAGTGCCTCTTGCAAGCACAAAGTACCTGGTTTGCGTCTAAATTATCCGCAAGGGACCGTAGAGGAGGAGATGCGTGGAAAACAGGGAGCTGTGCGTCGGATTCTCTGGGCGCGCACAGACGATGTGTCGATATTTTTCACGCAGCCAGGGCCTTGCGTCGATTTCTGGCGCGCAGACTTGGATCCTCTTCGGGTTGCGGGGTATTTGGATGCCCCTGGGACGATGGGGAGATATCCCGGGCATGCAGGACAAAGTCACAGGAGCTGCGTCAATCCAGTGGGCGCGGGGAAATTTCTGTCGCACAGCAGGCGCTGCGTCAATTCTTCTAGCAGGAAGTCGGTCTGCATCGTTCTGGCTCAGCTATGCGTCGATCCAGTGGGCCGTGCATCGAAGTTCCGGTCGAGCGCTGCGTCGATCTCCACTCAGGGAGCCAGGCTGTGTTGTTCCAGTTCGGCATGCAGTGATTTTCTCATCGCAATGCAGGCTGTGCATCGTTTCTGGCAGGCTGTGCATCAATTTTCGCCGCACATGGAGTTCTTTGCAGAGATTAAGGGGGTCATTCTGACCCTGGCGGTCACCGACCGCCAGGGCCAACGACCGCGGAAGCACCGCCAACAGGCTGGCGGTGCTTCCTGGGCCATTCGCCGCGGTCAGAAAAGGGGAACCCTGGCCCAGGGAATCCTCCATGGCGGCGCTGCTTGCAGCCCCGCCATGGGGATTTCGACCCCCTTCCCACCACCCTGTTCCTGGCGGTTGTTACCGCCAGGAACAGGATGGCGGGAACGGATGTCGTGGGGCCCCTGGGGGCCCCTGCACTGGCCATGCCACTGGCATGGGCAGTGCAGGGGCCCCCTAACAGGGCCCTATAATGATTTTCAGTGTCTGCAAAGAACTTTGCAGACACTGAAAATTGCGACGGGTGCCACTGCACCCGTCGCACCCCAGCAACTCCGCCGGCTCCATTCGGAGACGGCTTCATCGTTGCTGGGTCTTTCCAGCTGGGCCGGCGGGCGGCCTTTTGGCGGTCGCCCGCCGGCCCAGCGGGAAAGTCAGAATGACCGCCGCGGTCATTTGACCACGGTCGGAATGACCCCCTAAGTCTTTTGGCCCTGAGACTTCAGAAAACAGGAGGCAAGCTCAATCCAAGCCCTTGGAGAGCACTTCTCAGCAGAGCTAGAGGGCAGCAAGGAAGCAGGGCAACAGCAGGGCAGCAGTCCTTTGCAGAAAAGCAGTCAGGTGAGCCCTTTGGCAGCCAGGCAGTTCCTCTTGACAGGTTGCAGGTTCAGGAGTGTCTGAGTTGGTAGGGTCAGAGGCCCTGTTTAAATACCCAAATGTGCCTTTGAAGGGGGGAGACTTCAAAGAGTGGCTTAGAAGTGCACAAGGTCCCCTTTCAGTCCCATTCTGTCTGCCAGGGTCCCAGTAGGGGGGTTGGCAGTCCATTGTGTGAGGGCAGGCCACTGTCCTTTGACATGTAAGTGTCAGGCTCTCCACCCTCCCAGCCCAAGAAGACCCATTCAGTATGCAGATGTGTGCAGGTGTGACTGAGCATCCTGTTTTGGGGGTTGTCTGAGTGAAATGCACAAGGGAGCTGTCAATTGACCCAGCTAGACGTGGATTGTAAAGCACAGAAGGCGTTAAGTGCAGAGAAATGCTCACTTTCTAAAAGTGGCATTTCTAAAATAGTAACATTAGATCCAACTTCACCAGACAGCAGGATTTTGTATTACCATTCTGGCCATACTAAATATGACCTTGTTCCCCTTTCAGATCAGAATCTACCACTCAAACAGTACATGAGGGTAGCCCTAATGATAGCCTACGAAAGGAGCAGGCCTCACAGCAGTGTAAAATGAATTTAGGAGTTTTACACTACCAGGACATATAAACTACACAGGTACATGTCCTGCCTTTTCCCTACATGGCACCCTGCCCTATGGGTTACCTAGGGCCTACCTTGGGGGTGACATATGCAGAAAAAGGGGAGTTTAAGGCTTGGTAAGTACTTTTAAATGCAAGTCAAATTGGCAGTGAACTGCACACACAGGCCTTGCAATGGCAATCCTGAGACATGGTTAGGGAGCTACTTATGTGGGTGGCACAATCAGTGCTGCAGGCCCACTAGTAGCATTTAATCTACAGGCCCTGGGCACATGTAGTGCGCTTTTACTAGGGTCTTATAAGTAAATTAAATAAGCCAGTTGGGTATGAGCCAATGTCACCATGTTTTATGGGAAAGAGCATATGCACTTTAGCACTGGTTAGCAGTGGTAAAGTGCGCAGAGTCTTAAAACCAGCAAAAACAGTGTTAAAAAAGTGGAGGGAGGCAGGCAAAAAGTTGAGGGTGACCACACTAAGGCTGTCAGGTCTAACAGTAACTGTCTTGGAAGAATACACAAAGACCAACTGCCAACTACACCCAGTCATATGACCCAGAAACAGGCTGCAAGCACTAAATGGCTAAAGAAGGTAAAAGTCAAAATTGTAATTGAAAATCCGACTTTACAATAAAGGAGGATTTTTCTTTACAATTCCAAAGACACCAAACATGAACTGTTTACCTATTCCCATTTGGAGGTTACAGCTTATTAAATGTAATAAGGTAACTCCAATGTTATCCTATGGGAGAGGTAGGCCTTGCAATAGTGAAAAACGAATTAAAGAGTTTTTCACTATCAGGACAAGTAAACATAAATATACATGTTCTACTTTTGAAATACCACTATCAGGACATGTAAACCTAAATATACATCCCCTACTTTGAAATACAACTCATCCTGCTCTCTGGGCTGTCCAGGGGGTACTTATATGTATTAAAAAGGAAGGTCTGGGCATGTACAAGGTTTAGTTTGCCAGGTCGAAATGGTAGTATAACAAATGGCACATACACGCTGCAATGGCAGGCCTGAGACATGTTTAAAAGGACTACTTAAGTGGGTTGCACAATCAGGGCTGCAGGCCCACTAGTAGCATTTAATTTACAGGCCATATGTATACGTAGGCATATGCAGTACCACTTTACTATGGAGTACATGTTAAACATGTCAGAGGGGGATAAGCAAATGTTACTATGTTTTGAGGAGTGAGCAAAACCACTTTAGAACAGGTTAGCAGTAGTAAAGTGCACAGGATACTAAGGCCAACAAACAAAAAGCCAGAAAAGTATAAAGGAGTAAGGCAAAAAGCTTAAGGGAAGACCAACCTAAGGCTGATAGGTTTAACATCACATGTCGGAAGTCCAGGGCACGACCTTGGTAGAAGAATAAATGGATTTGGTTAGTTCGGACTGCCACACCTGGAGAAAATTACTTAGATTCTGCAAGCCACAGGGCAACTGCGTGCTGCTAAAGACAAACTAAAGAGGTTTAGAGTCTGTTGCTGGAGATGAGGGACTGAAAGGTTCACTGGCCCTGCAGCTTTTGAAATTGTCTACTAGATCCCCAAACTCGAAAGGTCTGTGTTGTGTGTTATTGCAGTGGTGGGGCTTGGTGTTTTCTGCTTGTGAAATTCCTGATGATGCATTAAAAGGGGCAAAACCAGTTGGAAATAATGTCTTTCAGGGTTGGAGAGACCCAGGAACGTGGCTCTGTTTTCTTTGAAGCACTTAGAGACATAATTGGCCTTTTCACTAAATAGGTGAGACCCATCAAAAGCCTTATCCATGAATAAAGCTTGAATATACCCGAGACGTCTGTGGATCTCATTCATGAGTGGTGCCAGACCACCATGCTAATTCTAACTGCTCTGTCTGTACTGTCTAGTCCTGACCTGACCTTATGACACTTGTGGCTGCATTCAGAACAGTTTGTATCAGGTTGACATGAAATTCCTCTGGACCTGCAGACAAGATACTAGCAGTCATGAATATCTCAAAAACAAGCAGCCGGCTGTGATTGACCAAAGGCAGAGGCTAGCCCAGGAAAGCTTCCATTACCTGAATGCCTTGAATCTCTTCGATTCTATCTGGGGGTGAAGGATATAGGGAGGCAGTTTAATCCTACTCATAGAAGCATGAACTCCCAGGTTCACTGGAATAGGGTGCTGTGTCAGGAAAACAGGATCGCCTGGAGCAGTTCTGTGACACAGAGCCATCTCTCTTTGTCTAGGTGGGCAGGAACAAGCCCAGGTACCCATGAGAATGTCAGTCAGAGTTTCATTGAATGTCAGAAAGAGCTCAGATGAAGGCTCCCCAGGCTGTCAAACATCAGTGAAGACATTGGTTTTCACCTCAACAGATGGCAGTTGTTACTTACAGGACAGGACTTCAGCTGCTCAGCTGAAACCTACAGCAAGTGAAGCAGCCTCTTTCTTTGACGGAACAAGGGAAGAACACAGCCTCATGTCAAGGTGGATGTCCATTCCACTGTCCTCTTGTAAGTCCAAACATAAAATGACTTTATCATATTGTGGGGGGATTTCCACATCAGCTCCATCGTCACCAAGGGCTGGTTGCTTTTGGTCTAAACCTGATCCAAAAGCTGTTGGAGTGCTGGATGGCAGCCCCTTTGCAAAGATTCTGTTTTTCTGAATAAGTGTTAACTTAGCTAGACACATTGAAGTGTTCCAGGGAACGACCTTGGTAGAAGAATAAATAGATTTGGTTAGTAACCAGACAGTACACTGGGACAGGTGTCCTTCGGCATCTGTAAAGTCAGGACCAGTGTCAATGTAGTAGGAACTGATGGTGCTGGATTCAGAATCAGCTCCGGAGACACAGCTGAACCCAAAAACGGTTCAGGGGGCACAGACCGTGCTGATGATGGATTTGCCGATGTTAAATCAACTTGAGGACTCTGCAGATCCGTGGAGCCCAAAGGTGCACTGGAAAAAGCCAGCAGGTTGCCAAAAATTCTCAACATGGCTTCTCTGAAAGCCTCAATCTGTTTGATGTCACCAATGGCCCTGGATATTCAGAGTGCATTGGGATCAGATGTAAAATTGACTTTGAGACATTGGATCAAGAATGGGATTGAGACGCATCAAAACATCCACGTGACTTCTCAGAGGGAGAGTAATGAGAATGTGAAGAGTCCCTCATGGCCTTCTTACTCATTTTGTTGGCCTTTGACTCATTCAGAGACTGGGGCCTCAATGAAGATCTGCTACAGGTGGGGTTCTGAGATGAGGAATGAGTCCTTACTCCTAACTGAGTGGGAGCCAGGCTTACACAACTTCTCGCAGTGTTCAGTGAAGTACTGCTTGGCTCTGTGATCCCAGTTCACCTTAGGATAAAAAAGGGTACACTCCTCACACGACTTGGAATTGTGGCCTGCACTTAGATTCCTGAGAGACACCTTGTATGCTTCTGTCACAGACATATGCTTGTGACAGCCCCTACAATGTTTAAAACATTTCAACTGATGAGAAAAAGTTAGGAGCCAGCTCCCTATCCCCATGCGAGGGCACATGCATAAAAGAACTGACATTGGTGCACTTTGGGAACTCTATATGCAGCACCAGTCATCAATTAAAGGCCGGAATGCTGTTGAAGAACCGCACAATCTCACCTACCAACACACAAGGGCTATGCTGGAAATTCTTCTGGATCCAGACTGCCACCTGGGGATACTCTACATGTGAGGAATCAATGATTAGAATTGTCCATCAGAAAAATAAAACAAACACACCCGCTGTACCAACTTACCAAAGAATGCTTGTGACATTTTGGAGCATGTTTACAATGCCATCATCCTTTGCTTATTGGAGTTTCTTGCTCTGACCTAACCCCAAGCCTATGCACCTGATTAATCACTGCAGTTTTCGCACCAGGAGTTTGACATGATTTAGGTGGTGACATTTTTACTTGGGGTTTTACATCACTGTCCCAGAAATTGTTAAAAAGTAAAACTTCAATTAGAAAGTGTGATAGTTTCCCTATAAAAACACCAGGAAAAATAGGCTGAATATTAAAGTAACTTCATTCAATAGTTATGCACATCAATGTAAACAATTCTACTGCTGTATTTCTTTCCAACATACAGTAAATCCTGAACTGATATATACAAATTGACAGAGTTCCTCCTTACATGAGTTTTGCATGAGCTTTGGTGCTGGTCACCAGGGCAAGGTATAGCTCATTCTCATAATGGGGGATGTCATCACAGTACACAGCCTCGCCACTTGCTTGCTTTGCTGCTGAGAGGTGCATCAGAGGCCGCCCCACCATATCTTCAGGGGATTGCCCCGCAGGTACTTCCTGTAACACAACAAATTATATCAGCTATAAATAGTCTCTTCAGTCAATTTTCATAGGATTGGGATGAGTTCAGATTATTGCTAAAATACAACAATTTTATAATACATAAAGAGGCATATTTATACTTTTTGGTGCAAATCTGCACTAACGCAGTTTGGCACCAAAACGTTTAGCACCGGCTTGCGCCATTCCTGAGCGCCATCTTTATGGAATGGCGCAAGCCGGTGCAAAGTGTGGGCTAGCGTAAACAAAAAAAAAGACGTTAGCCGGGTGGGGCTGGTGGTATTGGAGAAGGGGTTTTGTACCAAAAAATTACGTTAGGCTGGTTAGAATAAAAAAAGATGACTCTAACCAGCCTAGCATCATTTTTTGGTGCAAAACCATCAATACCACATTACTCCCGTCTTAGAAAATACAGGAGTCATGCCGACCACCCCAATGGCCGGCACAGGGGACCAGTGTCCCCTGGGCATTGCCATTGCACCCTGTGCTATGCAGTGGGCCCCCGATGGCACTTTAATTAAAAATAAAAATTACTTACCTATACTTACCCTACTTACCTGGGATGGGGTCCCCCTTCCTCCGGTGTTCCCCTGGTGTGGGTGGGGGTGTTCCTGGGGCTTGAGGAGGACACCTGTATACCCATTCCATGGTGTTTAACCATGGAAATGGGACCAAGGTCCCTTAACACCTAGACTGACCCAGGCGTTAAATAATGGTGCAAAGAAAGCGTTGGACCTTTAGTTAGCCCCTCCTCCCACCCGTGCGTCATTTTAGCAATGTATAGGGCTATGGGGTTAGCACCATATTTTAGATGGGAACGCTTACCTTGTATCTCATTGACGCAAGGTAGGTTCAAGCATCTGAAAAATGGTGCAAACTCCAATATTTTGACGTTAGACTGGTCTAACGTCAAAATATAAATATGGAGTTAGTTTTGCACTGAATTTGCATTTAAAAAAATGACGTAAACGTGGCGCACATGGGGTATAAATATGCCCCTAAGTGTTTCTGCTTGTGCAAACCCAGGAGAGAGAGAGGGAGAGGGAGAGAGAGCGGGAGAGAGCGCGCAGGAGAGAGAGAGAGAAAGGGAGGGAGAGGGAAAGGGGGAGAGGGAGAGAGAGAGAGAAAGAGAGAGAGAGAGAGCAAGTATATCTTTGTGAGGACCAGTGCGTTTGGAGGACCAGTCCCCATAATGTGTTTAGGTAGTTTCGAGTGAGTGCATCAAAAAAAGTAAAAATGCAGTAATATTTGCCTCGGTCTGCTTTATAACCTTCCCTGCTATCAAAGCGCACGTGGAGTTAGACTAGTAAATACACACTTCCTTACAGTCAAATCTATAGTTATGTCATTGGGGGGGGAGAGAGAGAGAGAGAGAGAGAGAGAGAGTGAGTGAGTGAGTGTGTGTGTGTGACTCAGTCATGTTCAAATGGCAGGTCAAACAACGAGATTCCAAATCAGAGATGCGTGACCTTCCCTTCAGGAAAGAAATTGATCATTTCACTCACCCCTCATATGCGAGTACAAAGGATTTCTCTGGCACAAATTAAAAATGCATGAGAACATATACAGAGAAGTAAATTCTAACAATAATCATCGCAGCTTGTATGATGGGCAAAGAAGTGGATAAATACTGATTACTTTAAAACAGACAAACCTCCACCGAAACGACTGGGGTATGAGCAACGCCTTTAGTAGGTCATGAGGCCACCAGAAGGCCATTGGGTTGGGTCCGGTGCCCAAAGGGGAGCTTAAATGTACATATTAAGGGTCAGAGTCGCAAAACCATTCCTTTAGTAATCAGCCCAGAAGCATCCAAGTTGTTAAAGTGCAAAGACGCCACTGAACTTTCTATTTGCACTAACTACATGGGACATTTTCCGGAATCTTTTCATTTATTCCTTTTTTATAGGTTTTGGAGCTAATTCACACAGGCTTTAATTCAACAGGAGTAATACTTTATATATTTGTATACTTCAAAAAACCTGTATGAATAAACCCTTTACTAATATTTTACCATTAGATACAGTTAGAAAAAGAGTTGTTGTCTTAGTAACAAGCCTCAAAAGTTGGAAGCTGCCCAGGCTCCTATTGACCTCTAAAGTGACCTGGGTATAATGATAACTGATATTAAAGCAACCAATGGACTTGGAACAACTAACAAGCCTTGTGATTTAGTAAAAAGTAAATTCTAAGTAAATGATGCAGACATGTTCCCAAAGCAGAATTCTAATTCCTGACAGCCAATTAATTGTTGCCTAAAAGTCTCACCTTCTATCTGTACATTTATGGAATATGTGGCAACACAATCGGAATGAATTGCACTTGTACTCTGAGTGCTTCCTTCACAGGGAACTTTCTCCTGAAAGCCCCAAATGCTAACAAGCATTGGCAAAGCCAACAGGTTTCGCCTATACAAGAGCCATTGACTTTAGCAATGCGTTTTTGCCATGTTGCACATCAGTGTGGCTGCTGATCAGCATAGCTAAAAGTTAGTAGTATGGAGTGTCAGAGTCGAGTGGGGGAGCAGAGTGTTGCAGCTTGGAACAGGGGGAGCAGAGTGTCGTAGAGTTGAGTAGAGGAGAGTAGAGCTTAATGGTTCAGTGGCAGAGTGTGTTGTGGGGTGGGGTGGAATAGGGTGGAGTGGAGTGGGTTGGAGTGAATTGAAGTAGTGGGGTGGACTGGAGCAGAGTGATGTGGATTGAATGAAGTGGGGTGGACTGGAGTGGGGTGGACTGAGATGGGCTGAGTTTGATTGGAGTGGTGTGATTAGACTGGGGTGGGTGGACTGGACTGAAGTAATTGGACTAGGGTGGTGTGGATTGGATTGGGATGAATTGGATTGGGTGAATTAGACTGTGGTTGATTAGACCGGACTGGGGTGGGGTGGATTGGAGTCTACTGGAGTGGGGTGGATTGGACTGGAGTGGAGTGGATTACTGGAGCGGAGTGGAGTGGATGGATTGGAGTGGGGTGGATTAGAATGGGGTGGGCTGGGTCCATTGGAGTGGGGTGGATTGAACTGGGGTGGGGTGGAATGGATTGGGTATATCGAGGTGGATTCGACTAGTGTGGAGTGGGTGTATTGGAGGGAAGTGGCATGGATTGGAGTGAGGTTGATGGGAATGAATTGGGATCTGGTGGATTCGGTGGGGTGGTTGAGAGTGGGTGGATTGGGGTGGTGTGGGTTGTATTGGGGTGTGGTGGGGTGGACTGGAGTAGTAAAGTGGACTGCACCAAGGTGAGTGGGCTGGAGTGGGGTGGATTGCACTGGGGTGGGGTGGATTGGAGTGGGGTAAATTGGACTGAAGTGGGGTGGGGTTAGGACTGGAGTGGGGTGGATTGGACTGGATTGTATTGGAATAGAGTGGGGTGGAATGAGTAGAGTGGATTGGATTGAGTGGGGTGGATTAGATTGTGCTGAATTGGATTGGGTCGGGTGTATTGGATTGAGGTGGGGTAGATTGGTGTGGGGTGGATGGATTGTAGTGTGGTCGGGTGGGGTGGATTGGAGTAGAAATCATTTTTTTTGTAGTGGGGTGGACTGGATTGGAGTCGGCTGGATTAGATTGGAGTGGGGAAGACTGGAGTAGGGTGTACTGGAATGGAGTGGGGTGGATAGGATTTAGTGGAGTGGCTTGGATTGAGTGGGGTACCGTGGATTTGATTGTGTGGGGTGGTTTGGATTGGGGTGGGTTGGGATGGGTTGGATTGGTGTGTAGGGGTGTGTTGGATTAAGGTGGTTTGGAGTGGGTTGGTTAGGACAGGAGTCATGTGCCTTCTGTTTGCATGGTACTAGAAATTAAAAAGAACAAAATGGTACCTCAATCATGTCGGGAGCAGCAGAAGGCACTGATTAAGTTGAATCAATCAGTGCTTGGTCTCTGCTCCACTGACAGGAAGGGAAACAATGATATGCCAGCTGTGATCATATGTGAGGCTGTAAAAAAGAGAGCCAATCAATCAATCAATCAATCAGGGAATTTGTAAAGGGCACTACTCACCCATGAGGGTCTCAAGGAGCTGGGGGGAGGCTGCTACTGCTCGAACAGCCAAGTCTTGAGATGTCTCCTGAAAGTAAGGAGGTCCTTGGTCTGACGAAAGTGGGTGGGAAGAGTGTTCCATGTCTTGGGGGCGAGGTGCGAGAATGATCTGCCACCGGTGGTTGTTCTATGAATGCGTGGGCCGGTGGCGAGGGCAAGGTCGCGGACCTAAGCTGTCGGGTCAGGGTGTAGAAGGAGAGCCGTCTGTTGAGGTATTCTGGTCAGTGTTGTGCAGTGCCTTGTGGGTGAGGAGTTTGAAAGTGATTCTCTTGTTGACGGGGAGCCAATGCAGGTCTCTCAGGTGGGCTGTGATGTGTCAGTGGATGTCCAGGATGAGGCGTGCGGAGGCGTGCTGGATGCGTTGCAGTCTTTTCTGGAGTTTGGCCGTGGTTCAATCCAATAAAAGATAAAACAACAGGAGGGCTCCAAGCCTTTTCTAAATACAACAGTGTTGCAAGCGATACACATGCACTAGTATATGCTATCGCAGGTTTAACCCTGAAAAGGACCCCCCTCTCTGCTTCCTCTCACCTTCTTAACTTGAAAAGCACCCCTATATAGAGGAAAACAAATAATCCCCTCAAAAGTTAACACTGTGTTGTGGGTCATCTATGTTTGGGTGCACTCTTAATGCAGAGATATTTGACATGTCTGAACACCAATACTTAGGGGATGTCAGCAGCCGTTGTTTAAACCATGGAAGTTGTGGAAGAGATACTAAAAGAAGTACCCACAAAGCAATGTATATAACTCTCCTCGAAATCAGAACAATACATTATATCTTTGTACTGCTACATGCACTACGTGCAAGGTAAACAGTGATGCAGTGTAAGGGCAATGAAATAATGCATGGGTCATTGGCCTTTGCTTCCATTTTACATTGGCTCACGACTCCATCTTGTCGAGTCTGGTTCTGTGCGTGAAGCACTGTTCTGTGTTTTTCCACAAGCTTCTGCAAGCTGCAGGATGGGGTGTTTGTTTGCTCAACTTCGCTCCACCTGCCTGGTATAGAGGGCGCTATTTACATTACATGAGCTATCAGTTAGGACAGGGGGATGCGCCGGTACTCAAGGAGGAATGCAAGCTTCACCACAGAGCCCTCTTCTGGGAACCTGGCCCGTTCCGAGGAGACATCTTGAAGGGTGAACTAGGTATTGCCGATTGCACAATTTGTAAAGGAGGGGGTCTTTTTCTCGAAAGGGCTCCTGGGCGTTAGTAAATACTATAAAGGTCAGGAGCCCTTATGGACTAGCTCAGGAACTATCTTCTGGGTTGGACGCAACGCCAGGAGGACTGATTGTCCCGAACGAGACTCCCTGCGCAAGTCGATTTGGGTTCCTCGGCTTGGTGTACGGTGGAAGGATGCAGAATCTCTTTTCGGTGAACCATTCATTTTATAGTCATTTGAGCATATTGTATGTGTATGTGTAGTATGTATTTATTCTTGCAGCTACTTTCAGGTTATTTTTCATGATATCACAGAGTGCTTATATTCTTGCAGTTATTCTCATGTTATTTTTCATGTTATTTTAGTGTGGTCAGTTTTGCTATATGAGAACTTGTCCCATAAATAAACTTGATTATTCTACTTTAAGGTGTTTGAGAGTGATTGTTTCATGTTGTGCCCTAAATTGTCCTGAAGTGCATAGTTCTGTTATTCTGAAGTGCGAAGCAACACGTTTTGGCGTAGTCGCAGGATTCGAAGGAGAAAAATGTTTAACAAGTTAAAGGCAAGCTCAAAAGCAAGTTCTCATATATCAAATCCTGACATAGAAATACCGGGGTGGGAAACTGCCCCGTATAAACTTTTAGCTCAGGAATGGTCACGTTGTACTGGTTTGTGTGAAAATTGGAGTGCATGTATGTTGAATGCAGAACCTGAAACTGTTTTAACATGTTAACAAAAAGTGTAGATCGACAAGGTTACATGAAGAATGTTTACAGTTACAGAGAGACCACGGGCAGATGGAAAAAGATTTAGCAGAAGCCCAAAATTCCTCTACCATGTTAGCTTGTCAGAATAAATTGTTAAGTGATAAGCTTGAAATGTACCAGCTGGCTGCAGAGAGGACGGTAGTTTGCGTCGCTCAATATAAGCACAAAAGACGAAGAGGGAGAGTTAATAAAAAGAAGGTACATTTAGCTATCTCTCAGGCAGGGTTAGCCTTTGACCCTGAATTTTGGGACGGAAACATCTGGGACACGTCTGATTTTTCAGATGAGTCCGGGGGTGATAATTGTCAAGATGTTAGTCAGGAAAAGACAGAGCACAGGAATGTTGTCCGTGCGCAGCCAATATATCGGCGAAAGATACAGCATAGCCCAGCTAACCCTGGAGGGGTAATGCTGGATGCCCTGGAGGACTACACACAGCAAGAACTAAGTGATGTGGTAGACAGATTTCGACAAAGCTCAGGGGAAACCTTACTTACGTGGATGGTGCAATTGCATGACATGGGAGGTCAGGGGGTCCAATTAGATCACGGCGACGCCCCAAGGCTTTGTATCCTAAGTACTGACCCAGTTATCCAAAATGAGTTTAGAACTTATCCAGGGAATGGTCCCATGACCAATCTGTTGGAGCTAGCGACACAAGGGTGTAGTCTGAAGTATCCGACAGAGTCAGACTGGCCGCCAAATGATAAGCCCTGGTATACTTTAAGAGATGCAGTACAGAGATTGAAAGAGGAAGGAATGAAAACAGCTATCTTTCTGGGAAATGCTCATGATTTGATGAATGGAATTTTAAATGTGTCTGTGCGAAACAGGGTGATTAGGTCAGCTCCTCCTGCATATAAGCATGTCATCATGACGCTGTTGATTAATCAGACTGGTAACTCACTGTCCCAGGTGGTAGAGCCCTGCATGAGTTAAGTGATTTAGGTGAGTGGACTAAGTTGGAGAGAAATTCACGGTCTGAGACTCGCACTGATAATAACAGGGTGTCAAGGAGGGACATATTTATGGCCTTGCCGAAAGATGGGGTAGCCAGGGATGACATTGACAGGATAACCACGAAGGATATGTGGGAGATGTACCGCAAACACGGTTTGGATAAGGAGGAGGGAAGCAGGAAAGGGAACAAGAAAGATAAACAGGTGAATCAGAGAAATGCAGAATCTGAGGAGCGCGAGGATAACGAAAGAGGGAGAGAGAGAGAGAGAGTCTTGCAGCAGAGAGAGATACCTGGATGATGGAGATTGGGAGCAGAGGCTCAGAGAGAACCCGAAGCAGCGAAAGAGACCGGGAACCCACAGGCCCAAAGAGAACTCGAGACAAAGAGTGGGAGCGGGAGCTGGCAAGTTCAGAGAGATTATGAGGCAGAGACAGGGAGGAGTTCCCTGAGAATTACCGTAGACTGTATCCAGATCTGACTTGGGCAGACTCCGATGTGACCAGAGTGAAAATAGACTAGGAAATAGGTCAAACTCCGGTGCAGGGATGGGCTCGCAAAGATAACAGACCACATGTTAAAGTAGAAATTTTTTGGAAACATGTAAATGTTCAGAGAGTTCGAGCAGTTGTCGACACCGGAGCGGAGGCCTCTTTCATTCATGGAAACCCAAGAAAATTCAAGGGACAGTACTTCACCATTACGGGATTGGGTGGGAAAGAAACCCCAGCAGTGCAGATAGTGGTCCCCATGAAAATAGGGGCACTCCCAAAGAGAGAATACACTGTCTTGATCGTGCCCATTCCAGAGTACATTATTGGGATTGTCATTTTGAAATGGATGACAATACATTTGGAAGATGGATGTTATCAATTTGGTTCCAAGAGATTTATATCAATAGCTGCCGCGAGGGTGGGGCTGTTGAAGATTCCTCCGGTAACGCTTCCCCAGGCCACTAAGGTGATTCAAATGAAGCAGTACAGAATACCGGGAGGGCATGAAGAGATCAGCCAGACTATACACAACTTAGTGGAGGCTGGGGTGGTAATTCCCATTACTACCGCATGGAATAATGCCCTCTAGCCTGTTCGCAAAAGTGATAACAGTTGGAGGATTTGCATTTATTATCGCCAGTTGAATGAATATACCCCTCCTCTGACTGCTGCGGTCCCAGATACCATTACTTTGATTGAAAACATTCAGAAACATAGTGGGACCTGGTATGGGATATTTGACATTGCCAATGCTTTTTTCACGATACCAATAGCCTCTGAGAGCCAGCCCCAGCTGGCATTCCAGTGGGCCAGTATACATTTTGTAGATTGCCAATGGGGTATTTACATAGCCCCACCATCTGTCACCGGCTGGTGGCAGAGCATTTGGATGAAGTACCAGTGGTTCCCGGGGTGCAAATTTCCCACTACATAGATGACGTGATGATGCAGGGAGAGACACTAGAACAGGTGCAGATTCAGCTAGACAGGGTGGTGGAACATTTGTAGAGTAAAGGGTGGGAGATTAACCCCGAGAAAGTGCAGGGACCGTCTCAGAGCGTGAAATTTCTGGGCATTCAGTGGAATCAGGGACACAGAGAAGTGTTGCCAAAAGTGAAACAAAAGATTAAGGAATTTGCAGTGGCGCGAAATCGGAAAGAAGCCCAATGTTTTATTAGATTATTCGGGTATTGGCGGCAACACATACCCCATTTGTCTCAGATTTTGGCCCCACTGCACAAAGTTACATGAAAGAAGAATGCATTTGAATGGGAACAGCAGGAGCAGCGCACGTTTGAATTAGCGAAAGATGCCATTCAGCGTGCTTTGGATTTGTGGCCAATTCGGGAGGGAGACATTGAGCTGAATGTGACAGTCCAGGGGCAGCATGCTAATTGGAGTTTGTGGCAGAAACAGGGAAGAAAGAGGGCGTCCCTGGGGTTCTGGACAAAGAAGTCACAAGATGCGGGAGAGCGGTACACTCCCTTTGAGAAGCAGCTGCTGGCTTGCTATTGGGCTCTGGTTGATACCGAGCAAATTATATTGGGACATAATGTGATTTTAAGACCTGAAATCCCCATCATCCAGTGGGTGATGAGTTCTCCTACGACTCACAGAATTGGGCATGCGCAAGAAGCTAGCATTATAAAATGGAAATGGTATGTCCAGGACAGGGCACAAGTGGGTCCAAAAGGAACTGCCGTTTTACATGAACAGGTAGCGCAGGCTCCCGTGGAGGATTCCGAAATATTGCACAATGTACCTCCGGTGTGTGAATCTCCGGTAGTGTGGGGCCAGCTGTTGGCAGAGTTATCTGCAGATGATAACAAAACATGTGTGGTTCACTGACGGCTCAGCAAAATGAGTGGTAGCGATAGGGCACTGGAAAGCAGTGTCTTACAATCCTGTTACAAAGAAGCTTTTAACAACTACAGGACAGGGAAAAAGTAGACAGTTTGCAGAGCTTTACGCTGTGTATCAAGCTTTGAAACAAGAGCTACCTAGAAAATATTACATTTATACAGATTCCAGGTCTACTGCCAATGGGTTAGCTACTTGGCTTCCCACGTGGCATGCACACCAGTACAAAATCCATAACAAGGAGGTATGGGGGAAGGAGTTATGGCAGGAAATCTGGGAAATGTTACCTCAAAGCACAGTTACTGTATACCATGTGGATGCTCACTGTTCGACTGATTCATTAGACCAATGCTTCAATAGTCTTGCATACGATCGAGCCAAGATACAAGAGGCTGAAGTGGAGGCGTAGAATTCTGATTTGGTGGGAATGGCTAAATGGGTACACCAGAAATGCGGACATCTTCGAGAAAAAGCTACTCACAGGTGGGCAGAGATTAGAGGGATGCATCTTCCCCTAGATTTGATTAAAACAGCAATCATTGAATGTCCCACTTGTCAGCATACACAGCACAGACCGGTTCCACAGGTGGTGAGAGGCCAGCTAGGCAGAGGTAAATTGCCAGGACAGATATGGCAGATTGATTACATTTGACCAATGTCAGTGAGCAGAGGGTGTCAGTACCCCTGCACAGTGGTGGATTCTTACTCTGGTTATCTCATAGCCTTTCCCTGCAAGCGCGCAACTCAGCAGAGCACCCTGAAAACATTAGATCTGTTGATTCTGTACTATGGAGTGTCGCTCCAAATTCAGAGTGTTAACGCCAGTCACTTCAAGGGCAGACTAGTGCAGGACTATTGTGCACAACATAACATTGAATGGATTGTTCACATACCTTATTACCCGCAAGCAGGGGGACTGATCAAGAGAATGAATTGATTGTTGAAAGAACAATTGTGCAAACTGTCTGATGGGACACTGAAGGGGTGGAGGGATAATTTGTATGATGCTTTGCAAATTTTGAACAACCGACCCCTTACGAATGCCGAGAAACCTCTCATGAGAATGCTCACACCTGCTTTACAGATTAATCCATTTACAGCAAGCAATACCATTGTGTATTGGGAAACAGCTCCAGGAACTTTGGCCCCATATCGGGCTACGCCAGAATCTGCAGGGCTTGACCTGCATGCTTTACAAATGCATCGATTGAAGCCTAGAGACATCACTCTGATTGAAATAGGGGTTGGAATTCAGATTCCCCCTGAGCATTATGGTCTGATCGCCCCTCGATCTGGGCTTGCCCTGAGAGGCATCCAAATTTTAGGAGGAGTGATAGATGCAGACTACCAGGGCGAGTTGAAAGTCATTCTTTTGAACAGTGGAGACACAGACCTAGCGGTGCAACCCGGTGATCGCATTGCCCAGATTGTCATTATGCTGGTTTATGGAGGTGTTGTCAAAAAAGGGGACTGCCCCAGCCCTTCTCAGCAGGGGTGGGGACTGCCCCACCCCTGCTGTAAGAGGCAAAGGAGGGTTTGGATCTACTGACAAGAACCCAGGGGCCAAAGTGTGGATTGAATCCCCAAATAACCCTCCTCAACCCGCTGATGTCATTGCCACTGGACCAGACAATGTCCTGATAGTCATGCAACCTGGTCAAGACAAATGGGAACATGTTCCCGCTGACAAATGTTATTCGCGAGAATGATAATACATGTTTTGTCTTGTGTTCTTTTCAGATCATCATATGGGGTGCCTGTGCGATGAGTGTGGTGTATGGAGCCCCTTTGGGGAAGCTCCACCGGGGAGCAGGAGGGGCTCATAGCCCAAAGATTCAATCGTCAGCTGCAGATGCCGACGCTACTGCATCAACCGAACAATGTTTGGATACATCTGGCGCAGGAAGTGCTGAATATATCTCACTTCTGTATGAGTAACATGCGAAGCATTCAAGATCTGATTACCACTTGTCTAGTGGCGGTGCCCACTCCTGCTGCGGTATTATTGCACATCTTTAATGGTACAAACCAGGATGAAATGGTGGATGTGAGTGACGCTCGCTTTCATCTGTCACTCTATGAGTACTGCCGTCATTGCCCTGAGGTGGGTGAGGCAGTAACATGACATCAATACTCATGTTTAACATCTCAGAGGGAGATGTGTGCTATTCATTGTCCTGTGATCCTATTAAAATAGGTAAATGTGCTCAGCTTAAACTAGAGAACTCAAACAAAAACTTGACTGCTGCACAACAGACATTGTGCCATTCATGAAATGATATGACCTGTTTGAATGTAAATAATTCAATGTTCTGCCAGAATGTGGTGCCTGCTGTCTGCCACACTCAAAACTTTAAGTTGCCTAAAGGTTGGCTCTTTTCATGCGGTAACATCTCTTTTACCTATATCCCAGCCAATCTAACCGGAGGGCCTTGTGCCTGGACACGCTTAAGCTTTCTCATGTTTCCTATGGATACAGCTCTACACCCTCGCTATGTCAGAGACACTATTCAATTGCCTGCAGACTGTGATTCTGAAATATAATTGCTTTCCACAACAGAATATGTTAGTTTAGCTGCTTCTGTCGTAGGGGTGACAGGGCTCGCAGTGTATAATACCAGAGTTATTAATAAACTTGTGTGTTTAGAAGTTAAGAATATTAATCACACATCAGCTGGTTTAGCTGAGCTGTTGTTAGATGTACAAGGAACTAGAAAAGGTGCTTTGCAGAATCGTGCTGCTATTGATTATTTGCTGCTCAAGCACAACCATGGCATGCAGCGATTTTGAAGGGTTGTGATGTTTTAATTTATCCGATCACGCCATACCAATCAACTCCCACATAGAGGCCCTGCATTAGATAGTGAAGGGGGTGAAACAAGATGTTGACAAGGGGTGGTGGGACTGGTTGTTTGAATGGTTGCCTAATATAGGTCAACTGCGTTATATCTTTGGCGTAATCATTATCATAATTTGCATTTTAATTTCATTATGTTGTTGTGTTCAGTGTGTGCCTAACCTTCTATCTCAGTGTCGCCCAAGAGCTTTGCCATTTCAGCTTCTAGGTTATACTTAGTTGGTAAATTGGCCAAATGGTCCAAGGTTGGAATGTATTGCTACATGCACTACGTGCAAGGTAAACAGTGGTGCAGTGTAAGGGCAATGAAATAATGCATAGTAATATATGATGGACCATTGGTCTCTGCTTCCATTTTACATTTGCTCACGACTCCATCTTGTCGAGTTTGGTTCTGTGCGTGAAGCACTGTTCTGTGTTTTTCCACAAGCTTCTGCAAGCAACCCCACCACTGCAACCCCACCACGGCCAAAACCAACCTACACGCAGTTCTCCTCGACACCGCCAACTGGATGACAACTAACCACCTCAAGCTTAACTCCAACAAAACCGAGATCATCATCTTCGGTCCCAACAAAACCATATGGGACGACTCCTGGTGGCCCACCGCCCTAGGACCCGCACCCACCCCCGCAAACCACACACGCAACCTCGGCATCATCCTGGACCCCTCCCTCGCCATGACACAGCAGATCAATGCTTTTACCTCCTCCTGCTTCCTCACACTCTGCACTCTAAAAAAATCATTCAAATGGATTCCCCCAGAGACCAGGAAGACAGTCACCCATGTACTCAGCAGCAGCAGACTAGACTACGGTAACGCCCTCTACGCCCGCACCACACTCAAACTCACACGCAAACTCCAGAGAATCCAGAACACAGCTGCGCACCTCGTCCTTGGCCTCCCCCGCCACGAACTAATCTCACCACACCTCCAAACCCTTCACTGGCTCCCCATAAACAAGAGAATCACATTCAAGATCCTCATCCACGAAAACAAATCCCTCCACAACACCGGCCCGACATACCTCAACGAAAGAGTGAACTTTCACACTCCCACCCGCAACCTCCGATCAGTCAACCTCGCCCTAGCCACAGTCCCCGCATCCAACGCACCACCACAGGAGGCAGGTCCTTCTCCTATCTCGCCCCCAAAACCTGGAACTCCCTCCCCACCCACCTCCGCAAAACCAAAGACCTCCTGCTCTTCAGAATAAACCTCAAAACATGGCTGTTCGAACAGTGACCCTCCTGCCCCCCCTCCCCCAACCAAGCGCCTTGAGACCCTCACGGGTGAGTAGCGTGCTATATAATGTTTTTTGATTGATTGATTGAGCTGCAGGGTGGGGTATTTTTCTGCTCAACTTCGCTCCATCTGCGTGGTACAGAGGGCGCTATTTACATTCCACGAGCTATCAGTTAGGACAGGGGGATGCGCCTGTACTCAAGGAGGAATGCAAGCTTCACCTTGGAGCCCTCTTCTGGGAACCTGGCCCGTTCCGAGGAGACGTCTCGAAGGGTGAACAAGGTATCGCCGATTGCACAATTTGTAAAGGAGGGGGTCTTTTTCTCAAAAAGACTCCTGGGCGTTAGTAAATACTATAAAGGTCAGGAGCCCTTATGGACTAGCTCAGGAACCCTCTTCTGGGTCGGACTGATTGTCCTGAACGAGACTCCCTGCACAAGTCGATTTGGGTTCCCCGGCTTGGTGCACGGTGGAGGGATGCAGAATCTCTTTTCGGTGAAGCCTTTCATTTTATAGTCATTTGAGCATACTGTGTGTGTATTTGTAGTATGCATTTATTCTTGCAGCTACTTTCAGGTTATTTTTCATGATATCACAGAGTGCTTATATTCTTGCAGTTATTCTCATGTTATTTTTCATGTTATTTTAGTGTGGTCAGTTTTGCTATATGAGAACTTGTCTTATAAATAAACTTGATTATTCTACTTATTAAGGTGTTTGAGAGTGATTGGTTCACGTTGTGCCCTAAATTGTCCTAAAGTGCATAGCTCTGTTACTCCGGAAAAGTAAAGCAACACAATATTTCACTAAAAAAACTGAACTCAAAGTTAGCAGTGAATCTTTACTGTTGGTATCCAGTCATTCCATCAACACAGGCAGTGAAACTAAGTCCCCATGGACATTTGGCCTAAAAGGGAAAGATTTTTAATAAGTGCTTTAAAATGTACATTTATTCCACCCAGCACCTTTTTTTACTCTCCTGTACACATCTCTATTAGCTTCTATTTCTTTTTCTCAACTGTTTCAATAATTTTACAGCACCTCAACCCTTTTGTCACTGTTGTCCTTTTCTAGTCAGCAGTTCGATGTGGGTCAGGTAAACTTCTTATTCTATACTCACTGCATTTCTTTCTGGCCCTTAAGACAGCTTCTGAAATCTACTCTGGAAGCATTTATAAGACATTAACTTCGTATTGGTCAGGAAACTTTTTTATCTCATCACTCAGTATGTAGGCAATGTGATAACACTATATTAAACGTACAGGCATTCAATTGTAATGTTCCATTTACTTAGAATGCTGGGTGCATGAGGGTAAAGTGATTTTCCCAGAATCATGCAATGTCTGATCAAGTGTCCTTGAGACTAAGCTGCATTAAATGTAAAAACCATGATCAGTAAATATCTGTAAAAGGTGCTCTAAAAACAGCGTAAATATAAAAGTTGATCTTACTTTCCTTGAGCTGACAAAGTCGAAGCTCTGTAGAATTCATCGCCCTGGGTTAAGTTAAGGTCATTGTGTTGTTCTCAAAGTAGCAAAGAATGAAAGTCCCTCTTAACTTAACCACAAAAGACCATGGTCATCCGTTTACAACTTTCATTTTGTTTTACTTGCACTCTGCAGAATACGCATGCCAATCAATCAATCAATCAAAAAATGTATACAGCGCGCTACTCACCCGTGAGGGTCTCAATGCCAGAGTCTATGAGCATGTCACAGCAAAGCTACTTGTTTTACTATCCATTGATGAAGCAGAAAATGAAGGTTTTGATTTATTAACGCATAAACGTAGTGTGAAATAATCATGTGTGACTTTAACCGAACTAATAAAGATTGTACGGGGACAAAATGTGCCCTCAGAGTAGTTTGCCGACATTATACGCGTGCTTTATATATATAACGTGGTGTATTAGAATTGCACTAATCCGACATAATCATAAACGTGTGCTACGATTTGCTTGTTTGAAATGCTTTAGCTTAGCATTACTTTAGCGGAGGCTTTGGCCTAGTGGCCTGGTCTCACGGTTTAGATGTTCGTATTTTCCAATGTGCTATTAAACGTGTATTTCTGCTTGAAGCTGTACTTTTCCACAGAAACTGTTCACATGCTTATCTTAAAGTTTCGTGCCAGCCTGGCATATTTTCTTTTTAATTCAAGGTCGACTTGCAGGTGCGGACAATGGAGGCTCTGAAAGTGAGCTAATTGGTAGACAATGTTGCGATTTGCGTACCCATCTCCAAGGATAATGTATGCTTAAGTAAAAGCTTGAGAACTGTCGTTTTTGATTGGACAATTTGAAGCTAACCTATGAACCCTCCAATGGAGACCCTACTGGATTCGAACTGTTGTCTATAAAACCCAGGTGCACGAGGAGAAGATAGCTTTTTATCGGCCATTACCCGGACACTCCGCCATTTTGTAGACTTCGTAGCTATTATGGCCCACTTTGCTGCGACGCCATTTTGAGAGACTCTGATGCTTTCTCTAGTCGAGAGAAAGAGACTTTAATGATTCTTGCCCTAGAGACTTTAACTTTGATTTGTCCCTTTGCATGAAGTAGTAGTCTTAACTTGCCGCCGTGAGGCGATTGCCCCGTTCACCCCTGCCCCTTTGTCCCGTCCCATGCTGATCGAGAAACGGTACCTGTGAGACGAAGACTTCCTTGTACGCTGATCGTAATTGGTAAATATGAAAGGAAATTGTAAAATTGCATTGTGTTCCTTTTAGGTAACCAACTGCTGATTTTTTATAAGATCCCTAGCTAGGAGTTTTTCTAAATTAATGTTGCTAAATTGTTTTGCATGACGTCCCACATGCTGATGCTAATTTGAGGTTAGATGAGGATTCCATATGTTGCACGATGCAATTTGAGATCTTGTTATGCTGACTAAATGTACGCAATTAGTTCATTACAGATTATCGTATTAGTGCTTTGCATTGCTATTATCGAATGCCTTGTGATTCAAATGCTACATAGATTGCACTTGTTTCGACGTTATGGACAGCTATTAATGTTCATTTATGTTTATCATTTGGTGTTGAGACACATCTATATTGTGCTAGCTTTGTTAATATAGGGAAATAAATTCACTAACTTTGCAATAAACTGGTGTGGTTATTCCTGACTGAAAGGTCAGGGTTCGCCGAAATGTATTCTGGATTAATCATTAAGTGTTATATTGATCAAGGTATTGCTTATGTACGTTATTGATGATTGATCTGATGCGACGGATCGATTAAGAGTACAGAGAGTTCCCACTTAGTCAAAAGATCCATCGGCCTAAAGAGCGTCCGAACACAGGTAAGTTGTTACCACGGTTCGCTCTATCAGTAGATGGTAGCAGAGGACGGTTTCGTCTTTTGGGACCCTGTACTATTAAAATACATGGTGTTGAATTAACGGTTACGCATTTTGAGGCCTCATTCAAGAAGCTGAATTAGATTTTTCTTGGATAAAATAGATTGAAAGAATGATGATGGGCTAGGTCCACCGTGACTTTCCCGGGATCTCGGAGCTTGCGAATGGAGAGAACGGAGGTGTGGAAACAGCGTTGGCAGTAATAGTGATGGTATGAGTGAAGTTAGGGTTTTGCGCTTGCACAGCTTATTGCCGCAGGGTGTGTGAAAAGGTTGCGAGGATTTTTTTTTTTTTCTTTAAAGGATAGCGGAGGTGCGACTCCGAGTGTAGAAGTAGAGAAGTCGTCGAACTTCATAGAGATAGCGGAGGTGCGGCTCCGAGTGTGAGAGTAGGGAAGTCGTCGAACTTCATGTGCGTGTGGCGCTTTGTGCATAAAAAGGTCCACGTGGTTGTTGTTGTTGAGACGGGCCCTGCGAGGTCAAGAGACTCCGGAGTATGTTGATCCATGTTGTGGTCTGGGCGGTTTAGTAGGTTGATCGGGCGTGGTCAACAAGTCGGTACGTGTGTTAGGGAGTGAAAGAAACTTCGACTTCGGGCTCTGACAAGATTCTAAGTGCACTAGAATAGATCATTGACAAGTTGAGAGTAGGTCTGCAGGTCAGATTTGCTTGCGAATGTGGGGACTGAGAAAGACGGAATAGCGGCCGAGGCTAGTGAAAGGTCCCTAAGGTCCTGAAGCGATTGTGTTACCCTTCCTGTAGTAAACCGACAGATCTGTTTTAGTTTTTGGTAGCTCGCGATACATGCAAGAAGTTGTTACGAGAGGAGCTGAGTGAAGGAGGACTAGCCGCGAGGCTTTGTCAGCCGCAGTGTGTGTGAGTGTGACGTCACTAGGAGCCGCGCTGGGATAGGTTGGTTGGAGAGAAGGGTCGCGCACGGATTGGACGCAGTCCGTGGGGCTCGATTGGAAAGGGAAAGGCAAGTGAAGAGTATTCCGGGAATTAAAGTCACCTATTGATTACAAATTTTGTGGAATAAAAAGTGACCTATTGATTATAAACTTTGTGAAATAAAAGACGAGAAAATGAAATTCCTTAAAGCATTTAGGAGTGCGATGAAGGGGGAGTCTTACATTAAAGCGAGCGTAGGAGAGGAGACGCCGCCCGAGGGCACACCAGCTTACATTGTAATGGAGGAAAAAGGGGTAGCTCCGTGTCTTTGGCTAAAGCAATGGCACAAACTGACAGAGAAACATGGGAGCGTAGCGTTCCCGATACATGGGACATTCAATATAAGGATCCTAGAGAATTTGAGATTCACGATGTATGACATGAAGGTACCTCCAAGGCCAGCACAGTTTGAGGCTCTAGCAATCTGGGAATTAATGGCTAGACAGCAACAGAAGAATAAGTTTGAAACAAGGATGAGGAAGGTAGAAAAGACACTAGCGGATGCTAGGTGGGATAATGCGCAGAAGGTGTGGAGGTCAGATGTATTGCAGGGAATAAAATTGTTTCCCGCAATTACTAAGGAGGAAGAGGAGACAGGTAAGAAAGCTACCTGTAAGACAGACAGGAGGTGTTCCAAGGATAGAGAGGACGAGGAAAAGTTGAGAAGAGAAGAGGAGTTAGAGGACGAGGAGTTGATAATGCAATTGCTGAACGACCGTCCACCACCTTATGCGGAAAATGGACAAGGTCCAAGTACCAGTTCTGCCCCTCCGGCACTGGTACAGAACAGTGAAACCCAGAGTTCAGGAGCGTCATCGGGATCTAAGGACCCGAGTTTACTGTTCACCCCGCAGATACCGCAGGTTAGGAGAATATATCCAGATGTGCCCATAATGAAACCAGCAGAAAATTACCAACCGCAGATGCCAGGGTACTACAGCAGTGACAATAGTGGAGGAATGGTTCTAGAACAAACAGTGAGGGGAGTACAGAATGGTCACAATCCAACAATGACACAGGCTGAATCAACTCAGTTTATGATGCCTCAAAAGCAGATGCAGGGAGGAAACGCATATGGTCAGATGACGGGGAGTCAGATGGGCATGCCGACAATGATGACCGATAATATGGGGATGAACATGCCTCAGAACATGGGAAATGGACAGAACCCAGACGCGATATCACTACCCATTACTGTAGGTCCACCGGTACCTCTGTATAGTCAGCCTAACTTAGGTATGAGCGGTCAGGGATCAATACTGCAGAAGGGGACAGAAAGGAGGTGCATAGAGAACACTCCAGGGATAACTCCTATAGCGGCTCAGCCAAGTGGATCTGGATCCTTGATGGAGTTTAGTCCCACATGTGCTCAGTCTACACTGGTGAGGTCGAGCCCCCCACTGATAATACCTTTAACATCGAATACTGAAAAGTTGCCTCAACCATCAATGGCAGTCGATGTGAATGCCACGCTGATGGGGGTGAATGCGCAACAGTTGACACAATGGTTCAACAGTCTAAATTCCACACAAAGTTCAGCCAGTGGGAAAGGAGAAGACTATATGAATAGGGTCAGGTTGAACATGGAAGCACAAGAATTGGTGGAAGGGACCATGGGTGTGAACAGGTTAGAGTCCTACACGGAAGAAGAGCTGAGATACCTATGTCCAAAGATTACGAAAGAAGTGAACAAGGTACATAAAAGTTTGCAGGAAGTAGCGGACAGAAACGGGATTGACATAGGCAAGACGAAACACTTGAGCAGGAGCTACAGGTTAGATTTTGGGACCACAGATTTTGAACACATGAGGTCAGCAGGCATGAAGGCACACCTTAGAGAATTGTTGCAGAGTGCCCAAGTGTGGAGGTGCTTAGACAAGTGGGAAAGCAGGTGGGTAAAGAGGAAGGATAAGAGGAGGGACAGTGCTACAGAGCACAACGAGAAAAGACCGCAGAGCAGCGAGACAGTAACCATGTTACCAATGAGGGAGACAGCAGGGGGAAAATTAATACATGTACCATGGCACAGAAGCGACATTCAGTCATTTACGGATGATTTTCCCAGACTGAGAGAGAAGCTGATTGAATGGTATCAACAGACTGATAGGTTTGTCAAGCTTGCAAAATGTCTCTGGGAAGACCTGAATACTCTATTTGAGATTGTGGTTCCGGCAGATTTGTGGGAGGATTGCAAAAGAGCTGTAGGTTGGCCGACAAGTGAACCAGAAAGAGACAGGGAGACGGGTGCACCATCACCTATGGTGATGAGCTTGTACTATAAGGTGATTGAGCATTTGAAGACGAAGGTGGCCGCGAAAAATGTGGATTGGCAGAAGATTGATCGAACTGCCCAAGAGGCTAAAGAATCGATTCATAGTTACTATGAGAGGTTGTTGAAGGCGTTCAAGAATTACAGTGGCACGGAAACAATTGAGGCGAAGGATATGCTTCATTTTGTGTTTAGATTTGTGGAAGGGTTGAGACCAGAGATAAGTCAGATGATAAAGTCGCATTTGATTTGCTGGCAGTCGAAACCGATTGATGAGGTCTTGACTTATGCGAAATACTGTAGCGACGAAATTGAAGTGAAACAGAAAAAGCTGAAAGAGAAGGTGATGATGATGCAACTTAAAGCAGCTCAGACAGGTTTGCAAGGTCTGCAAGGTTTGCAAGGGATGCAAGGGTTCCAACAGCAGGTACCGCAACCGCAGCCGCAGTTGCAGGGAAACATGTCGTTTCAGCCACAGGCCAGAGGCAGAGGCAGAGGAGGTTTTGTGAATAACGGTCCGGATTTAAACACTGTTGTGACGGGTGTGCAGGCAATGAAGAAGGTGATGCCGTGTCACATGTGCGGGATTGTCGGTCATTGGAAACGATCAAAAGGGTCCGTACGTAGAGGGAAGAGTAATGGGTCATCGTGTTTCATTCTTGGTGGACACGGGAGCCACACGTTCAACTGTTAAGAGTAGTGAAGTACCAAATTTGCCACTCTCAGGGAGGACAGTTCAAGTGGTGGGAGTAGCAAACAGACATCTGACGAACCCAATTACAGATCCGGTACCAGTCAGCATCGGTAACTATCAAGGGGTACATCAGTTTGTGATATGTGACTCAAGCCCAATAGCACTGTTAGGGAGAGACCTATTATGCAAATTGGGTTGTTCGATCATGTATTCGAACGAAGGAATAACGATACAGACGAGCAGTGATGGGGAAGAAGAGGATAGTGTAGAGGGAGATGAGATGGAAACGGTAGATGAAGAGTATCCTCTGATTTGTCTTTTCCCGATGATAACTGAAGAAGATATTCCAGCAGAATTACGAGAAACAGTCGGAAAGGAAGTGTGGGACATGACAGGGAAAGAGGTGGGATTGATGAAAGGAGTGGAACCAGTGAAAGTGACTGTAAAGCCCAATGCGATCTTTCCCCAGACCCCACAATACCACATGCCACAAGATACCCTCATGAAAGTTGCCCAACTCATTGACGAATTTGTGAAACAGGGGGTACTGAAAGAAGTGTTAAGCAGTCCCTGTAATTCACCGATAATGGGACTAATAAAGCCAAGTGGAAAGGTCCGACTCGTGCAGGACTTGAGGAAAATAAATGACATCATAGTCAAATGCTGCCCTGTTGTACCGAATCCAGCTGTGATAATGTTTCAGATCCCTTGCGATGCTGAGTGGTTCTCAGTCATCGATTTGTCACAAGCATTCTTTTCTGTGCCTCTTCATGAGGACAGCCAATTTCTCTTTTGTTTCAAATTCCTAGACAGAGTGTACAGTTGGTGTCGAATTCCTCAAGGGTTTTCTGAGTCACCGTCGATATTCAATCAGGTTCTAAAGAAAGACTTGGAAGAGTTAGAGTTGCCATTCGAGTCAACCCTAGTACAGTATATTGACGACTTACTGGTTGCATCAAAGACAGAAAGTGGCTGCACAGTCGATACCATTGCCCTGTTGAACCATTTGGGAAGAAACGGACACAAGGTGTCTCCTTCCAAATTGCAGTTCTGTCAGAAGAAAGTGAAATACTTGGGTCACCAGATAGAGAAAGGATCACGGAGAATAATGAAGGAAAGGATTACAAGTGTACTTCAAATGAGTCCGCCTAAGACGAGAAAGGAGGTGAGGAAGTTCTTGGGAATGGTGGGCTACTGTCGCCAGTGGATTCCCAACTTCTCGACTCTAGCGAAGCCTTTACTGAAACTGACCCAGAAGGATGCTTTGGATCAAATTGAGCTGAAAGGAGATGAGATGGATGCTTTTGTTGAATTGAAAGAATGCATGTGTAGGGCTCCAGCTTTAGGTATGCCTGATTACACAAAGCCTTTCACACTGTTTTGCCATGAACGTGATGCATGTTCTTTGTCTGTCTTGACTCAAGCCCATGGTGGCGTAAACCGACCAGTAGCGTATTTTTCAGCTACTTTGGATCCGGTCGCAGCAGCACTCCCAGGGTGTTTGCGCGCCGTAGCAGCAGTTGGTATCAGCCTCACTCAGAGTGAAGGTATAGTGATGGGACACCCAGTAACAGTCATGGTCCCTCACTCAGTTGAGATACTTTTGACCCGCTCCCGAACGCAACACATGACTGGAGCAAGACTCACAAGGTATGAAACGATTATTCTGGGCTCACCGAATGTGCAGCTGAAAAGGTGCACTACGTTGAATCCAGCTACCTTGCTTCCTGGAGAAAATGCTGAAATTGAGAACGCTGAAGACGTCGAGCATGACTGCCTTCAGGTGACTGAATTTTGCACAAAACCCCGACCGGACATTAAGGATACTAAGCTTGATGAAAATGACCAAATTCTTTTTGTTAATGGTTCATGTCTAAGAGATGGGATGGGGATTTTGAAAGCAGGATACGCTGTATGCACTGTAACAGGTGTCTTGGAAGCGGGATGGCTTCAAGGAGTCTATTCTGCACAAGTAGCAGAACTTGTAGCCCTCACCAGAGCATGTCAACTGTCTGCATTGATGAAAGTCACCATTTACACTGATAGCCAATACGGGTTTGGGATTGTGCATGACTTTGGACAACTATGGTCACAGAGAGGTTTCCTGACTTCTTCAGGATCCCCAGTGAAAAACGGGGAAAGAATAAGGGAATTGTTACATGCCATTCAAGTGCCAGCTGAAGTTGCAGTGGTAAAGTGCAGTGCTCACACGAAGGGACAGGACTATGTTTCGCTGGGAAATGCATATGCGGGTCAAGTTGCAAGATTTTGTGCCTTGAACTGTATATTACTCAGAGATGAATGGAATTCGATAAGTGAGCCAGAACTAGAACCAGCTGAAGCATTTGCCTTGAAGGTCGTAGATACAATAGAGGAACTAAAAGCATTACAAAATAATGTCAGGGAGGATGAAAGAGATTCCTGGATCAAATCACAATGTATAAAGAGACAAGACGAGTTATGGGTTTCACATGAGGGAAAATTTGTTTTGCCAAATAGTCTCTTATCACAGCTTGCGACGTTCTATCATGGGCAAGCTCACCTAGGGAGAGATGCCATGATAAGGTTGTTCAAAACTGATTGGTTTAACCCCAGATTTCGTCAAGCTGCAGAAGCAGTTTGCCATCGATGTGTCACTTGCCAGCAGATGAACCCAGGGAAGGGAACAGTTGTGAACGCGAGTCACATTGGTAGGGCAAGCGGGCCTTTTAGTCGTATGCAGATGGACTTCATTGAGATGCCTGTGCATGGAGGTCTGAAATATGTGTTGGTGATTGTGTGCATTTTTAGTCACTGGATTGAGGCATACCCAACACGTAGAAATGACAGCCTTACAGTTGCCAAGCTATTGTTGAGGGAGTTAATACCACGTTTCGGATTCCCGATCTCTTTAGAATCAGATAGGGGAAGTCACTTCAATAACGAGGTGATAAAGTTACTCTGCGAAGCACTGAACATTGAGCAAAAACTGCATTGTAGCTATCGCCCTGAAGCATCAGGACTGGTGGAGCAGATGAATGGTACACTGAAATCAAGAATGGCGAAAATATGTGCATCAACAAATTTGAAATGGCCTGACGCATTGCCCTTAGTGCTAATGTCAATGAGAAACATTCCTGATAGAAAAACTGGATTGTCTCCGCACGAAATTCTCATGGGCAGGGCTATGAGACTTCCTGCAGTTCCCGCAAACGCGCTTTTGAATATTACAGATGATATGGTGTTAGACTACTGCAAAGGACTGGCTGACGTGGTTCGCTCTTTCTCTCACCAGGTGGAAGCGACCACCTTGCCACCGATCCAAGGTCCAGGACACGCACTGAAAGCAGGTGACTGGGTCGTGGTGAAGAAGCACGTGAGGAAGTCGTGCCTGGAAAGGCCCTTTCCAAGTGATCCTGGCGACAACTACCGCTGTGAAGTGTGCGGGGGTTCCCAACTGGATTCACGCCAGTCACACAAAGAAGGTGTTGTGTCCCACAGATGAGGAAGTTGAAGCGCTGAAATTGCCAGTGCCTGATAAAACGGCGCCGAGTGCTGAGACAGAACAAAAGCGAACTGAAAGCGAACAGGCAGAAGCAGGAGAGAAAGAGATACTATTGGAGGGCGAAGAGTCTGACTCACTTGGGGAAGGCCAAGGAGAAAGTTCAGACAGCGATGAAGCAGCTGAGGGTAGCAAAAAGCCTGAAGCAGCTGAAGGTGACAAAGAACCTGAAGCAGCTGAAAGTGATACAGAGCCTGACGAAAGTAACGGTGACGAAGGGCTCGAAAAAGGTGAAAAAGCAGGAGAGCCTGATCAGAGGAGGGCTTTCCCAGAAACAGACGATACAGAAAAAGAAAAGGAGAACGTGATCGATTCCCCTGAAGGAGGGGACAAGGCAGAGCAGAACGAAAAAGTTCAAACCTCTACAGAAAAGGTCGCAAGTCCATCAAATGGACATGGTGCAAAGAGGAGACTATGTATATCACCAGTAAAACAAAAGTCTGGAGAAGGTTTGAACGACGGAGAAAGGCCAAAAGTAAAAGAGAAAAGAAAAGAAGTGTCTGTCGTGATACCAACCTCGAGTGAAGAAAAAGACTTGACAAAAGAGGAAAGTACCAGCGAGGCAGAATCGAAGAGAGAAGCAAAATTGAAAAGGAAAAGGATACCGAACAGAAGGTATTCTGGTCCTGAATGGGCATATGCGGTCAATGACGATTGGACTGACGAGTTTGTATCTCTAAGCATCGAGAACGAAGAAGAGGAAGAGATACCAATAGAAAAGAAAAGTTTTATGGACAGTGTTGATTGAAAGGGTGATAAATGACATTGCTTGCTACAATTTAACGTGAAATAAACAACCAGCTGAGACATTGCTAAACCGGATGAGACATTTGCTAAACCGATAAAGACTGAGTTATTGCCGAATTGAGACAAATGCTGCTAACCGATAAGTGACTTGGCCTTTGGAGAAGACGGTGTGAACGTTGCGCTCGCTCAGCTTTGTACTGAATTGCTAAATAAGTTTCATTTATAAGTGCTTCTAACTCTCTGATTCTATACAGATCATGACGCAAAACAATAGAAAGAAATATTGTAAATATGTGTGTATAGGCTTGGTAGTTACATGTGTACTAATAATAATGGCGATTGTTCTTGGAATACATGGAAAGGGTGAAAATGAGACTATTGCTGCTTCTACTTTTGCTCCTGTTACTGTCACTGAACTAACCGCATTGAAAAGGCTAGCACTGGATGAGAGACTCTTGCATGAAAGGAAAGAGCTTTCGTATAATGTTTTCTATCGCTTACTAACAGAATATGTTGAGACAATGGATGCGAAAGATTGTTATGTGTGTACCCAGATACCGACATCAGTAAAGGAAGGGGAGACATATCACCACATGCCTCTTACATACGGGATTACATGTAGTATAGTAATGTCTAGGTTTTATGGTCAAACTAACATACAGTATTTTTACTCAAATTATGATGTTACCTTTGCTTATGTTCCTATAATAGCGCAGCTAAGCCAGACTGCAAAAGATTGGGATGCTAAAATTATGAGGGAATTTTTCGAGCCAATGCAACCTTTTGAAACGGCTCACGCTCATAGGGAAAATCTTACCTGCTCACTCTCTGCAGTAGAAATAAGTTTTTTAGATCGCACAGATGATAGAAGGGCTCAAATGAAGGCGAAATTAGAAAAGGAGTTACATAAGAGGACTTCAGTAGATAATTATGATTTTGCTGCAATAAAGACACAAGGGAAGATTGCTTTAGATGCTTGGCATGTAGGGAAGTTTTGTATATATCGAGGTGAATCTTATTATGACAACATTTTTGTAGGGGCGAGTGAGTGTAAACATACGTTTATCTTTAAGGCCAAATGGACATTCATGATGGACGGACTTGACCCTGTCATTCCAGGTGTATATTACATTTGTGGGTATAATGCCTATTATCGTCTTCCAAAGGGATGGTGGGGAAGATGTTATTTGGGTATAGTGTTCCCAAAGGTTTATCAACTGGATGACCTATCGATGATTCAAAAGACATCTGGATCCCATCGTATCCAGAAAAGAGAGACCGCAGCTGCTGTGGTAGGTGATATATTTGGAGCAATGATTCCTTCATTGGGAGTTGTGCTGAATTCCATCAAAATAAGAAAGTTGTCTACTATAGTGGATAACATGTTGACAAAGTTTTCAGGTGCTATAATCCTGATAGATGCTGAACTTGCAGCGGAAAGAGCTATGACTCTTCAAAATAGGCTTGCTTTAGACATTCTTTTAGCAAAGGATGGAGGTGTTTGCAAAATGCTTGGTGCAAGACACTGTTGTACCTATATACCTGACAATAGTGTGAAAATTAAAACTATGCTTGCTAATCTAACAAAAGAAAGTGCAGATTTGAAGGAACTGAAAGAACCAGGAGTGTGGGAGAAGGTTGGAAAAGGACTTGCTTCAGTGGGACATTGGATTGGGGGAATTTGGAATGGAATATTGTTAAAAATAATAGAGGGAATTTTAATAGTGATAATTTGTATATTTGGAATTTGGGTAATAAAAAGGGGAATAATAATGATTATGGAAAGAATTAAAAGAAGAAAGGAGGAGAAAATTATGAAAAGAATGGCAGAAGAATACAAAGCACAGACTAGGGGAACTAAAAGGAAAAGGGAACTGACAGAATTTTAATGGAATAAAATTTGTGGGCTAAATTTGTGTGATGACAAGTAGTCATCAGAGGAGGGATTGATGAAGCAGAAAATGAAGGTTTTGATTTATTAACGCATAAACGTAGTGTGAAATAATCATGTGTGACTTTAACCGAACTAATAAAGATTGTACGGGACAAAATGTGCCCTCAGAGTAGTTTGCCGACATTATACGCGTGCTTTATATATATAACATGGTGTATTAGAATTGCACTAATCCGACATAATCATAAACGTGTGCTACGATTTGCTTGTTTGAAATGCTTTAGCTTAGCATTACTTTAGCGGAGGCTTTGGCCTAGTGGCCTGGTCTCACGGTTTAGATGTTCGTATTTTCCAATGTGCTATTAAACGTGTATTTCTGCTTGAAGCTGTACTTTTCCACAGAAACTGTTCACATGCTTATCTTAAAGTTTCGTGCCAGCCTGGCATATTTTCTTTTTAATTCAAGGTCGACTTGCAGGTGCGGACAATGGAGGCTCTGAAAGTGAGCTAATTGGTAGACAATGTTGCGATTTGCGTACCCATCTCCAAGGATAATGTATGCTTAAGTAAAAGCTTGAGAACTGTCGTTTTTGATTGGACAATTTGAAGCTAACCTATGAACCCTCCAATGGAGACCCTACTGGATTCGAACTGTTGTCTATAAAACCCAGGTGCACGAGGAGAAGATAGCTTTTTATCGGCCATTACCCGGACACTCCGCCATTTTGTAGACTTCGTAGCTATTATGGCCCACTTTGCTGCGACGCCATTTTGAGAGACTTTGATGCTTTCTCTAGTCGAGAGAAAGAGACTTTAATGATTCTTGCCCTAGAGACTTTAACTTTGATTTGTCCCTTTGCATGAAGTAGTAGTCTTAACTTGCCGCCGTGAGGCGATTGCCCCGTTCACCCCTGCCCCTTTGTCCCGTCCCATGCTGATCGAGAAACGGTACCTGTGAGACGAAGACTTCCTTGTACGCTGATCGTAATTGGTAAATATGAAAGGAAATTGTAAAATTGCATTGTGTTCCTTTTAGGTAACCAACTGCTGATTTTTGATAAGATCCCTAGCTAGGAGTTTTTCTAAATTAATGTTGCTAAATTGTTTTGCATGACGTCCCACATGCTGATGCTAATTTGAGGTTAGATGAGGATTCCATATGTTGCACGATGCAATTTGAGATCTTGTTATGCTGACTAAATGTACGCAATTAGTTCATTACAGATTATCGTATTAGTGCTTTGCATTGCTATTATCGAATGCCTTGTGATTCAAATGCTACATAGATTGCACTTGTTTAGACGTTATGGACAGCTATTAATGTTCATTTATGTTTATCATTTGGTGTTGAGACACATCTATATTGTGCTAGCTTTGTTAATATAGGGAAATAAATTCACTAACTTTGCAATAAACTGGTGTGGTTATTCCTGACTGAAAGGTCAGGGTTCGCCGAAATGTATTCTGGATTAATCATTAAGTGTTATATTGATCAAGGTATTGCTTATGTACGTTATTGATTATTGATCTGATGCGACGGATCGATTAAGAGTACAGAGAGTTCCCACTTAGTCAAAAGATCCATCGGCCTAAAGAGCGTCCGAACACAGGTAAGTTGTTACCACGGTTCGCTCTATCACCAGTGAGCCAAACTCCTGTCTCTCCATGTAAATGAAGAAGATAAATACAGGGAATTGATGATTACACGTGTAGATTGATTCATAGTGTGGATGTTTGAACAGAAAATAAGGCTTTGGCAGAGAAATATTGATTGAATGTTCAACAAAACCCCTGCACCGGCAAATTGTAGTCATTTTGTAGTTCTTCTTTGATGCCACTGGCAGTAAAAGGAGGCCTGACAGGACGCTGTGGCAAGCAGATCACCGACCGCTCCCCCAAATCACTTCCCAAAGAGAAAACTACCTTTCTTTTGAAACAGCACCAGAGCCTTTAAGACACAGACTACTCTAAAAGAAAACATTTGGAAATGCAAGCACAGGGATAGTGGTCAGCTATTCCCGGCTGGCCCCGTCCTTGTAGCCAACCTCAGAGGGTTGCATACAACGAGCTGTCTAATCAGTGTTCATTACGCAGGATGATCTGTGACCCACTTGCAAAAATAAGATTTTGCGACATGATCTATTGATTTTGGCTCTGGCTGTAGCGACTGCCATGATTGCTAGCCTTTGGAGCGTAGAAATGGCTGGAATGTACAATACTTGAATCTGATTTTAATCTCCTCCTCTTGTTAAAATGTTATGAGGGGTGAAACTTGTAGGCTGATTTACAACCACAAGTTGAAATCTCTGCACAGTTCATTTACATGGACTGGATGTAGGGCCAGTTACTTTATGCTAATGGCACTGGGGAATCTGCCAGCATCTAGCAGTAGAAAGACTTAGCTGGACAAGGGGCAGAAAACTGAGAGGAATCATTCAGCGATTATCCCCTCTGGTTGAAAGGTGTAAATTCAGGTAATGGCAGACCCGTGCACCAGACGGATATTCAGACCTTTCAGGTGCAAAATATTCGAGGGTGGCTACCCCGTTTCTGCTATCTGCACGTCTGGAACATCAGTGTACTCGATAGAGGACAGCTGGAAATTCTGCGATTTGTATTTTATATGGTAGATATACTTCAGCTAGGAATACCTTTAACATATGCAATGCTACCTAGATATCTGTAGGGTTTAGATATCTGGGAAATAAATACCAAAATACCTTACTTTCATCAGTTTGGTACAAAACTTGGAGTAATGTGGGAATTACTATGCATAGGGTGTATATCCTTATCCAATGGCATACTGGGCTTTTCATTTAAAATATCAAGGTTTATTTTATTGAACATTGAAGGGAGGGATAAACATCGAGGAAGATGCCAACGCACCTCTAAGTAGGTCATAAGCACACCTGGTGTTTACTGGTGTTGAATTCTGGCACTCATTCTACAGGACAAGGCAACCTGCTGCAGCACTTTAATTTTCTTGTAGTGAGACACGGTGGCTGAGGACTAAAGGCTTAAACAAACAACAAGCCTGGTCCAGGACAGGCAGAGGTGATGGGTAAGTCCATTGTGTCATGACAAATTACCACAAAGCAAACTGCCCACGTAGGAAAGAGCACCTTAATATGACCCACGGAAAGTAACACCACTCTCCCCTTAATACTTCTTGCCTCAGTTTAATATGTACCATCACTTAGTAAAGCTGTTGGGATAAAGCAGCCTGCAGTCACCTTTCGTCCAGCCTGAACAGTTGAACTCTCTACTTTCCTCTGCTTGTACTACCTCGGAGCACACAACTGTACTGTGGGTACCAAGCCTTGAAGTTGGGTGTTCTTCTACAGAACAACATTGGCATCCACAAGACTCCCCTTTATCTTCTCGCCAGGCTCCTGCGGCGCAATGTGATCCTTATGGCGACTGCGATTTGTCGGGGACCTGACTGGTACTTAGCCACCAACAGCCTCGCACCTATGAACTCAATGCATATTATTAAACCTTTTCTAAAAAAAAAAATGTTTTGGTCTCAACTTATGCATATTTTTTAACGTTTGAGTTTTTCACAACAGAAATACCAGTTTTGTGCAGTATCTGGGATACAAAGGTATGTGCTGCTCATCTTCTCTATTATTAACCACTTCTTGATTTGATTGGAGAGAAGCGGGATGCAGCACAAATAAATAATTGGATGATCCAAGGTGGTTTGCATGAGGCCGAGTCTGGGGTTGGAATTTGTGAGGGGAAATGGGGCGGGAGCTCAAGAAAAGTTACATGAGCCCAGGAAGTACTAAAAGCCAAATAAAAAAAAATAGTTCCCTTGGGTCAGCAGTGGAAAGACACAGCTCATTCAGTTACAACATTGTGAGATCAAGCTACTCCTGACCAAGATAAGCACAAGAACATCAAGGCAATTAATCAAATCAAGAGCAGACACCTGAGACAGACAACAAAGCTGTTCAATCCTGAGCAAAGGGCTGACCCCAAAGTCTCCTTTAAGTTTATGTCATGCTTTGGAAACAACAGTTCTGACAACCGACAACTAAAGCTGCCTGCAGCTGAGAGCTAAAGACAATATGATTGATGTGTTACAAATACAATTACAACCTTGCTTTTATGCAACCAACTTTGCATCAGTGCAGAAGACAGCTGCAGAGCTCTACACTATCTATTCTTAAACTACCAGATTATACTGTAGGAAGTGCTAAGTGGGCCTAATTGAAAATAGCACATCTGGCCGTACGGGGCAGGATGAGCAGTAGTCCTTTGCTAGACCTGGCATTTTCAGTGTGGTGTTCCCCCCAACTTTTTGCCTTCAACCCTCCTGTTTTGCTGACTTCATTTTTGCTAGTTTTAGGACTCTGCACATTTTGCCACTCCTAACCAGTGCTAAAGTGCTCTCTCCTTAAAACATGGTAAGACTGGCTTACACCCAATCAGCATATTTAATTTACTTGTAAGTCCCTAGTAAAGGGCCTGTAAATTAAGTGTTGGTGGGCTTGTATCACTAATTGTGTGACCCACTTAAGAAGCACTTTAAAAACGCCTCAAGCTTGCATTCAGCTTGTGTGTGTGCAGCTTTAAACTGCCATTTGGACCTGGCAGAATAAAGCTTTTGTCAGGGTCAAACCTTCCTTTTTAATATATGTGTCACCCCTAGGTTAGGCCCTGAATAGCCTAGAGGTCGGGTGCAATGTATTTAAAAAGTGGGGCATGTATTATTAAGTTTGTTAGAAATGGGGTCTTTGGTTGACAGTCAGGTTACCCCCTGTTCAAGCAAGGACCCTCACTCTAGTCAGGGTAAAAGAGAATCACCCTCAGCTAACCCCTGCTTACCCCCTTGGTAGCTTGGCAGAGCAGTAGGCTTAACTTCAGAGCGCTAGGTGTAAAGTATTTGTACCAACACACACAGTAACTTAATGAAAACACTACAAAATGACACAACACCGGTTTAGAAAAATAGGAAATAATTATCTAAACAAAACAAGACCAAAACGACAAAAATCCGACATACACAAGTCAAATTATGAATTTTTAAAGATTAAACTAAAAAATAGCGCTTAGAAACAAAAATGCTTCGATGAGATGTTAACACGACGTTGTGACGGAGTCGTTCCCAACAAGCCGACACCAGCGGCACCGGACACAGAGTCGTGTAGACCCCCAAGTACAGTACCTTTGGTTAAGAGTGAAAACAAGGCGATGCGCAAAGTCGGGGATCGCGGCGTCTGTGCGAAACGTTGAATCCGTGCACTTCGAGCGGCGTCGGTCACGACGTGGTGCGGCGACTTCCACGGAGTCGCGGACTTCAGCAGGGCTGCTGCGGCGTCGGGGCTGCGAAGAGCGTCGCGTTCCAGCGAAGGTCACGGCATCGGGTGCAGGCGGCGTTACCGGATTCAGCAGCGACGTCGGTCCGGAGTCGTCCGAAGTCGATTTCCTTGGATTTCCACCAGCTTTCCTTTCAAGGGCCCAGGAACTGGATAGGGCACCACTTGTCAGAGCAGGAGTCTCTCCAGAGACTCCAGGTGCTGGCAGAGAGAAGTCTTTGCTGTCCCTGAGACGTCAAACAACAGGAGGCAAGCTCTAACTCAAGCCCTTGGAGATTTCTTCACAAGATGGAAGGCACACAAAGTCCAGTCTATGCCCTCTTACTCTGGCAGAAGCAGCACTGCAGGGTGGACGGGGCAATTGCCTCACAGCAGCAAGATAAAACTACTACTTCATGCAAAGGGGCAAATCAAAGTTAAAGTCTCTAGGGCGAGAATGACTTAAAGTCTCTAGAAGATGGCAAAATGACGATGTCTGCAAGATGGGCCATAATGGCTGCAATGTCCTGCAAAATGGCGGGTAAGGCTGGTAAAGTTCGTAATGGGCTAATGGCTGGTAATGTCTAATGTCCGATGAGTAATGGCTGCAATGGCTGAAAAATGGCCGCTTTCTTCTTGTGCACCAGGTTTAAATAAACAACAGTTCAAATCCAGTAGGGTCTTCCATTGGAGGGTTCATAGGTTGGCTTCAAATTGTCCAATCAAAACAACAGTTCACAACCTTCTACCTAGGTATACATTATCCTTGGAGTCGGGAACGTAAGTTGCAACATATTTTACCAATTAACTCACTTTCAGAGCGTCCATTGTCCGCACCTGCAGATTGACCTTGGAGCAAAGAAGAAGATGCCAGGCTGGCACGAAACCTTTAAGATAAGCATGTGAACCGATCTCACTGGAAAAGTACAGCTTCAAGCAAGAATACACGTTTACTAGCACATTGGAAAAATACGAGCATCTAAACCGTGAGACAAGGCAACTAGGCCAAAGCGTCCACTAAAGTTATGCTAAGCTAAAACATTTCAAACAAGCAAATCATAGCACACGTTTACGATTATGTCGGATTAATGCAATTCTAATACATCACGTTATATAAAGCACGCTTATAAATGTTGGCAAACTACTCTGAGGGCACATTTGTCCCCGTACAATCTTTACTAGTTCGGTTAAAGTCACACTTGATTATTGCAGCACTACGTTTATGCGCTAATAAATGTAAAACCTTCATTTCTGCGTCATCAATCCCTCCTCTGATGACTACTTGTCATCACACAAAACTATTCCCACAAATTTTATTCCATTAAAATTCTGTCAGTTCTCTTTGCCTTTTAGTTCCCCTTGTTCTTGCCTTGTATTCTTCTGCCATTCTTTTCATCATTTTCTCTTCCTTCCTTCTCTTAATTTTTGCCATGATCATTAATATTCCTCTTTTTATTCCCCAAATCCCAAAGATGCAAATCAGTACTATTAATATTCCCTGTATTATTTTTAATAATATTCCATTCCAAATGCCACCAAGCCAATTCCCCACAGAAGCAATTCCCTTTCCAACCTTCTCCCAAACTCCTGGTTCTTTCAATTCCTTCAAGTCTGCACTTTCTTTCGTTAAATTTGCAAGCATTGTTTTAATCTTCACACTGTTGTCTGGAATAAACGTGCAACAGTGTCGCGCACCAAGCATTTTGCAAACGCCGCCATCCTTTGCTAAAAGAATGTCTAGGGCAAGCCTGTTTTGAAGAGTCATAGCTCTTTCCGCTGCAAGTTCAGCATCCATCAGGATTATAGCACCTGAAAACTTTGTCAACATGTTATCCACTATAGTAGACAACTTTCTTATTTTGATGGAATTCAACACAACTCCCAATGAAGGAATCATGGCTCCAAATATATCTCCTACCACAGCAGCTGCGGTCTCTCTTTTCTGGATACGATGAGATCCAGACGTCTTTGGAATCACCGATAGGTCATCCAGTTGATAAACCTTTGGGAACACTATACCCAAATAACATCTCCCCCACCATCCCTTTGGAAGACGATAATAGGCATTATGCCCACAAATGTAATATACACCTGGTATGACAGGATCAAGTCCGTTCAGCATGAATGTCCATTTGGCTCTAAAGATAAACGTATGTTTACATTCACTCGCTCCTACGAAAATGTTATCATAATAAGACTCACCACGATATATACAAAATTTCCCTACATGCCAAGCATCTAAAGCTATTCTCCCTTGTGTTTTTATTGCGGCAAAAGCATAATTATCTACTGAAGTCCTTTTACTTAGCTCTTTTTCTAATTTCGCATTCATTTGTGCCCTCCTATCATCTGTGCGATCTAAAAAGCTTATTTCTACTGCTGATAGCGAGCAGGTAAGATTTTCCCTATGAGCGTGAGCTGTTTCAAAAGGTTGCATTGGCTCGAAAAATTCCCTCATTATTTTAGCATCCCAATCTTTAGCAATCTGGCTTAGTTGCGTGATTATAGGAACATACGCAAAGGTAACATCATAATTTGAATAAAAATACTGTATGTTGGTTTGACCATAAAACCTAGAAGTTACTATACTACATGTAATCCCATATGTAAGAGGCATGTGGTGATAAGTCACCCCTTCCGTTACCGATGTCGGTATCTGTGTACACACATAACAATCTTTCGCATCCATAGTCTCAACATATTCTGTTAGCAAGCGATAGAAAACATTATACGAAAGCTCCTTCTTATCATGCAAGTGTCTCTCATCTAATTCTAGTCTTTTCAATGCGGTTAGTTCAGTGACAGTAATAGGAGCAAAAGTAGAAGCATCGATTTTCTCATTCTCACCCTTTCCATGCGTTGCAAGCACTATTGCCATTATTATTAGTACACATGCAATTATCAAGCCTATACACGCATATTTACAATATTTCACTCTACTGTTTTGTGTCATGATCTGTATAGAATCAGAGAGCTAGAAGCACCTGTAAAAAGAAACGATTTAGCAATTCAGTTACAAAGCTGAACGAGCGCAATGTTCACACAGTTTTCTTCAGGAGCCCAGTCACTTATCGGTTAGCAGCATTTGTCTCAATTTGGCAATAACTCAATTCGGCAATAACTCAGTTCGGCAATAACTCAGTCTCTTTTTTTTTTTTTTTTCAGTTAGCAACGTTGTCTCAAATCGGGTTTAAGAGTCAATCAGGTTATCAAAGTCTTATCAAGTTAGCAAATGTCTCATCCGGTTTAGCAATGTCTCAGCTGGTTGTATCACGTTAGATTATAGCAAGCAATGTCATTTATCAAAATTTTTTTTTCAATCAACAGTGTCCATAAAACTTTTCTTTTCTATTGGTATCTCTTCTTCTTCGTTTTCGAGGCTAAGAGATACAAATTCTTCAGTCCAATCGTCATTGACTACATATGCCCATTCTGGACCGGAATATCTCCTGTTTGGTATCCTTTTCCTTTTCAATTTTGCATCTCTCTTTGATTCTGTCTCACTGGTACTTTCCTCTTTGGCCAAGTCTTTTCCTTCACTTGAGGTTGGTACCACGACAGACACTTCCCTTCTTTTCTCTTTCACTTTTGGCCCTTCACTGTCATTCAACTTTTCTCTAGTCTTTAATTTTACTGGTGATATACTTTGTCTTTTCTTTGCACCGTGTCCACTTGATGGACCTGCGATCTCTTCTGAAGAAGTTTGAACAGTTTCGTTCTGTTCTGCCTTATCCCCTCCTTCTGGGGAGTCAAGCAGGTTTTCCTTTTCTTTTACTGTACCGTCTGCTTCTGGGAAAGCCCTCCTCTGATCAGGCTCTCCTGCTTTTTCACCTCTTTCGAGCCCTTTGTCACCGTTACTTTCTTCAGGCTCTTTGTCACTTTCAGCTGCTTCAGGCTCTTTGTCACCTTCAGCTGCTTCAGGCTCTTTGTTACCTTCAGCTGCTTCAGGCTCTTTGTCACCTTCAGCTGCTTCGTCGCTGTCTGATGTTTCTTCTTGGTCTTCCCCAAGTGAATCGGTTGTTTCGTCCTCAGAGAATATTTCTCTCTCCTCTATTTCTGCCTGTTCGCTTCTAGTTCTGTTTTGCTCTGTCTCAGCGCTCGCCACTTTGTTATCAGGTACTGGCAGTTTCAGCGCTTCAACTTCCTCATCTGTGGGACACAACACTTTCTTTGTATGACTGGCGTGAATCCAGTTGGGAACCCCCGCACACTTCACAGCGGTAGTGGTTGTCAGGATCACTTGGAAAGGGCCTTTCCAACGGGGTTCCAGACACGACTTCCTCATGTGCTTCTTTATCACGACCCAGTCACCTGCTTTCAGTGTGTGTCCTGGACCTTGGATCGGTGGCAAGGTGGTTGCTTCCACCTGGTGAGAGAAAGAGCGAACCACGTCAGCCAGACCTTTGCAGTAGTCTAACACCATATCATCTGTAATATTCAAAAGCGCGTTTGCGGGAACTGCAGGAAGTCTCATGGCCCTGCCCATGAGAATTTTGTGCGGGGACAATCCAGTCTTTCTGTCAGGGGTGTTTCTCATTGACATTAACACCAAAGGCAATGCGTCAGGCCATTTCAAATTTGTCGATGCACATATTTTCGCCATTCTTGATTTCAGTGTACCATTCATTTGCTCCACCAGTCCTGAGGCTTCAGGGCGATAGCTACAATGCAGTTTTTGCTCAATGTTCAGCGCTGCGCAAAGTAACTTTATCACCTCGTTATTGAAGTGACTTCCTCTATCTGATTCTAAAGAGATCGGGAATCCGAAACGTGGTATCAACTCCCTCAACAATAGTTTTGCAACTGTAAGGCTGTCATTTCTACGTGTAGGGTATGCTTCAATCCAGTGACTAAAAATGCACACAATCACCAACACATACTTCAGACCTCCATGCACAGGCATCTCAATGAAGTCCATCTGCATTCTGCTGAACGGGCCACTCGCCCTGCCAATGTGACTCGCGTTCACAACCGTTCCCTTTCCTGGGTTCATCTGCTGACAAATGACACAACGATGGCAAACTGCTTCTGCAGCTTGACGAAATCTGGGGTTAAACCAATCAGTTTTGAACAATCTTATCATGGCATCTCTCCCTAGGTGAGCCTGCCCATGATAGAACCGCACTAGCTGCGATAAGAGACAATTTGGTCAAACATATTTTCCCTCATTTGAAACCCATAACTCATCTGGTCTCTTTGTACATTGTGACTTAATCCAGGAAGCTCTTTCATCCTCCCTGACGCTATTCTGTAATGCTTTTAATTCATCCATTGTATCTACGACCTTCAAGGCAAATGCTTCAGCTGGTTCGAGCTCTGGCTCACTTATCGAATTCCATTCATCCCTGAGCAATATACAGTTCAAGGCACAAAATCTTGCGACTTGATCCGCATATGCGTTTCCCAGAGAAACATAGTCCTGTCCTTTTGTATGAGCACTACACTTTACCACTGCAATTTCGGCTGGCATTTGAATGGCGTGTAACAATTCCTTTATTCTCTCCCCGTTTTTCACTGGTGACCCTGAAGAGGTCAGGAAACCTCTCTGGGACCATAATTGCCCAAAGTCGTGCACAATCCCAAACCCGTACTGACTATCAGTGTAAATGGTAACCTTCATCAATGTAGACAGTTGGCATGCTCTTGTAAGGGCTACAAGCTCTGCTACTTGTGCAGAATAGACTCCTTGAAGCCAGGACGCTTCCAAGACACCTGTTACAGTACATACAGCATATCCTGCTTTCAATACTCCCAATGCATCTCTTAGACATGACCCATCAACAAAAACAATTTGGTCATTTTCATCAAGCTTAGTATCCTTAATATCAGGTCGGGTTTTGTGCAAAATTCAGTCACCTGAAGGCAGTCATGCTCGACGTCTTCAGCGTTCTCAATTTCAGCATTTTCTCCGGGAAGCAAGGTTGCTGGATTCAACGTAGTGCACCTTTTCAGCTGCACATTCGGTGAGCCCAGAATTATTGTTTCATACCTTGTGAGTCTTGCTCCAGTCATGTGTTGCGTTCGGGAGCGGGTCAAAAGTATCTCAACTGAGTGAGGGACCATGACTGTTAGTGTGTGTCCCATCACTATTCCTTCACTCTGAGTGAGGCTGATACCAACTGCTGCTACGGCGCGCAAACACCCTGGCAATGCTGCTGCGACCGGATCCAAAGTAGCTGAAAAATATGCTACTGGTCTGTTTATGCCACCATGGGCTTGGGTCAAGACAGACAAAGAACATGCATCACGTTCATGACAAAACAATGTGAAAGGCTTTGTGTAATCAGGCATACCTAAGGCTGGAGCCCTACACATGCATTCTTTCAATTCAATAAAAGCATCCATCTCATCTCCTTTCAGCTCAATTTCATCCAAGGCATCCTTCTGGGTAAGTTTCAGTAAAGGCTTTGCTAGAGTTGAGAAGTTGGGAATCCACTGGCGACAGTAGCTCACCATCCCCAAAAACTTCCTCACCTCCCTCCTTGTCTTTGGTGGACTCATTTGAAGTACACTTGTTATTCTTTCCTTCATTATTCTCCGTGACCCTTTCTCTATCTGATGACCCAAGTATTTCACTTTCTTCTGACAGAACTGCAACTTTGAAGGAGACACCTTGTGTCCATTCCTTCCCAAATGGTTCAGTAGAGCAATGGTGTCGGCTGTGCAGCCACTTTCTGTCTTAGATGCAATCAGTAAGTCATCAATGTACTGCACTAGGATTGACTCGAATGGCAATTCTAACGCTTCCAAGTCTTTCTTTAGAATCTGATTGAAAATTGACGGTGACTCCGAAAACCCTTGAGGAATTCGACACCAACTGTAAACTCTGTCTAGGAATTTGAAACAAAAGAGAAACTGGCTGTCCTCATGAAGAGGCACCGAAAAGAATGCTTGTGACAAGTCGATGACTGAGAACCACTCGGCATCGCAAGGGATTTGAAACATTATCACAGCTGGATTCGGTACTACAGGGCAGCATTTAACTATGATGTCATTTATTTTCCTCAAGTCCTGCACTATTCGGACCTTTCCACTCGGCTTTATTAGTCCCATGATTGGTGAATTACATGGACTGCTTAACACTTCTTTCAGCACTCCCTGTTTTACAAACTCGTCAATGAGTTGGGCGACTTTCATGAGGGTGTCTTGTGCCATGTGGTATTGTGGGGTCTGGGGAAAGGTTACATTGGGTTTTACGGTCACTTTCACTGGTTCCACTCCTTTCACCAATCCCACCTCTTTTCCTGTCATATCCCACACTTCCTTTCCGACTGTTTCCCGTAATTCAGCTGGAATCTCTTCTTCAGTTATCATCGGAAAAAGGTTAATCAGAGGATATTCTTCGTCGACAGTTTCCATCTCATCCCCTTCTACACTTTCCTCTTCTTCCCCATCACTGTTCGTCTGAATTCTTATTCCATCGTCTGAACACATAATCGAACATCCCAATTTGCACAATAGGTCTCTCCCTAACAGTGCTATCGGGCTTGAGTCACATACCACAAAATTATGTAACCCTTGATAGTTACCAATACTGACTGGTACTGTATCTGTGATTGGGTTCGTCAGGTGCCTGTTTGCTACTCCCACCACTTGAACTGTTCTCCCTGATATTGGCAAATTTGGTACTTCAATGCTCCTAACAGTTGAACGTGTGGCTCCTGTGTCAACCAAGAATGAAACACGATGACCCATGACTCTTCCCTCCACATACGGACCCTTTTGATCAACTTCCAAGGATGCTGCAAGCACACACTTTCCCTCCTCATCTGAACTTTCACTCTCCCATACATTGTTTATTCCATTCTCACTGTGTAATGGGAACTGTTGTACTGTGCCATTTGTATTCATCACCTGACTCGAGACCTGTGGAGGAACCATCGCTTGCTGCTGATTCATTGGTGCCAAAGGTATTTGCATTTGCTGATTAGGTACCATGGGGAACTGCTGTTGCATTGGCTGCATTTGCGTCATCTGCATACGGGGCATCTGCATCTGCTGCGGCTGCATGGGCTGTAATCCTTGCAGCTGATTTATGGTCTGAAAATTTGGGTTTGGACCTCTCATTTTCGGTCCCCTCATTGTCTGAAATGCATTGACATCATTGTTTTGCTGACCAACACCTGCACCTTCCTGCACCATCATCGGGCACTCGCGTTTCCAATGTCCGACGATTCCGCACACGTGACACGGCATCACCCTTTTCATCGCCTGCACACCATTCGGAATCACAACAGTGTTCAAATCCGGACCATTACTCCCAAAGCCTCCTCTGCCTCTGCCTCTCGCCTGTGGCTGAAACACCATATTTCCCTGCGGCTGCGGCTGCGGTACCTGCTGTTGGAACCCTTGCAACCCTTGCAAACCTGTCTAAGCTGCTTTAAGCTGCATCATCATCACTTTCTCTTTCAACCTTTTCTGTTTCACCTCAATTTCGTCGCTACAGTATTTCGCATAATTCAACACCTCATCAATCGGTTTCGACTGCCAACAAATCAAATGCGTCTTTATCATCTGACTTATCTCTGGTCTCAGCCCTTCCACAAATCTAAACACAAAATGAAGCATGTCCTTCGCCTCTATTGTTTCCGTGCCACTGTAGTTCTTGAACGCCTTCAACAACCTCTCATAGTAACCATGAATCGACTCTTTAGCCTCTTGGGCAGTTCGATCAATCTTCTGCCAATCCACATTTTTCGCAGGTAACCTTCGTCTTCAAATGCTCAATCACCTTGTGGTACAAGCTCATCACCATAGGTGATGGTGCACCCGTATCCCTGTCTCTCTCTGGTTCACTTGTCGGCCAACCTACAGCCCTCTTGCATTCTTCCCACAAATCTGCCGGAACCACAATCTCAAAGAGGGTGTTCAGGTCTTCCCAAAGACATTTTGCAAGCTTCACAAACCTATCAGTCTGTTGATACCATTCAATCGGTTTCTCTCTCAGTTTGGGAAAATCATCCGTAAAAGACTGAATGTCGCTTCTGTGCCACGGTACATGTATTAATTTTCCCCCTGCTGTCTCCCTCATTGGTAACATGGTTATTGCATCACTACTCTGTGGTCTTTTCTCCTTATGCTCTGGGACACTGTCTTTCTTCTTTTCCTTTTTCTTTGCCCATCTGCTTTCCCATTTGTCTAAGCACCCCCACACTTGTGCACTCTGCAGCAATTCTCTAAGGTGCGTTTTCATGCCTGCTGACCTCATGTGTTCAAAGTCTGTGGTCCCGAAATCCAATCTATAGCTCCTGCTCAAGTGTTTTGTCTTGTCTATCTCAACCCCGTTTTTGTCAGCTATTTCTTGCAACCTTCTATGTACCGTGTTCACTTCTCTCGTAATTCTGGGACATAGATACCTCAGCTCTTCTTCCGAATAGGACTCTAACCTATTCAAACCCATAGTCCCTTCCACCAATTCTTCTGCTTCCATGTTCAACCTGACCCTATTCAGATAGTCCTCTTCCTTCCCACTGGCTGAGCTTTGTGTGGAATTCAGACTGTTGAACCACTGTGTCAACTGTTGTGCATTCAACCCCATCAGTGTAGCATTCGCATCGACTGCCATTGATGGTTGCGGCAACTTCTCAGTGTTCGATGTTAGCGGTATCATCAGTGGGGGACTCGACCTCACCACTGTTGACTGAGCACATATGGGACTAAACTCCATCAAGGACCCAGATCCAGTTGGCAGAACCGCTATCGGAGTTGTCTCTGGAGTGTTTTCTATGCACCTCCTTTCCATCCCACTCTGCACCATTGATCCTTGACCGCTCATACCTAAGTTAGGCTGAGTGTACAAAGGTACCGGTGGACCTACAGTAATGGGTAGGGATATCGCATCTGGGTTCTGTCCATTCCCCAGGTTCTGAGGCATGTTCATTCCCACACTATGGGTCATCATTGCCGGCATGCCCGTCTGACTCCCCGTCATCCGAGCATGTGCGGTTCCCCCTTGCATCTGCTTTTGAGGCATCAAAAGCTGGGTTGATTCAGCTTGCGCCAATGTTGGGTTGCGACCATTCTGTACTCCCATTACGGTTGGATCTAGAATCATTCCCGTACTGTTGTCACTGCTGTAGTACCTTGGGACCTGCGGCTGATAATCTTCTGCTGGTTTCAATATAGGCACATCTGGATATATTCTCCTAACCTGCGGTATCTGCGGGGTAAACAGTAAACTCGGGTCCTTAGATCCCGATGGCGTTTCTGAATCTGGAGTTTCATTATTCTGTACCGGTGCCGGAGGGGCAGTACTGGTACTTGGACCTTGTTCACTCGCTGCATAAGGTGGTGGACGGTCGTTCAGCAATTGGATGATGAACTCCTCATCCTCTGACTCGTCTTCTCTATCTTTGGAAGACCTCCTATTTGTCTTACAGGTAGCTATATTGCCTGTCTCCTCTTCTTCCTTAGCAATTGCGGGAAACAATTTTATCCCCTGCAATATATCTGACCTCCACACCTTCTGTGCATTGTCCCACCTAGCGTCCGCTAGTGTCTTTTCTACCTTTCTTATCCTGGTCTCGAACTTCTTTTGTTGTTGCTGTCTAGCCATTAGTTCCCAAATCGCTAGAGCCTCAAACTGTGCTGGCCTTGGAGGTACCTTCATGTCGTACATCGCGAATCTCAAATTCTCTAGGATTCTTATATTGAATGTCCCATGGATCGGGAATGCTACGCTCCCATGTTTCTCTGTCAGCTTGTGCCATTGCTTTAGCCAAAGGCACGGAGCTACCCCTTTTTCCTCCATTACAATGTAAGCTGGTGTACCTTCGGGTGGCGTCTCCTCTCCTACGCTCGCTTTAATGTAAGACTCCCCCTTCATCGCACTCTTTAACGCTTTAAAAAATTTCATTTTCTCATCTTTTATTTCACAAAGTTTGTAATCAATAAGGTGACTTTAATTCCCGGAATACTCTTCGCTTGCCTTTCCCCTTCCAATCGAGCCCCACGGACTGCGTCCAATCCGTGCGCGACCCTTCTCTGCAACCAACCTATCCCAGCGCTGCTCCTAGTGACGTCACACTCACACACACTGCAGCTGACAAAGCCTCGCGGCTTGTCCTCCTTCACTCAGCTCCTCTCGTAACGACTTCTAGCATATATCGGGAGCAACCAAAAAAATATAATAAAACAGATCTGTCGGTTTACTACAGGAAGGGTAACACAATCGCTTCAGGACCTTAGGGATTTTTCACTAGCCTCGGCAGTTATTCCATCTTTCTCGGTCCCCACTTTCGCAAGCAAATCTGACCCGCAGACTCTGCTCTCAACTTGTCAATGATCTATTCTAGTGCACTTAGAATTTGTCAAAGCCCGAAGTCGAAGTTTCTTTCACTCCCTTAACACACGTACCGACTCGTTGACCACGCCCGGTCAACCTATTAAACCGACCAGACCACAACATAAACAAGTGTCTCATACACTTTTCAACATACTCCGGAGTCTCTTGACCTCGCAGGGCCCGTCTCAACAACAACAACCACGTGGACCTTTTTCTGCACAAAGCGCCACATTCACGTGAAGTTCGACGACTTCCCTACTCTCACACTCGGAGTCGCACCTCCGCTATTCTCTATGAAGTTCGACGACTTCCCTACTCCTACACTCGGAGTCGCACCTCCGCTATCCTCTAAAATCCTCGCAACCTTTTCACACAATCTGCGGCAATAAGCTGTGCAAGCGCAAAATCCTAACTTCACTCATACCGTCACTAGTACCGCCAACGCCGATCTCACACCTCCATTCTCTCCATTCGCAAGCTCCGAGATCCCGGGAAAGTCGCGGGGGACTTAGCCCATCATCATTCTCTCAATCTGTTTTACCCAAGAAAAATCTAATTCAACACCATATACCTCTCGAGCGGGGTCCCAAAAGTCGAAACCGTCCTCTGCTACCATCTACTGATAGAGCGTTCCAGCCTAATAAATTACCTGTATTTGGACGCTCTTGGGCCGATGAATCTTTTGACCAAGTGGGGCTCTCTTCACTCGAGAGTAATCAATTCAATCAAATCAATAATCAATAACGAACATAAGCAATACCCTGATCAACATAACACTTCACAATTAATCCAGAAAACATTTCGGCGAAACCATGACCTTTCGGTCATGAATAACCACACCAGTTTATTCAAAGTTAATGCATTTATTTCCCTATATTAACAAAGCTAGCACGATATAAATGTGTCTCAACACCAAATGATATATGTAAATGAACATTAATAGCTGTCCATAACGGTGAAACAGATGCAATATATGCAGCATTTGAATAACAATGCATTCGATAATAGCAACACAAACCACTAAAACTACAATCTGTAACGGGCTAATTGCATACATTAGTCAGCATAACAAGGTCTCAAATTGCATCGTGCATCAAATGAATCCTCATCTAACCTCAAATTAGCATCAGCATGTGGGTCTTCATGCAAAAATAATTTAGCAACATTAATTTGGAAAACTCCTAACTAGGGCTCTTATCAAAAATCAGCAGTTGGTTACCTAAAAAGAAAACACAATGCAATTGTACATTTTCCTTTCATATTTACCAAATTCAATCAGCATTCAAGGAAGTCTTCGTCTCACAGGTACCGGATTCGATCAGCATGGGACGGGGGCAAAGGGGCAAGGTGGACGGGGCAATTGCCTCACAGCGGCAAGATAAAACTACTACTTCATGCAAAGGGGCAAATCAAAGTTAAAGTCTCTAGGGCGAGAATTACTTAAAGTCTCTAGAAGATGGCAAAATGACGATGTCTGCAAGATGGGCCATAATGGCTGCAATGTCCTGCAAAATGGCGGGTAAGGCTGGTAAAGTTCGTAATGGGCTAATGGCTGGTAATGTCTAATGTCCGATGAGTAATGGCTGCAATGGCTGAAAAATGGCCGCTTTCTTCTTGTGCACCAGGTTTAAATAAACAACAGTTCAAATCCAGTAGGGTCTTCCATTGGAGGGTTCATAGGTTGGCTTCAAATTGTCCAATCAAAAACAACAGTTCACAAGCTTCTACCTAGGCATACATTATCCTTGGAGTCGGGAACGTAAGTTGCAACATATTTTACCAATTAACTCACTTTCAGAGCGTCCATTGTCCGCACCTGCAGATTGACCTTGGAGCAAAGAAGAAGATGCCAGGCTGGCACGAAACCTTAAAGATAAGCATGTGAACCGATCTCACTGGAAAAGTACAGCTTCAAGCAAGAATACACGTTTACTAGCACATTGGAAAAATACGAGCATCTAAACCGTGAGACAAGGCAACTAGGCCAAAGCCTCCACTAAAGTTATGCTAAGCTAAAACATTTCAAACAAGCAAATCATAGCACACGTTTACGATTATGTCGGATTAATGCAATTCTAATACATCACGTTATATAAAGCACGCTTATAAATGTTGGCAAACTACTCTGAGGGCACATTTGTCCCCGTACAATCTTTACTAGTTCGGTTAAAGTCACACTTGATTATTGCAGCACTACGTTTATGCGCTAATAAATGTAAAACCTTCATTTCTGCGTCATCACCTGCTTGGCCGGTCGCAACTGTCCTGTCTTTCTGTGAAACAGACACACACCCATGACCCAGCGACAGCTACCATAAGCCCTATAGCCCCAGGCGGATGCCCTATTCCTTTTATGAAAAGAGAAAGGTACACCTGTCATGACGCTTCCAGGCGCTCTTCTCTCTAGCACATACGTCCACTTTTAACTCGCCTCTAGTCCCTGTTATTTGGCATTTTCGGCCCCATGCCTGATGGTATCTATCTATCTATCGATCTATATAGAACATTAGTCACTAACCTTGGTTGGTAATGCACTGTGAAGAATAAATAACCCACTGAACTTTCCCTCTTAAGAACATGGGGCCAGATGTAGCAAATTCCCAAATTGCGACTTGCAATTTGCGAGTCCCTGCGACTCGCAAATTGCAAGTCGCAATTTGGGATGCAGAAAGGTGTCTCAGACACCTTCTGCGAGTCGCTATGGGGTCGCAAAGACCCACCTCATTAATATTCATGAGGTGGGTCGCAAATTGCGGCCCCATAGCGACTATGGGCACTCACAAACATGGAGGCCTGCTATAGTCAGCAGACCTCCATGTTCGTGACTGCTTATAAATAAAGCAGTTTTTTTTTTTTTAAGTGTAGCCCGTTTTCCTTAAAGGAAAACGAGCTGCACTTAAAACAAATTCCGAAACCTTTAGTTTCAGTATTTTTTCAGGGCAGGTAGTGGTCCTCTGGACCACTACCTGCCCTGAAAAAATATTTTGTGGTCCATTCACAAAGGGGAAGGGGTCCCATGGGGACCCCTTCCAATTTGCGAGTGGGTTACCATCCACTTCAAGTGGATGGTAACTGCGACACCATTTGCGACCGCATATGCGGTCGCAAATGGTATTGCATACCACTGCGACTCGCAAATAGGAAGGGAACACCCCTTCCTATTTGCGATTCGGAAATGCATTTTGCGAGTCGGTCCCGACTCGCAAAATGCATTTCTGCATAGGAAACTGCGATTTGCGACTCGCAAACGGCATTTTTTGCCATTTGCGACTCGCAAATCGTTTCCTACATCTGGCCCATGCTTTTTTATTTCACGTATGCATTTTGTATTGTGACAGCATGTCACACTACAGATACTAACTTCCGCCTGAACATGCATGGAACGATTGCAATTGATAAACAAATAAAACTCTGGCTCCTGGGTTCCGTCCACTGCACCAGCTACCCACCTGTGTTACTAGCTATACATAAAACACTTAGCAGGCGACCACAACACAAAGACCACTACAAAAGGCTTTCTTAAAATGTAGTTTACTCTTTCTTCAAATCTGATAATCCATTCAACATATTCTTCTACATGTGCAGCTTGTGGATCCGTCAACGAAGAGTAGTATTTGTTTGGCATTTAAAAAAAAGAAATCAGCATTATGGGTGGCATCTATTTTTTTTCTTCTGTGTTTGGTGCCTCCCGCTTGTTTTTTTATTTTTCATGCATAGCATAAGGAGGTCTTCTGATAAGAGGGTTGCCGCTCCTGGACTTGTTTGATGGGACCTCTGCAGTTTCCATATGTCATTTTATTGGCAAAGTCCCAGCCTAACAGCAGGGGGACACAGCAGTCGTAGGATGGGTGCCAAATGCCTCCTTGAATTTGCGGGTCCTAACTATCTACATACTCTGACAACTTCTTGAAATGTCACATCATAATCATACATGGGATGATAGTCCATCCCAACAGATCTCCCATCACCTCTACCTTAAACCTATTCCTGCTGAGGACCATAAACTTAAAAACAAAAACCTAAGAATAGACAACTTTATGGGATAATCAGCATAATGAGTTAGCATAGTAAGAAATACCATAATGGGATCTCCAGAGCTGTTCAAGCCTCCCAGCCCATTGAAAATCAACTGTCTTTCACACTTTTTCATCCATCACACTGCTAAGTGCTGCATCCCATAACATATCTGCACCTCAGTGGTCCATAAGCATGACAGAAACATTTCTGAAATAAGAGCAAAACAAAGATAACATCCTTCCACCATTCACCCTACATGGTGTAGCATGCTACCCATGAAAGCAAGCACTTTAGTGCCCCACATAGGGTGGTAAGTTCTCTATATAAATGTTACAATACAAAAGAACTTCATAGCTTTTTTGGAGGACTACAAGGTAGACATGTTTCTCAGAACTGGACATAATGTGCTCTATTTGAATGTCAGAATATTGCATACAGAAATACTGTCTGACATATTGTATAGTAAATATCATTTACAAAATATAATTTGATTGGATGTAGGTTTTCCATGATCAATTCCAATGGGGAGATATTCTGTAGATTATATTTAGGACTGTGACAAAGGGTCCCTTTTTCCCTGGCCACCCTCAATTTTTGTAAACTCATGCAGTTATTTTGACGGTGCTGTGACATCAAATATATGTTAAAATTGGTTATACTTCTAATTGGCATATTTAACTTACCTGTAAGTCCCCAGTATAAGGTACAAAGTGTACCCAGGCACTGTAGATTGTTGCGTAAAAGTGGACAGCAGCACCTTTGTGCCATCCCTTAACCCCTTTACCGCCACGGACGTAATGGTTACATCCATGACTGCGCCTCTCAGGCGCCACGGACGTAACCATTTCGTCCGTGTACCGGCCCTCTGGGGAAGCACTAGTGCTCCCCCCGAGGGCCAAGGTCAGGGGTGGAAGGGGAATAGCTTCCCCTTCCAACCCCCAACCCCCCCCAATACCACCAGTGACGTTTGATGACATCGCGTGCTTTCCTCATCAGAAGTCACCTCCCATCTCGCTGGGAGCATGCTTCCAGCGCGATTGCGGAAGATAAATGCTCAGCATTTCTCTTACGCTCGGGAGGAGGGGGCCAGCAGGGACATGAAAGGAAAGGAAAGACTTTTCCTTTCCTTTCATGTCTCTGCAAGCATTTCTGACGGGCAGCAGAAATGCCCACTAGACACCAGGGGGGCAAATAATTTTTAGGCTAGGGATTTTTTGTTGTTGTTGACTTTTTTCTTCTTTTATGTTTAGGGAGCGACCCCTTCAGCAAGGGTCGCTCCCTGGAGGGCCAAATTGTTTCTAGGCAATTTCTGCCCCCAGGCGGGGCAGAAACCACTAGACACCAGGGAATCTTTTTTTATCATATACCTACGTATGAGGGGAGTGGCCCCTTGGGTAAGGGCCGCTCCCCAGGGTGGCAAATAATTTTTAGGCTAGGGATTTTTTTGTTGTTGTTGATTTTTTTCTTCTTTTATGTTTAGGGAGCGACCCCTTCAGCAGGGGTCGCTCCCTGAGGGGCCAAATTGTTTCTAAGCAATCTCTGCCCCCAGGCGGGGCAGAAACCACTTGACACCAGGGAATATTTTTTTATCATATACTTACGTATAAGGAGATCAGCCTAATATAATTAGGCCTATCTTCCCCCGGCGGAAGGGGGCAGAAAACCCCTAGACACCAGGGATTTTTTTTCTTTTATATTTAGGGAGCGACCCCTTCAGCAAGGGTCGCTCCCTGGGGGGCCAAATTGTTTCTAGGCCATTTCTGCCCCCCCTGGTTAGTTAAAAAAAAAAATTATCTTTACCCATAAAGGGAGCGGCCCCTTGGGCAAGGGCCGGCTCCCCGGGTGGGCTAAATATTTGTAGGCCTTTTCTGCCCCCACCCCCCTTGGAGGCAGATCGGCCTAATATAATTAGGCGGATCTGCCTCCGGGGGGAAAGAAACCTCTGGACACCAGGGATATATATATATATATTTTTATTTACTTCATGTTTTTATGTATTGGGAGCGAACCCCTAGTCAAGGGTCGCGACCCTGGGGGGCAAATTGTATTTAGGCCATTTTTGCCCTCCTTGGGGGCAGATCAGCCTATTTTTGTTAGGCCAATTTACCCCCAAGGAGTGAAGAAATCACTAGACACCAGGGATTGGTGTGTGTGTATGTGTGTGTTTTGTTTTCACACCTGGGGGCGCAGAAAGTCTACTAGATGGCATAGAATTTAAAAAATAAAAAAAAATAGTGGGGTGGTGGCTACCAACCAGTATGGGCCTGGTTATGCCCCCACCCCAACTGAAGGGGGTAACAGTCTTTCAGCTCTCCCCCGCACACTAAAAGATCTTATCCCATGGCAAGCAAGAAGACATTTGATTATTTTGGGTTTTGGTTTTACATTTGGGCAATGAGAGCTTGGTAACTCTCAAAATCATTCCATTTGGAATGGTGAGGGCTGCACATTTTTGACTTTGGGACGCTGCCATGTAGAAAAATCCACAAGACCCAGACACGTCTGAAAACTAAACATCTGGTTGATTCCAGGGTGGTGTGCTTCACATGCACCCCACACCATTTTCTTACCCACAAAGCCCTGCAAACCTCCAACTTTGCTGAAAATCACACATTTTTCCCACATTTTTCTGATGGAACCTTCCGGAATCTGCAGGAATCCACAAAATTCCTACCATCCAACATTGTCCCATCTATACCAATAAAAATTCTGCCCCACTTGTCAGCCTAAACATTTTTTTTTTCAAACTGCCCTTTTGGACCAGCTTTGGTTTCCTCAATTTCGACATGTTTTTGGCTCTTTGTCACAGGCACTTGGCCCACGTACACAAGCAAGGTATCATTTTTACTGGGAGACTGAGGGGAACGTTGGGTGGTAGGAAATTTGTCTCAGTGCGGTGATCCTACACAGAAATGTGGGGAAAAAGTGATTTTTTAGCTAAATTTGAGGTTTGCTGAGGATTCTGGGTAAGGAATCATTGGGGGATCCATGCAAGTCACACCTCCCTGGACTCCCTCAGGTGTCTTGTTTTCAGAAATGTCTGGGTTTGGTAGGTTTCCCTAGATGGCTGCTGAGCCCAGGACCAAAAAGGCAGGTTTCCCCTCTCCCCCCCAAAACAGGTAGTTTTGTATTTGATAATTTTGATGTGTCCAGATAGTGTTTTGGGCATCTCCTGTCGCGGGCAGTAGCTAGGCCTACCCACACAAGTGAGGTATCATTTTTATTGGGAGACTTGGGGAAATGCTGGGTGGGAGGAAATTTGTGGCTCCTCTCAGACTCCAGAACTTTCTGCCACCGAAATGAGAGGAAAAAGTATTTTTTGGGCCAAATTTTGAGGTTTGCATAGGATTCTGGGTAACAGAACCTGGATCGGAACCCCATGAGTCACCCCATCTTGGATTCCCCTAGGTGTCTAGTTTTCAAAAATGCGCAGGTTTGCTAGCTTTCCCTAGGTGCCGGCTGAGCTAGAGACCAAAATCTACAGCTGGGCAGGTTGCGTTCCCTGTTGCGAGCATCAGGCCTTCCCACGCAAGTGAGGTACCATTTTTATCGGGAGACTTGGGGGAACACAGAATAGCAAAACAAGTGTTGTTACCCCTTGTCTTTCTCTTCATTGTTTCCTTCCAAATGCAAGACAGTGTGTAAAAAAGACGTCTATTTTAGAAATGCCCTGTAATTCATATGCTAGTATGGGCACCCCGGAATTCAGAGATGTGCAAATAACCACTGCTTCTCAACACCCTATCTTGTGCCTATTTTGGAAATACAAAGGTTTTCTTGATACCTATTTTTCACTCTTTATATTTCAGCAAATTAATTGCTGTATACTCGGTATAGAATGAAAACCCATTGCAAGTTGCAGCTCATTTATTGGCTCTGGGTACCTAGGGTTCTTGATGAACCTACAAGCCCCATATATCCCCACAACCAGAAGAGTCCAGCAGATGTAACGGTACACTGCTTTAAAAAAATCTGACATCGCACAAAAAAGTTAGAGTTAAACATTGAGAAATGTTTTTGTTTTTTTCACCTCAATTTCAATATTTGTTTATTTCAGCTGTTATTTTCTGTAGGAAACCCTTGTAGGATCTACACAAATGACCCCTTGCTGAATTCAGAATTTGGCTACTTTTCAGAAATGTTTAGCTTTCTGGGATCCAGCATTGGTTTCACACCCATTTCTGTCACTAAGTGGAAGGAGGCTGAAAGCACAAAAAATAGTAAAAATGGGGTATGTCCCAGTAAAATGCCCAAATTGTGTTGAAAAACTGGGTTTTCTGATTCAAGTCTGGCTGCTCCTGAAAGCTGAGAAGATGGTGATTTTAGCACCGCAAACTCTTTGTTGATGCCATTTTCAGGGAAAAAACCATGAGCCTTCCTCTGCAGCCCTTTTTTCCATATTTTTGAAAAAAACAAAAGTTTCACTCTATTTTGACTAATTTCTTGGTCTCCTTCAGGGGAACCCACAAAGTCTGGTATTTAAAAGTAGGACATGTAGAAAATAATATTAAATATATCCTTACAACGACTGTTACTTAAAAGCTGTTTTCATGAAGCAAGACTGCCTAATCCAAACAGAAACACTGGGATGCACAATTAAATTTAATAATGCTATCTTCGGCCAGAAACACTTAGAAATGTTACTCTTGGACTCGTTGTAATATTTATTAAAAGCCCAATTCACTGATGAAGTTGGATTATTAATAAATATTAAGGAAATGTACCTTCACCCTGCCTAAAGCCTTTAGACTTAACTGTGTTGGTACTTTGAAATGCTGAGTTAAGCTTGTCTGCTCTGTGCCATAGCTATCAAGGGTTTAGCTCAGGTAACCTTGTGTGAGGAAATATATTTTCAATAATAGTATATCAACTATATTATGTGGTGGCTTCGCTCCCTCTGTCTTTCTATCACTTTTAAGTGGTACAATATAAATATTATTCACATACATGAAACAGAGCACTACAGAACATTCTTGTCTTAACTATAAACAGTACACTAATGCTGTTCTGATAAATAATTAATTTAATCAACACTGGCCCTAGCATAAATGCAGTGCAGCATTATTGTTAACCTGAAAGAGCTGGACGCCGAAGGCCGGATCCTTATGAAATACCTCTGTTGCACTTCTGTACTCAGGTGGGACGCTGTCACGAATATTGTTCTATGTAAATAAAACAAAAATAACAGGATTGTGAAAACATAAGCACGATTTGCTCTGTCACATATTCTTTTCGTGGGATTATTATGTGATACATGATGGGTATCCTTGGAGGTCAGCTTTTTTTCCTATCAGCAGATATTAAGTGCTGTATTCCAAAGGGTTCATCATAAGGTCAACTGCAGCCTGCCAAGCAATGACAGACATGGGAGGGTGCCAGCACATACCCCCTGTGGAAGCAGGGATTCATCTTGTTACCCTTCACACACATCATGCTGGCTCTACCTAGCAGATCATCTTGTGTCAGGTATATAGATTTATTCAGTTTGACATACTTCTTCCACACCAGGAAGTGCTAGGCAGAATTACAAACAAGTACTGGATTTCCTTGTGCTTCTCTGTTATTTAATTAGGTTTGTGCAAAGGATGGTTGAAAGTAGTATACACAATATGAACCAAAAGAGCAAAACTGAATGAGATTTTGTGGGGCAGGATAGAACAAAACAAAGGAGAACAGAATAGAACAAAATGGATTTAAAAAAGAAGAGAATTACCTCATAATATAAAGTAATAAAAGAAAAGTAAGAAAGTATGGAATAGAATATATCAAATAGATTACAGTGGAACGAACAAACTGAAATTCAAGAAAATGGAAGGAACTTAGTACCTACTAGAAACCAAACAGAAATAAATAGAAGAAAATAGACAAAGATTGGACAGAATAGATAGAACAGAATAGAAATTAAAATAAAATGGTCTAATAAAATACTATGGTGTATAACAAACTGTAAAAGAACAGAAACATATTTTGCAAATAAGTCACATGGAACTAGATAACCTGGAATGCCCATAAAGTGTAACTTTTTTTGTGGCCATTTAATGCTCTCATGCACTTTGACATTTTAGGAGTATCAGCTGTGGCATAAGTTCCTTATGTGATATTCACGGTACAGTGTGCAAATGTAATTCTTGCCCCATAGCAAGTGGGTGTTGCTTAATTTGCAAATGGTGGTGGAAATAGGCAAGTGATAGAACCCTTGCTTGTTCCATATTATTGAAGAATAATTGGACCTCCACTGAGTAAGGAGACATGGAAGATCTCAGAGAGCAAATGTAACCCATCCTAGAGCTTTGCAATTACTGATAAACTTCCTGTGTGGTGGAAGTCTTGTACCCTTCCATAGACAGCTCCAGGTGTCCCTGTTCAAATAATGACAGTGCAATGGCAGCCACACTGTCAGTATCTGTATAGGTGCCCTGTAGAGAGTCCTTGAAGGGCAGCCCTCAGGGCGCTAACGAGGGATGGGGGCATAGTCTGTGACTATGACCACTCTTGTGAATATTTTCAGAGTCCTTGTCAATGGTCAGGGAAGAAAACCTCAATGTTTCTAAATAAATTTGAAAGTTGGGAATAATACTTTGTCTGATAATGGGACACATGATCCTGGTCTCCGTTTATTGCACCAAGTGCTGGCACATACTGGGCCAGGTTACCCATTGTTATTGCCAGTTAAAACAATGTAGCCCCATAAAACATGTTGTTTGGGTAAAGTGCAGTTATGAATGCAGATGAGACATTAATTAGTGCAAAGGTCAAATCCCAAGTCATTACCATAGCAGAGCTCCATATTCTGGAACTTCTGGGTGATCATACCCTGGGATCTTCACAGCTTACATCATGCAATTAGACTGTTCTCTGCTTCTGCATAAATACCTTCTATATAGGAACGTTAATCTCCATCATGCCCATGTAAACGTAACAGTCGGTGCTAATTACAGGTTATGGCAATACTTCATTCAGTAATCCCACTTTTGTAATGTATATTGTGCCCAGTACCATTGAAAATAGCTGCCTTGCAGCTGTATGTGCACAAGCAATGTAACAGTTAAGTCTGCATATAACCTCCAGGAATCTACAATGGTATGAAATGTCATATCCTGCAAAGCAACTCATTGCATTTCATATATAGGTGAAAATATCTCCAAATGTACACTATGTGACTGTCTAACAACAAGGAAGTGCTGAATAAAACCATTAACCATCTTGAAGGATAAGCAGTAAGCACGTCTGAAGGGAGATAACTTTCACTTTCTATATTTTGGCATTAAACTGCACTGCAACAGGTAGACACTTAGAAGAATGCAGCCCATCATCTCATCATCCCCAATGATGCTTTTTCTATGTCCCTTGTTTATAACTAATAAACACTGACAAAACAGCATGGCATAAAGCCATATATGAAGATGTGCAATAAATAATATGCTATTTATCACACATGATGAGGAAGGAGAAAGGCAGCATGACCCACTTGAGGCTTTGCCTCACAAGAGTATTGGCCCCTTGGCATACTCAACAATGGTGACAAATACTTTATGTTGCAGAATCTTTGACGTAAATTAGCAGTGACAAGGAACAGAGGCCAAGTGCATACATTTTTAGCTGCACTCTGCACGTAGGTGTTTTACACCATACTTCAAACAGTGAAAGATGCAGAGCCAAATAAAGTTCGACATACTGTCAGTCTGTGAGTTAGTAATTTAGAAATTGAATTATGCTTTTCGTTCATTGCAATGCCATCAAACCTTTATAATGTGATTTCAGTAAACATGATGCAGGAGCACAGTTGTTTTACCTAAAAGGACTAGGGTGTGATACAGATAGGCGGACATGCTGAAAATAATATTGGCTCATTGGGGAATGTTGCGTTGTAAAATGTTACAACTACATTTTAGAATTCTAATGTGATGTGGTTCACCATACTTACATTTGCATTAAGTGCCTTGGATAATTTGTCAATAACTGTAAGGTAAAACTTGAAGAAAAAGCTGAGTGTGAGAGTGCGCCGGAATGCCACCATTCCTCCAGGGGCATCTGGGAACAGAGCCATCTCTTCTGCAAGCAGCTGACAAGCATCCTGGAGTAATGCTTCATTCCACTCTCTGTACAAAAGAAGGACATACACACATTCAACTTACTTTCCATTTATATGCATTTCTGTTCCATCATCTGACTATGGAATTACATCATATTTACAAACATGTAAAAAGAATAGTTGCTGGTTCACAAATCATTTTGCGTGCCTAAGATCAGACCAATGGCGCAAAGAGAGCCATCTGGGGATACACATGGCAGAAACTAATTTGTTGAAATTGCATCAGCAGAAATGTATCTTGGAAAATCTACAAGTAAGGTATAACTTTAAGGTTGGGGGGAGTTCATGGGTGTTCCTTGGGGAGGGACAGGTGACTTGCCATTGAGAAAACATTTGATAACCTCAACATCATAACTTTGTGTATATTCACAAATCATTTCACTGGTATTTACTCATTTATTTGTTAAGGATTTTTGCTTAGTAACTTCATAGTACTCTCAGTTAAGGGAATATAACGTAATTGTTGGACTGGGAAGTTATCATACAATTAAATGGGCTATGTTTACATGTTCAATATTCTTTAACTTCACCATTTACATGTGATCTCAGTTGACGGCAAGTATAAAGCATTTCTCTCTTAAACTAAATATGATTAGTTTCTGGTCTTAGATTTTCATTAAGGGGGTTTTAGAGTCTTGGTCCTTGTGGATCCAGAAATTTGACATCATGATTCATCCTCTTGAAGGGCTTTTGGATGATCCAATGTGTAGATATTTAGTGTGTCAGGGTGTAGTAAGGTGTGAGTTTCTGCAGGCACGCAGGACCTTTGCCAGAGTACACTTTGTGGGTGGTGTACATGACTTGAGTTTCATCCAGGCGTTAACCGGGAGACTGTGGAAAGCTATAGGAGCGGGTTTGATGCAGTCCCAGAGATTAATGTACATTCTGGCTTCCTGGTCCTTCCTGGTTCTGAAGTCTTTACAGTTAGTCCTGGTAGTGAGTTACTTGGCAAGGTCACAATCAATGAGGATGCAATAGTCAAGGCAAGAACTCTAGTTATCTTAATTCTGTAGTCTGTGTGAAAGAGTGGGAGACCTTTCCAGAGTGGGAAGAGAGCACTTGTTGTCACAGCATTACTATAGAGGTAAGAGAAGAGGTTGTAATGCATGAAAAAGGCTCAAATATCCTAATTTTGTTGCAGAAGAGGGAGATGCTCAGATTTTGAGGACAGGCAAATGGCAGTGAATCAAGCTCAGAATCTCTACTCTCTTGAATTGCCGAGGGGAATATGCAGTCCAGATACAAGGTAATGCTGCATTCTCTGGATCATTTGCCAAGTGGAAGTGGATTTGCATCTTGCCAGCATCCATTGGAAGCTTACTGGTCACTGCTCAAAGAGGCGAGACAGGTGGCATATGCAGATGCTGAAAAGACACAAGCGGGATGAACTTTGAGAGATGCAACATCACTGGGAGGGAATGTGGACAGTTCAGCTGAATCAATCCTGACTTTGTGGCTACAATCAATAAGGATTAGTTGCACCCATTGTACCACAGATCTAGAGGCACTGTCCCCAGTCCAAAACTTATTGTAGTGGTATTTTCATTGTATGCCATCGACACGTCAAGTAGCACCAGGCATGTGTTTTAGCCTAATCCAGAGAGTAAAAACTCTTCCCTCAAATTGGTTAGTCCAATTTCGATGTTCCTTGCAGGTTGGAATGCTGACTGGTGATTGTGGAGAAGATGGTTATGGTTTGCAATTGTTTTAAATTGTATTTCTACTTCCCTTTGCATGCGTTTAATGAGGAAAGAGAGGTTGGAGATCGGCTGGTTTAAAACCAGCAGATATGTTTTTCAGGAGATAAGCCTGGGATGCTTCCAGAGTGTTAGGAGAAACTGATCAGATTAGTTATGCCTGTCACAAGATGAAGGAAGAGTTGCTGGACGCATGCTGCTAAACATGGGTCGGAAAGCACATTGCATTCTTTTGTTATGAGGATCAGGTTTAAGACCTTAGTAGTTTCCAGGGCATAGGAGGAGGTGAAAGCGAATTTTAGATGAGGAGAAGAAATGGGAGTAAATTTCACAACATATTTTGAACATTCCAATGTTATTCCATTACATTTTGTTTATTCGGAACATTAGCTTTTAAATGCACACAAATACTTCTTTATGAAATAGGTATGTGGTGGAAGATATCACCCACTTAAAAAAATGTTTTCCAGGTAGAGTAAAAAAAAAAAGAAGAAAAGAAAATGATGTTGAAGTAAATTTTCACCCAAAATTGTAAACCAAAGGCTTTTATGCAGTGGAAGCTCACAAATTTGATGTTTAAACCGAAATATGAATTTTCCATAGACTTGGCTGTGTACATCTATGGATATTTGTAAAACCCTAAAGAGGAGTAATTTGCCATAAAAGCACTAGAATAAGCAGCCACTACGTAAAGTTAATATATTGCTTGCATTAGCAACACTGACGCTCTTACCAGTTTTAAATTACATGGAGGACCTCTTTTACTGAGTGCCCTGGTAATCGTGATTTGGGTGCAAACAGGGGTTTGAGACTGAAATGGGATTACAAATATTGTATGTAAGAAATTGGGTTATTAGTTGAGCAGGGTGCAAGCCCCATTCATGCAACAACCAGAGTCTTTGTCAGGCTGAACCATAATTGCCACAAATTAACCTGTGCTTAACCCTCTGTTAGCTTGGTAGCAGTAAGGCTCAACCTAGAGGCAATGTGTAAAGTATGTATGCAGCATACAAACAATAATAAAGTGGGGAAAAAAACAAAAAAATCCCAAACCCAAGTAGAAAAATGGAGTACATTTTAATAAATAAAGTGATACCAGAATGACAAAAAGCCAATCAATAACACCAGAGATATACACATTTAAATTTTTACTGAAAATGGCCGTTGAAATCACAAAGTGCTACTCATGGTCATCTGGTCGCGCTAGACATGGAGAAAGTCACACGGTCAGGTTGACCACAATGGAGCATGTGTCGGGTACAGGGACCGGGTTAGTCTAGCCGAGAAGTTCACTTCTAAGTCTGACGCAAAGAGTTCCATTTGCGGTAGAGGATATCAAGAGGAGGAGGCTGAGCGTTGCGGACGATCATCACTGTACAGTGTAAAGCAGAATGAGTATTATCTTGTCGTAGCACGAAGAGCTGGTCAGGTGTCGCGGATGTCCGTTGATGTAGCTTCACATCGTTGGTCGCCACAGGTTGTTGTTTCTGTAGTGTCAAGTGCAGGTCTCATGTTGCTGGTAGTCGCCATTAGCTAAAAAAAACAGGTCTCACTGCAGCTCATTGGCGTTCATCGTGGGTGGCTGCATCTCAGGGGAAACGGTTGTGAGGAGCCCAAACATCAGGATTCTCACTTTTCTCTTTGGAGGAGTAGAATTTGATGCCATCCGTGAATCAATTGCACTCATAAATCAAGTCATTTGCATGTGTTAGCTTAACATAGATGTGCAAACGACTGTGTGATTGTGCGCAAGAGCTAGGATTTGAGACTGTTATTTTGAATGTTGTAAATGTAGATACCTGGACCGAGATTAACTAAATTGCAAAATCTGCAGATTGCTTGAGCTGGAGAACAGGCACCACTGAACCACCGAGAGAATCAGTTGCATGTTGAGGGCCATGAAAACACAAGTGGTGAGTGTAATAGGAAACCTTCTTTCATCACAAAGTATTTCTACCACCTATTCGTGCAAACACGAACTATGTACACATGGAGTTGTTTGCACAGTGTTGATTATTATGCCAAGATTTCGGTGGCCATCAAGGGAAACATCAGAACAATCACAGTTACTTTAAGCATCAGTATTATTTACAGGCACAGTCACAGTTGGTGGCAATCAGGCGCAGTGTGAAAGTGGAGTCACTCCATGCACGTTCAACAGTAAAGCTTGTGTAAAAGAACAGAGACAGGCTACACAATAAAACCCCCTCAAACAATCGTGCCACTTTATCTGTCAAACTGCCCCATACTTTCACAGACAATTGAAAAAGCTTGAATAAAAGTCACTATTTTTCTGTTTAAAATAAATGGCTAGGATGGGCTCGTTAAGATCAAACTGATTTTAAACATCCGCAAGGAGGGGGAAGGGAAGTCATCTGCCCTCAGCAGCTACTGTTTCTACGTCGGCAGGTAAGTCTGGTTCAGCAATCCAGTGCCAAGAACACAGTGTCGCCCCAAAACGTGATAGTTTCATTTGTTGACTACAAAATGTTGGTCATTTCAAAATTATATGTAGGAAGACGAAATGCACGTTGAATACCTTTCAAGTCACCCTTATTTTGAGGATGTCACCCTCCATGGACTCATCGTAACCGGCAAACCAAGCAAAATGTCACCAATAGATCAATCGCCATGGAAACCTTTGGGAAGGTTTTCATGTTTAGTGAGCATAAGGGGTAGTGTCACTGATAGCTTTTTTGGGCCCCCCTCCTTCTTGGAATTGGAGGAGAGATGGCGCGCCTGGGGTTTGGTCTGTAATTTGGGTCACCCTGAGCCAGAGAGATTTAATCAGACTTGACAGCACCTCTAATATGTGCTAGCTGACATCTAACTGCATGTGTTTGTTCCAATCAATTAAAAAATGTTTTTAACTTACACTTTTAAAACTTCTTCTGTTTAAATCCTGGTTATTTTAGTGCTTGGTAAGGGTCTTTGGGAAGGGTTTTATGTTTGGTGAGCGCAAGGATTGGTTTTAGCATGCTCCACTGGTTTTAGTTTCGGGACACCCACCATTTGGAAGCATAGAAGGATTAGCGCACCTGTGGTTTGAGTTATAATTTTGAGCAGGCCGCGCCAGCAATATTTCATGAGACTGGACGCACGTTCAGCCAGCAGCCATCTGCCGTAGGTATGCCACAGGCAAAAGCCTCTGCGCACAGACCACATTTATACTTTTTTAGCGCCGCATTCACGTCGTTTTTTGACGCAAAAGCAGCGCAAGTTTACAAAATATAATGGTATTTTGTAAGTTTGCGCCTATTTTGCGTCAAAAAACGACGCACGTGCGGCGCTAAAAAAAAGTATAAATAAGGGCCTCTAAGAGTGCGCCTAGTGCAGGAGTCCAGGCTCTGCCATGAAGTGCCAGTAGTTGTGTTTGGGTTACTCTGATAACGTTCTACACTCCTTGAGGGACCTGGGTAATTCCTGCCCACTGAATCGTTCTCTGGTGTCTTCTCAAGTGGCTTTTGTTAACTCACATCACTTTTCCCGGTGTCACTGCCATTTAATGATCAAAGCATTGAATAAATGTCTGCTCCCTAACTTAACTTTCTGCAGACATTTGGCACTTTAATAACGAGAAAACCCTGATTTAGTCCCTTTAATTAAAATATGGCTAGAACTGTGGTCCAATCTGAATATCGCATTGGTGGTTCCAGAGGGATATTCCTTTGTTCATCATGATGGCTCCAACAAAACTGGGAATGACGTGGGTATTGTCTTTTGTTGTTGCTACAACTGCAATGTTGTAGAAAGCCCTTAGTTTGCTGGCGCAGACTGCATAATATTCAAGCTTCAATTTCACCATCAGTCTCATATGCGGGTTTGTTTATTTAGAGCTCCTGGCCATTCTGTTTTCTTTGCTTTGGACCTCGGAGAAATGCAGCACCTTATGTGTTAAAAACCTCTCATTTTCTACTGTTGCAAGGTCTCAATTACTATCTGGATGACATTTTGAACTCCCATGTACAAGCACTTATTCAAGACAGTCTAGTAATTCATCTCATACTGTTCGAGCCTACACACTTTGCAGCCCTCTCTTTGACCCCATTTTCGCTAATACTTTGAATGTTTCAAGAGAAGCTCCTATGTTTCAAGAGAAGCTCCTATGTTTCTCACATTGCTGAACCTCTTTGCGGTACGGTTTGAGATATCACGTGAAGTTAGACCTTCGAATATCAATGAACGAGGAGAGTTGCTCGACCATGGTGTCGAATCTTCCAGTTTTGTTGAGACTTGTGAAATACTCAAGCGGAGTTGGATATCGGGTCAGACACTGAAAAAGTTAATACCTGTGTCAATAAGTCCTTCAACTCTATTGCTCCAAAGAGAAACTTTCAAACTCATAGTATGTGACTATCTGCACCCTGCTATTCCAAGGCTCTTGGTGAAACGTAAATACAAATTACTGGAACATAAACGGAGATATTATAACCAAGAACATAAGATTAGATATAAACCATCTATTAAAACTATCAAAACTGATTTGTGTAGTACACAGAAAGCATTTATCTAAGTCTATTATGGAGGAAGGCAATTGTAAGAGAAATTTAAAAAATAGTTTGAAGTTTTGTTTTCGTCAACATGCAAGAGCTCTACAAGAACTTATCAGTTTTTTTATGGGGAAAAAAATCAATAAAGTTTACAACACTTAATAAACATACACATTTGGGTTCCTTAAATAGTTGGATGACAGACCCTCAAATGGAGCAAATCTTCCAGCCTTTGTTATACTTCTGGCAGAAGATGTAAAAGATATGCTCTCATCTATAAAATCTTGGACTCCATCTGATCCCTGCCCAGTGTGATTTTTTTTATATTTAGTGGCAGCACCACTATCTGGATCTCTCACAAAATTATGTAACCTGTCTATGAGCTCAACTATAGGACTGAAAATATGAAGAAAATGTGAATGTGTCCCCTTTTAAAGAAACCTACAGCTGATGCTAAGCCACTCTATAGTCCTATGCAGCATACGTCTCTGGACCAAGGAGGTTCGGTGGTTTTGGTCCCTTTGGACTGGTCTGAAGCATTCAAGACAATTTCCCATACTACTTTTATTGAATGCCTCCATCATTTAGGCATCTGTCATCATTAACTGAACTGGATACTGAATTTTGTAATTGATAGATCTCAGATAGCATCTTTGGCCCCAATACATCTACGTTGGCCATGAAGGCTGAGGGCATACCTTAGGGACCCTCCTTGACATTTTTTTATATTTATACGTCCTCTTTGGCTCAGACCATTTGTTCCAATGGCCTAGAAACAGTAAGTGTCATATGCCAACACAAATAAGATTACTGTGACTCTATAAAACAAAATCAACACTGTCCAAACTAAATTTAGGAAACATATAAAAGTGTATGCTCTCTAAATGCCTATGTTAGACCTGGCATTCTTGGCGTGGTCTCCCCTAGCTTTTTGCCTCTACTTCCCAGGTTGTTGCTGTGTGCTGGACTCTATTTTTGCTCTTGTGGTTACTCTGGGCACTTTACCACTGCTGACCAGTGCTAAAGTGCAAGTACTCCCTATGTGAAATTGTATGTGTAGTTGGCTTTTCGATGACTGGCATATTTGATTTGCTAGTAAGTCCCTACTAAAGTGCACTAGAGGTGCCTAGGGCCTGTAAATCAAATGCTACTATTGGGCGTGCAGCACTGATTTTGCCACCCACATGAGTAGCCCTGTACACATGGCTCAGACCTGCCACTGCAGTGTCTATGTGTGCAGTTTTAACCTGCCAATTTGACCTGGCAAGTGTACCCACTTGCCAGACCCTAACCTTCCATGTTTATACATGTAAGGCATCCCTAAGGTAGGCCCTAGGTAGCCCCATGGGAAGGATGCAGTGTATGTTAAAGGTGGGACATGTATTGATGTGCTTTACATGTCCTAACAGTGAAATACTGCCAAATTCAGTTTTCACTGTTGCAAGGCATATCTCTCTCATAGGTTAACATGGGAGCTGCCTTTAGATATCCTTAAAGTGCAATTTCCATTTGAGAGCAGATAGAAATGTGGAGTTTGGGGTCTCTGAACTCACAATTTAAAAATACATCTGTTAGTGAAGTTGGTTTTTAGATTGTTAGTTTGAAAATGCCACTTTTAGAAAGTAGGCATTTTCTTGCGTAAACCATTCTGTGACTGTCTGTTTGTGGATTCCCTGTCTGAGTCAAACTGACAGTTGGGCTGTTTGTGAATCTCCTCTAGACAGTGACACAAAGAGAGCTGTGGTGTAGCCTGCATATCCTGATGAGCCATCTGGGCTTCAGTGGAGGGAGGAGTGGTCATTTACACCTGAATGGGCTGTGCCTGCCCTCGCACAATGCAGCCTCCAACCTCCTGGTGTGTATCTGGGGCCTGGCCTGGGCAAGGCAGGATCCTGTAAACAACAGAGACTCTTCTTTGAAGTTGGGCAACTTCAAAGGCAGAGAGGGGTCTAAGTAGTGGACCCAAAACCCCAGAGCTGCGGAGAAGTGCTGTCCCTGCATGGGACTGTGCTTTGTTGGGTTATGCTGCAGTCGCTGCTTCTGCCTGTGAAAGGGGACAGAGACTGGACTTTGTTGTGCACTCCTGCTTATGAAGAATTTCCAAGGGCTTGGATTAGGCTTGCCTCCTGTTTTGAAGTCTCAGGGCTATCAAAGACTTCCTCTGCCAGCACCTGAACTCTCTGCTGTCTGCTGAGACTCCTGCCGTGCCACGTGGTGCCCCATCCAGCCCCTGGGCCCTTGAAAGGTGAAGCTGGTGAACAAAGGACTGAAATCCACACACAGAACACAGTGCAGGGAAATTTTCAATGGACCACCTGCAACGCGACTGGAAAAAAAAACACGGCACCAGCTTCGCAGCTAGAATTGACGCTCCACCTGCATCACGGTTGGGAGATTGATGCATCGCAGCTGGAGAAACAACGCAACACCTACTTGTAGCTGCTGATACCTATGCAAACCCCACGCGGTTTCCTAATACCATGCGACCGGATTTCTCACGCATCATCGCTGGGTGTCAAAGTCATCATGAACCTGCGTGGATCCGAGGTGCTCGTCCAGAAATCGATGCATCGCTCTCTTGTGGGAGAGAAAAATGACACATCGACAATCTGACCAGAGAAGAAACGACCCACGGCCTCATTTGCGAGTAAGGAATCAACGTATCGCTGACTTTTCCGATGCACGCTCGCTTGTGCGGCTTTATTTTAGATGCATACAAGGTACTGTGTGTAACAACAACATTTCCATTGTCTTCTATGGAGTAAGACTGTTATTCTTTTGAAAATTCATATCTTGACTTGTGTATGTTGGATATTTGGGATTTTGGTCTTGTTTGATTTAGATAAATATTAGCTATTTTTCTAAACTGGTGTGGTGTTCATTTTGTAGTGTTTCACTGAATTACTGTGTGTGTTGGTACAAATACTATCCTCATTGCCTTCGGGATAAGCCTGACTGCTTGTGCAAAGCTACGAAGGGTGCGAGCAGGGGTTATCCAAGTGTGTAGCTACATTGCCCTGACTAGAGTGAGGGTCCCTGCTTAGACAGAGTGCAAACTGACTGCCAATCAGAGACCCCATTTCTAACAGCTGATGACGCGGAAATGAAGGTTTTACATTTATTAGCGCATAAACGTAGTACTGCAATAATCAAGTGTGACTTTAACCGAACTAATAAAGATTGTACGGGGACAAATGTGCCCTCAGAGTAGTTCGCCAACATTTATAAGCGTGCTTTATATAACGTGATGTATTAGAATTGTACTAATCTGACATAACCGTAAACGTGTGCTATGATTTGCTTGTTTGAAATGTTTTAACTTAGCATAACTTTAGTGGAGGCTTCGGCCTAGTTGCCTTGTCTCACGGTTTAGATGCTCGTGTTTTTCTAACGTGCTAATAAAACGTGTATTCTTGCTTGAAGCTGTACTTTTCCAGTGAGATCGGTTCACATGCTTATCTTTAAGGTTTCGTGCCAGCCTGGCATCTTCTTCTTTGCTCCAAGGTCAATCTGCAGGTGCAGACAATGGACGCTCTGAAAGTGAGTTAATTGGTAAAATATGTTGCAACTTACGTTCCCTACTCCAAGGATAATGTATGCCTAGGTAGAAGCTTGTGAACTGTAGTTTTTGATTGGACAATTTGAAGCCAACCTATGAACCCTCCAATGGAAGACCCTACTGGATTTGAACTGTTGTCTATTTAAACCTGGTGCACGAGAAGAAAGCGGCCATTCATTCGACTTTTTGACATTACCGGACATTGGCCATTCGACTTTTGCCATTAGCCATTGAACATTACCCGCTATTGCCGACTTCGTCATTTTGCCATCTTCTACGATGCCAATCGATGTTCGATGAGACTTTGATGCTTTCTCTAATCGAGAGAAAGAGACTTTAAGAAATTCTCGCCCTAGAGACTAACTTTGATTCGTCCCTTTGCATGAAGTAGTAGTTTTGCCCTTTTATCTTGCCGCTGTGAGGCAATTGCCCCGTCCACCCTGCCCCTTTGCCCCGTCCCATGCTGATCGGAAATCGGTACCTGTGAGACGAAGACTTCCTTGAATGCTGATTGAATTTGGTAAATATGAAAGGAAAATGTACAATTGCATTGTGTTTCTTTTAGGTAACCAACTGCTGATTTTTGATAAGAGCCCTAGTTAGGAGTTTTCCAAATTAATGTTGCTAAATTGTTTTTGCATGAAGTCCCACATGCAGATGCTAATTTGAGGTTAGATGAGGATTCATTTGTTGCACGATGCAATTTGAGACTTTGTTATGCTGACTAATGTATTCAATTAGCTCATTACAGATTATAGTTTTAGTGGTTTGCATTGCTATTATCGAATGCGTTGTTATTCAAATGCTGCATAGATTGCATCTTTTCGCCGTTATGGACAGCTATTAATGTTCATGTACATATATCATTTGGTGCTGAGACACATTTACATTGTGCTAGCTTTGTTAATATAGGGAAATAAATTCATTAACTTTGAATAAACTGGTGTGGTTATTCATGACCGAAAGGTCATGGTTCGCCGAAATGTTCTCTGGATTAATTGTGAAGTGTTATGTTGATCAGGGCATTGCTTATGTTCGTTATTGATTATCGATTGATTAATTGACTAATCTCGAGTGAAGAGAGCCCCACTTAGTCAAAAGATTCATCGACCTAAGAGCGTCCAAATACAAGTAATTTATTAGGACGGAACGCTCTATCAGTAGATGGTAGCAGAGGACGGTTTGGCATTTTGGGACCCCACTCGAGAAGTATATGGTGTTGAATTAGATTTTTCTTGGGTAAAACAGATTGAGAGAATGATGATGGGCTAAGTCCCCCGCGACTTTCCCGGGATCTCGGAGCTTGCGAATGGAGAGAATGGAGGTGTGGAATCGGCGTTGGCGGTACTAGTGACGGTATGAGTGAAGTTAGGATTTTGCGCTTGCACAGCTTATTGCCGCAGATTGTTTGAAAAGGTTGCGAGGATTTTAGAGAATAGCGGAGGTGCGACTCCGAGTGTGAGAGTAGGGAAGTCGTCGAACTTCATGTGCATGTGGCGCTTTGTGCAGAAAAAGGTCCACGTGGTTGTTGTTGTTGAGACGGGCCCTACGAGGTCAAGAGACTCCGGAGTATGTTGAAAAGTGTATGAGACACTTGTTTTATGTTGTGGTCTGGTCGGTTTAATAGGTTGACCGGGCATGGTCAACGAGTCGGTACGTGTGTTAAGGGAGTGAAAGAAAACTTCGACTTCGGGCTTTGACAAATTCTAAGTGCACTAGAATAGATCATTGACAAGTTGAGAGCAGAATCTGCGGGTCAGATTTGCTTGCGAAAGTGGGGACCGAGAAAGATGGAATAACTGCCGAGGCTAGCGAAAAATCCCTAAGGTCCTGAAGCGATTGTGTTACCCTTCCTGTAGTAAACCGACAGATCTGTTTTATTATTATTTGGTTGCTCGCGATACATGCTAGAAGTTGTTACGAGAGGAGCGGAGTGAAGGAGGACAAGCCGCGAGGCTTTGTCAGCCGCAGTGTGTGTGAGTGTGACGTCACTAGGAGCCGCGCTGGGATAGGTTGTTTGCAGAGAAGGGTCGCGCACGGATTGGACGCAGTCCGTGGGGCTCGATTGGAAGGGGAAAGGCAACCGAAGAGTATTCCGGGAATTAAAGTCACCTATTGATTACAAATTTTGTGAAATAAAAGACGAGAAAATGAATTTTTTTAAAGCATTAAAGAGTGCGATGAAGGGGGAGTCTTACATTAAAGCGAGCGTAGAAGAGGAGACGCCACCCGAAGGTACACCAGCTTACATTGTAATGGAGGAAAGGGGGGTAGCTCCGTGCCTTTGGCTAAAGCAATGGCACAAGCTGACAGAGAAACATGGGAGCGTAGCGTTCCCGATCCATGGGACATTCAATATAAGGGTCCTAGAGAATTTGAGATTCGCGATGTACGACATGAAGGTACCTGCAAGGCCAGCACAGTTTGAGGCTCTAGCGATTTGGGAATTAATGGCTATACAGCAACAGCAAAAGAAGTTCGAGACCAGGATAAGAAAGGCAGAAAAGACACTAGCGGACGCTAGGTGGGATAATGCACAGAAGGTGTGGAGGTCAGATATATTGCAGGGGATAAAATTGTTTCCCGCAATTGCTAAAGAAGAAGAGGTGACAGGCAAGAAAGCTACCTGTAAGACAAACAGGAGGTGTTCCAAAGATAGGGAAGACGAATCAGATGATGAGGAGTTCATCATGCAATTGCTGAACGACCGTCCACCACCTTATGTAGAGAGTGAACAAGGTCCAAGTACCAGTTCTGCCCCTCCGGCACCGGTACAGAATAATGAAACTCCGAGTTCAGAAACGCCATCGGGATCTAAGGACCCGAGTTTACTGTTCACCCCGCAGGTACCGCAGGTTAGGAGAATATATCCAGATGTGCCTATATTGAAAACAGCAGAAAATTATCAGCCGCAGGTCCCAAGGTACTACAGCAGTGACAACAGTACGGGAATGATTCTAGATCCAACCGTAATGGGAGTACAGAATGGTCGCAACCCAACATTGGCACAAGCTGAATCAACCCAGTTTTTGATGCCTCAAAAGCAGACGCAGGGGGGAACAGCACATGCTCAGATGACGGGGAGTCAGACGGGCATGCCGGCAATGATGACCCATAGTGTGGGAATGAACATGCCTCAGAACTTAGGGAATGGACAGAACCCAGATGCGATATCCCTACCCATTACTGTAGGTCCACCGGTACCTTTGTACATTCAGCCTAACTCAGGTATGAGCGGTCAAGGATCAATGGTGCAGAATGGGACGGAAAGGAGGTGCATAGAAAACACTCCAGAGACAACTCCGATAGTGGCTCAGCCAACTGGATCTGGGTCCTTGATGGAGTTTAGTCCCATATGTGCTCAGTCAACAGTGGTGAGGTCGAGTCCCCCACTGATGATACCGCTATCATCGAACACTGAAAAGTTGCCGCAACCATCAATGGCAGTCGATGTGAATGCTACACTGATGGGGTTGAATCCGCAACAGCTGACACAGTGGTTCAACAGTCTGAATTCCACACAAAGCTCAGCCAGTGGGAAGGGAGAAGACTATCTGAATAGGGTCAGGTTGAACATGGAAGCAGAAGAATTGGTGGAAGGGACTATGGGTGTGAATAGGTTAGAGTCCTACTCGGAAGAAGAGCTGAGGTATCTATGTCCTAGGATTACGAGAGAAGTGAACAAGGTACATAGAAGGTTGCAAGAAATAGCTGACAAAAATGGGGTTGAGATAGACAAGACAAAACACTTGAGCAGGAGCTATAGATTGGATTTCGGGACCACAGACTTTGAACACATGAGGTCAGCAGGCATGAAAGCGCACCTTAGAGAATTGCTGCAGAGTGCACAAGTGTGGAGGTGCTTAGACAAATGGGAAAGCAGATGGGCAAAGAAAAAGGAAAAGAGGAAAGACCGTGTCCCAGAGCACAAGGAGAAAAGACCACAGAGTATTGATGCAATAACTATGTTACCAATGAGGGAGACAGCAGGGGGAAAATTAATACATGTACCGTGGCACAGAAGCGACATTCAGTCTTTTACGGATGATTTTCCCAAACTGAGAGAGAAACCGATTGAATGGTATCAGCAGACTGATAGGTTTGTGAAGCTTGCAAAATGTCTTTGGGAAGACCTGAATACCCTCTTTGAGATTGTGGTTCCGGCAGATTTGTGGGAAGACTGCAAAAGGGCTGTAGGTTGGCCGACGAGTGAACCAGAGAGAGACAGGGATACGGGTGCACCATCACCTATGGTAATGAGCTTGTACTATAAGGTGATTGAGCACTTGAAGACGAAGGTTGCCGCGAAAAATGTGGATTGGCAGAAGATTGATCGAACTGCCCAAGAGGCTAAAGAATCGATTCACGGTTACTATGAGAGGTTGTTGAAGGCGTTCAAGAACTACAGTGGCACGGAAACAATAGAGGCGAAGGACATGCTTCATTTTGTGTTTAGATTTGTGGAAGGGCTGAGACCAGAGATAAGTCAGATGATAAAGACGCATTTGATTTGTTGGCTGTCGAAACCAATTGATGAGGTGTTGAATTATGCGAAATACTGTAGTGACGAAATTGAAGTGAAACAGAAAAGGTTGAAAGAGAAAGTGATGGTGATGCAACTTAAAGCAGCTCAGACAGGTCTGCAAGGGTTGCAAGGGTTCCAACAGCAGATACCGCAGCCGCAGCCGCAGGGAAATATGGTGTTTCAGCCACAGGCGAGAGGCAGAGGCAGAGGAGGCTTTGGGAGTAATGGTCCGGATTTGAACACTGTTGTGATTCCGAATGGTGTGCAGGCAATGAAAAGAGTGATGCCGTGTCACGTGTGCGGAATCGTCGGACATTGGAAACGCGAGTGCCTGATGGTGGTGCAGGAAGGTGCAGGTGTTGGTCAGCAAAACAATGATGTCAATGCATTCCAGACAATGAGGGGACCGAAAATGAGAGGTCCAAACCCAAATTTTCAGACCATAAATCAGCTGCAGGGATTACAGCCTATGCAGCCGCAGCAGATGCAGATGCCCCGTATGCAGATGACGCAAATGCAGCCAATGCAACAGCAGTTACCCATGGTACCTAATCAGCAAATGCAAATACCTTTGGCACCAGTGAGTCAGCAGCAAGTGATGGTTCCTCCACAGGTCTCGAGTCAGGTGATGAGTACAAATGGCACCGTACAACAGTTCCCATTACACAGTGAGAATGGAATAAATAATGTATGGGAGAGTGAAAGTTCAGATGAGGAGGGAAATTGTGTGCTTGCAGCATCCTTGGAAGTTGATCAAAAGGGTCCATATGTGGAGGGAAGAGTTATGGGTCATCGTGTTTCGTTCTTGGTTGACACAGGAGCCAGACGTTCAACTGTTAGGAGCATTGAAGTACCAAATTTGCCACTCTCAGGGAGAACAGTTCAAGTAGTGGGAGTAGCAAACAGGCACCTGACGAACCCAATCACAGATCCAGTACCAGTCAGCATTGGTAACTATCAAGGGTTACATAATTTTGTGGTATGTGACTCAAGCCCGATAGCACTGTTAGGGAGAGATCTATTGTGCAAATTGGGATGTTCGATTATGTGTTCACACGATGGAATTAGAATTCAGACGAGCAGTGATGGGGAAGAAGAGGACAGTGTAGAAGGGGATGAGATGGAAACTGTCGATGAAGAATATCCTCTGATTAACCTTTTCCCGATGATAACTGAAGCAGATATTCCAGCTGAATTACGGGAAACAGTCAGAAAGTAAGTGTGGGATATGACAGGAAAAGAGGTGGGATTGGTGAAAGGAGTGGAACCAGTGAAAGTGACCGTAAAACCCAATGTAACCTTTCCCCAGACCCCACAATACCACATGGCACAAGACACCCTCATGAAAGTCGCCCAACTCATTGACGAGTTTGTAAAACAGGGAGTACTGAAAGAAGTGTTAAGCAGTCCATGTAATTCACCAATCATGGGACTAATAAAGCCGAGTGGAAAGGTCCGAATTGTGCAGGACTTGAGGAAAATAAATGACATCGTAATTAAATGCTGCCCCGTAGTACCGAATCCAGCTGTGATAATGTTTCAAATCCCTTGCGATGCCGAGTGGTTCTCAGTCATCGACTTGTCACAAGCATTCTTTTCGGTGCCTCTTCATGAGGACAGCCAATTTCTATTTTGTTTCAAATTCTTAGACAGAGTTTACAGTTGGTGTCGAATTCCTCAAGGGTTTTCTGAGTCACCGTCAATTTTCAATCAGATTCTAAAGAAAGACTTGGAAGCGTTAGAATTGCCATTCGAGTCAACCCTAGTACAGTACATTGATGACTTACTGATTGCATCCAAGACAGAAAGTGGCTGCACAGCCGACACCATTGCTCTACTGAACCATCTGGGAAGGAATGGACACAAGGTGTCTCCTTCAAAGTTGCAGTTCTGTCAGAAGAAAGTGAAATACTTGGGTCATCAAATAGAGAAAGGGTCACGGAGAATAATGAAGGAAAGAATAACAAGTGTACTTCAAATGAGTCCACCAAAGACGAGGAGGGAGGTGAGGAAGTTTTTGGGGATGGTGAGCTACTGTCGCCAGTGGATTCCCAACTTCTCAACTCTAGCAAAGCCTTTACTGAAACTGACCCAGAAGGATGCCTTGGATGAAATTGAGCTGAAAGGAGATGAGATGGATGCTTTTATTGAATTGAAAGAATGCATGTGCAGGGCTCCAGCTTTAGGTATGCCTGATTACACAAAGCCTTTCACATTGTTTTGTCATGAACGTGATGCATGTTCTTTGTCTGTCTTGACCCAAGCCCATGGTGGCATAAACAGACCAGTAGCATATTTTTCAGCTACTTTGGATCCGGTCGCAGCAGCACTTCCAGGGTGTTTGCGCGCCGTAGCAGCAGTTGGTATCAGCCTCACTCAGAGTGAAGGAATAGTGATGGGACATCCATTAACAGTCATGGTCCCTCACTCAGTTGAGATACTTTTGACCCGCTCCCGAACGCAACACATGACTGGAGCAAGACTCACAAGGTATGAAACAATAATTCTGGGCTCACCGAATGTGCAGCTGAAAAGGTGCACTACGTTGAATCCAGCAACCTTGCTTCCCTGTGAAAATGCTGAAATTGAGAACGCTGAAGACGTCGAGCATGACTGCCTTCAGGTGACTGAATTTTGCACAAAACCCCGACCTGACATTAAGGATACTAAGCTTGATGAAAATGACCAAATTGTTGTTGTTGATGGGTCATGTTTAAGAGATGCATTGGGAATTTTGAAAGCAGGATATGCTGTATGTACTGTAACAGGTGTCTTGGAAGCGTCCTGGCTCCAAGGAGTCTATTCCGCACAAGTAGCAGAACTTGTAGCCCTTACAAGAGCATGCCAACTGTCTACATTGATGAAGGTTACCATTTACACTGACAGTCAGTACGGGTTTGGAATTGTGCACGACTTTGGGCAACTATGGTCACAGAGAGGTTTCCTGACCTCTTCAGGGTCCCCAGTGAAAAACAGGGAGAGAATAAGGGAATTGTTACACGCCATTCAGATGCCAGCCGAAATTGCAGTGGTAAAGTGTAGTGCTCATACAAAAGGACAGGACTATGTTTCCCTGGGAAATGCATATGCGGATCAAGTCGCAAGATTTTGTGCCTTGAACTGTATATTGCTCAGGGATGAATGGAATTTGATAAGTGAGCCAGAGCTCGAACCAGCTGAAGCATTTGCCTTGAAGGTTGTGGATACAATGGATGAACTAAAAGCATTACAGAATAGCGTCAGGGAGGATGAAAGAGTTTCCTGGATTAAGTCACAATGTACAAAGAGACCAGATGAGTTATGGGTTTCAAATGAAGGAAAATTTGTTTTACCAAATTGTCTCTTATCGCAGCTAGCGCGGTTCTATCATGGGCAGGCTCACCTAGGGAGAGATGCCATGATAAGATTGTTCAAAACTGATTGGTTTAACCCCAGATTCCGTCAAGTTGCAGAAGCAGTTTGCCATCGTTGTGTCATTTGTCAGCAGATGAACCCAGGAAAGGGAACGGTTGTGAACGTGAGCCACATTGCCAGGGCGAGTGGCCCGTTCAGCAGAATGCAGATGGACTTTATTGAGATGCCTGTGCATGGAGGTCTGAAGTATGTGTTGGTGATTGTGTGCATTTTTAGTCACTGGATTGAAGCATACCCCACACGTAGAAATGACAGCCTTACAGTTGCAAAACTATTGTTGAGGGAGTTGATACCACGTTTCGGATTCCCGATCTCTTTAGAATCAGATAGAGGAAGTCACTTCAATAACGAGGTGATAAAGTTACTTTGCGCAGCGCTGAACATTGAGCAAAAACTGCATTGCAGCTATCGCCCTGAAGCCTCAGGACTGGTGGAACAAATGAATGGTACACTGAAATCAAGAATGGCGAAAATATGTGCATCGACAAATTTGAAATGGCCTGACGCATTGCCTTTGGTGTTAATGTCAATGAGAAACACCCCTGACAGAAAGACTGGATTGTCCCCGCACGAAATTCTCATGGGCAGGGCCATGAGACTTCCTGCAGTTCCCGCAAACGCGCTTTTGAATATTACAGATGATATGGTGTTAGACTACTGCAAAGGTCTGGCTGACGTGGTTCGCTCTTTCTCTCACCAGGTGGAAGCAACCACCTTGTCACCGATCCAAGGTCCAGGACACACACTGAAAGCAGGTGACTGGGTCGTGATAAAGAAGCACGTGAGGAAGTCGTGTCTGGAACCCCGTTGGAAAGGCCCTTTCCAAGTGATCCTGACGACCACTACCGCTGTGAAGTGTGCGGGAGTTCCCAACTGGATTCACGCCAGTCATACAAAGAAAGTGTTGTGTCCCACAGATGAGGAAGTTGAAGCGCTGAAACTGCCAGTTCCTGATAACAAAGCGCCGAGCGCTGAGACAGAGCAAAACAGAACTAGAAGCGAACAGGCAGAAATAGAGGAGAGAGAAATATTCTCTGAGGACGAAATAACCGATTCACTTGGGGAAGACCAAGGAGAAACCTCAGACAGCGACGAAGCAGCTGAAGGTAACAAAGAGCCTGAAGCAGCTGAAGGTAACAAAGAGCCTGAAGCAGCTGAAGGTGACAAAGAGCCTGAAGCAGCTGAAAGTGACAAAGAGCCTGACGAAAGTAACGGTGACAAAGGGCTCGAAAGAGGTGAAGAAGCAGGAGAGCCTGATCAGAGGAGGGCTTTCCCAGAAGCAGACGATACAGAAAAAGAAAAGAAAAACGTGATTGATTCCCCAGAAGGAGGGGACAAGGCAGAACAGAACGAAACTGTTCAAACTTCTTCAGAAGAGATAGCAGGTCCATCAAGTGGACACAGTGCAAAGAGAAAACCAAGTATATCACCAGTAAAACTAAGGACTAGAGAAAAGTTGAACGACAGTGAAGGGTCAAGAGTGAAAGAGAAAAGAAAGGAAGTGTCTGTCGTGGTACCAACATCAAGTGAAGAAAAAGACTTGGCCAAAGAGGAAAGTACCAGTGAGGCAGAATCAAAGAGAGATGCAAAATTGAAAAGGAAAAGGATACCAAACAGGAGATATTCCGGTCCAGAATGGGCATATGCAGTCAATGACGATTGGACTGACGAATTTGTATCTCTTAGCCTCGAGAACGAAGAAGAAGAGATACCAATAGAAAAGAAAAGTTTTATGGACACTATTGACTGAAAAAAAAAAAAAAAAAAGCTGATAAATGACATTGCTTGCTATAATCTAACGTGATACAACCAGCTGAGACATTGCTAAACCGGAAGAGACATTTGCTAACTTGATAAGACTTTGATAACCTGATTGACTATTAAACCCGATTTGAGACAACGTTGCTAACTGAAAAAAAAAAAAAAGGACTGAGTTAATGCCGAATTGAGACAAATGCTGCTAACCGATAAGTGACTGAGCTCCTGAAGAAAACTGTGTGAACATTGTGCTCGTTCAGCTTTGTAACTAATTGCTAAATCGTTTCTTTATAGGTGCTTCTAGCTCTCTGATTCTATACAGATCATGACTAAGTACGCTACACAAAACAGTAGAGTGAAATATTGTAAATATGCGTGTATAGGCTTGATAACTGCATGTGTACTAATAATGGCAATAGTGCTTGCAACGCGTGGTAAGGGTGAGAATGAGAAAATTGATGCTTCTACTTCTGCTCCTGTTACTGTCACTGAACTAACCGCATTGAAAAGACTAGAATTAGATGAGAGACACTTGCATGATAAGAAGGAACTTTCGTATAATGTTTTCTATCGCCTACTAACAGAATATGTTGAGACTATGGATGCGAAAGATTGTTATGTGTGTACACAGATACCGACATCGGTAACGGAAGGGGTGACTTATCACCACATGCCTCTTACATATGGGATTACATGTAGTTTAGTAACTTCTAGATTTTATGGTCACACTAACATACAGTATTTTTACTCAAATTATGATGTTACCTTTGCATATGTTCCTATAATAACGCAACTAAGCCAGATTGCTAAAGATTGGGATGCTAAAATAATGAGGGAATTTTTCGAGCCAATGCAACCTTTTGAAACAGCTCACGCACATAGGGAAAATCTTACCTGCTCGCTCTCAGCAGTAGAAATAAGCTTTTTAGATCGCACAGATGATAGAAGGGCACAAATGAATGCGAAATTAGAAAAAGAGCTAAGTAAGAGGACTTCAGTAGATCATTATGATTTTGCCGCAATAAAAACACAAGGGAGAATAGTTTTAGATGCTTGGCATGTAGGGAAATTTTGTATATATCGTGGTGAATCTTATTATGATAACATTTTCGTGGGAGCGAGTGAATGTAAACATACGTTTATCTTTAAGGCCAAATGGACATTCATGCTGAACGGACTTGACCCTGTCATACCGGGTGTATATTACATTTGTGGGCATAATGCCTATTATCGTCTTCCAAAAGGATGGTGGGGGAGATGTTATTTGGGTATAGTGTTCCCAAAGGTTTATCAATTGGATGACCTATCGGTGATTCCAAAGACGTCTGGATCTCATCGTATCCAGAAAAGAGAGACCGCAGCTGCTGTGGTAGGAGATATATTTGGAGCCATGATTCCTTCATTAGGAGTTGTGTTGAATTCCATCAAAATAAGAAAGTTGTCTACTATAGTGGATAACATGTTGACAAAGTTTTCAGGTGCTATAATCCTGATGGATGCTGAACTTGCAGAAGAAAGAGCTATGACTCTTCAAAACAGGCTTGCCCTAGACATTCTTTTAGCAAAGGATGGCGGCGTTTGCAAAATGCTTGGTGCGCGTCACTGTTGCACGTATATACCAGACAACAGTGTGAAAATTAAAACAATGCTTGCAAATCTAACAAAAGAGAGTGCAGACTTGAAGGAATTGAAAGAACCAGGAGTGTGGGAGAAGGTTGGAAAGGGAATTGCTTCAGTAGGAAATTGGCTTGGTGGCATTTGGAATGGAATATTACTAAAAATAATACAGGGAATACTAATAGTACTAATTTGCATCTTTGGGATTTGGGGAATAAAAAGGGGAATACTAATGATCATGGCAAGAATTAAGAGAAGGAAGGAAGAGAAGGTGATGAAAAGAATGGCAGAAGAATACAATGCAAGAACGAGGGGAACTAAAAGGAAAAGAGAACTGACAGAATTTTAATGGAATAACATTTGTGGGAATAGTTTTGTGTGATGACAAGTAGTCATCAGAGGAGGGATTGATGACGCGGAAATGAAGGTTTTACATTTATTAGCGCATAAACGTAGTACTGCAATAATCAAGTGTGACTTTAACCGAACTAATAAAGATTGTACGGGGACAAATGTGCCCTCAGAGTAGTTCGCCAACATTTATAAGCGTGCTTTATATAACGTGATGTATTAGAATTGTACTAATCTGACATAACCGTAAACGTGTGCTATGATTTGCTTGTTTGAAATGTTTTAACTTAGCATAACTTTAGTGGAGGCTTCGGCCTAGTTGCCTTGTCTCACGGTTTAGATGCTCGGGTTTTTCTAATGTGCTAATAAAACGTGTATTCTTGCTTGAAGCTGTACTTTTCCAGTGAGATCGGTTCACATGCTTATCTTTAAGGTTTTGTGCCAGCCTGGCATCTTCTTCTTGGCTCCAAGGTCAATCTGCAGGTGCAGAGAATGGACGCTCTGAAAGTGAGTTAATTGGTAAAATATGTTGCAACTTACGTTCCCTACTCCAAGGATAATGTATGCCTAGGTAGAAGCTTGTGAACTGTAGTTTTTGATTGGACAATTCGAAGCCAGCCTATGAACCCTCCAATCGAAGACCCTACTGGATTTGAACTGTTGTCTATTTAAACCTGGTGCACGAGAAGAAAGCGGCCATTCATTCGACTTTTTGCCATTACCGGACATTGGCCATTCGACTTTTGCCATTAGCCATTGAACATTACCCGCTATTGCCGACTTCGTCATTTTGCCATCTTCTACGATGCCAATTGATGTTCGATGAGACTTTGATGCTTTCTCTAATCGAGAGAAAGAGACTTTAAGAAATTCTCGCCCTAGAGACTTTAACTTTGATTCGTCCCTTTGCAAGAAGTAGTAGTTTTGCCCTTTTATCTTGCCGCTGTGAGGCAATTGCCCCGTCCACCCTGCCCCTTTGCCCCGTCCCATGCTGATCGGAAATCGGTACCTGTGAGACGAAGACTTCCTTGAATGCTGATTGAATTTGGTAAATATGAAAGGAAAATGTACAATTGCATTGTGTTTCTTTTAGGTAACCAACTGCTGATTTTTTATAAGAGCCCTAGTTAGGAGTTTTCCAAATTAATGTTGCTAAATTGTTTTTGCATGAAGTCCCACATGCAGATGCTAATTTGAGGTTAGATGAGGATTCATTTGTTGCACGATGCAATTTGAGACCTTGTTATGCTGACTAATGTATGCAATTAGCTCATTACAGATTATAGTTTTAGTGGTTTGCATTCCTATTATCGAATGCGTTGTTATTCAAATGCTGCATAGATTGCATCTTTTCGCCGTTATGGACAGCTATTAATGTTCATGTACATATATCATTTGGTGCTGAGACACATTTACATTGTGCTAGCTTTGTTAATATAGGGAAATAAATTCATTAACTTTGAATAAACTGGTGTGGTTATTCATGACCGAAAGGTCATGGTTCGCCGAAATGTTCTCTGGATTAATTGTGAAGTGTTATGTTGATCAGGGCATTGCTTATGTTCGTTATTGATTATCGATTGAATAATTGACTAATCTCGAGTGAAGAGAGCCCCACTTAGTCAAAAGATTCATCGACCTAGGAGCGTCCAAATACAAGTAATTTATTAGGACGGAACGCTCTATCACAGCCTACAACTAAACTCTGGAATAACTAACTTTTGGTATTTGGCAGACAGAAACTTCTGTAATGAATTAGTTTCCAAGTGAATTAGGACTACCCTCCATTTCTTAATCCCAGTTGATTGGTCCAAAAACCTGTGGATCACATTGAATTGTAATCTGGCAATAGATGGGCAGGTTAGTAAAGTGGTAGGAACTTGTTTTGCAATTATGAAAATGCTGTAGGTAAAATGTTCAAAGTTTCTTCTGATTGAAAATAGGAAAACAGTTATTCAAGCATTGATTTGATCAAGAGTTGAATATGGAAACTCACTGTATCTTTACAGCTAATATCCAATCTTCAGATGGTGTAGAACACCTCAGCTATGATGATTTTGACCCTTGCTAGAGAAGTACATTTAACACTTTTTCTAAAACTACTAGATTGTTTACCAAACCAGAAGATGATCATCTTCATCAGTATGATTGTTCGTTACTGTCCACAACGTCAATTACGCTTTGTGGAGCTGTTCCTATTAACCCTCCCAGGATAAACATAGCAGAACTGGAGACCAAGCATTTTACTTTCTTGCCTCTAGTACAGGAAAGGAACTACATATCTCAATTACATCTGATGTCAGCTTCAGACTCTAAGAAACATCTTTTGGCATCTATCAGTGTTGCTTACAGCACCAGGGCACCTTGTTTTCGGGACATTAGTGCTCTCTACAAATTCATATACAATACATACAAACCATCTTCATCCTCCAAAAATATGTTCTCTCCATTTATTTAAATGGGATACTTGCATATATACTCAGGCACAGCCTTGTTGGAGCCATGATTGTGGCATGAGTCACACAATGCAACATTTATACATTTAGCCCACTATGTTCCTCTCTCTCTGCCTAAAAATATAACTTCTCTGAACGGTTTCATAACAACTACTGGACACTACTAAACCTATAGCAAGCTGACAGATGGGTGGCTAGTACATGCACTGCGGTCCTTTTTCATTGTCACTCAGTTCACCCTGAAATATCAATATTCTGCAAAAAAAACCAACAATTTGATTTGTTGAAAACTTGGGACGTTCTTAGCTTATGCCACTCAATCTCACACAGAAATCATCTGGAATTCCTTGACTTTCTGAAATATACATTCACCTAATCTGACTGTGTAAAGTCCTAACTTAAATTTGTAGCTTTCCATACATTACCTACATGTCTCAGTGCTTGGAGTATGGTTCTGCCCTACAAGTTGTCTTTATCTAGTACCATACAAAGAATAAGAATCTAGTATCATATCTGAATTTGAGAATGTGATGCTGAGTCTGAATGTATTCCCTTCTCCTGCAGAAACTGAATGGATCAGACTCTGATTCAGCAACAGGGACAGAGATACAACAGGAAACCTAAATGCATATACTGAACGAGGGGAGGGCTTGTAACCCTTGGCAAAAAATTACTATGTAAACATTTGATAAATCATTCTAATATTACATGCTAACTGCACACACTGAATCAAGTAATTTGAAAGGCCTGGAAGCAGATTGCTTATAACCAGGTCCTGAAGAGTAATTGGATGAAGAGCCACCTATCTTCCTATAATCTATTAAAGAGGAAGAACGTTGTTACACTTTTTGTAGGTACAAATCCAAGAAATAACTACCTTGGGCAAGTCTTTGAACTGAAGGGCATGTGTCAGAGGGAGAGAAGAAGATTTTAACGTATGAGACTGACAAAAAAAAGAAGCGGAATCTGCTATATCTGTTGGTATTTTGCTTAAACTTTCAGCATAAATCAAACCTGATCTAGTTGGAATGTTGAGAGCTCCATTAAAACATTGGAGTGGCTCAGGGCCAACACTGACTGGTACAGACTTTCTGGTCCACCCCCCTTTTTAACATTTAGAACACTCACTGGGTGGAATGCTATAATAGCAGTATGGCCTTACTGTCTTGGGCAACACCGGTTAATAAAGGTAATCGTCCTCATTTAACTAAGGCTCAGGGCCTACAGTAAGCCTTTCGGAATTGGAAGTAGAAGTAACGATATAGTATTTAATGTGAAATTGTGCTTGGATGTTCAGCACTGAAATTACTGTTTACCGACGAGCATTCTGATAGTTGGCACTTGGCTACGAAGCTCTTAGATAAATGTGGTCTGGTAACAGAAACTTATCACTCCTTCCATTCTGTATTTTATTGGGTTGGACTAGTATCCCTACTTGCCAACATATGAATATGATGTCATCATTGTTTGGAAAGTAATTTAATGAAATCTAAACAAATAAAAACTGAATCAAATTGAAATGACTTTGGGCTATGACCAAAGTTTTCTAAGAGGGAAAAGTCACTTGTAGGAAACTACCCTCTTTCTTGGCATGGTTACCCACTTTTTCTGCCTGATGTCAGTGTGTTTGACTGTGTTCACTGGTGTCCTGCTAACCAGGACCCGAGTGATTATGCACTCTCTCCCAAAACTATGTATTTCATCCCACAATTGGCACACTGGTGCCCCCATGTAAGCCCCTAGTACATGGCACCCAGGGCACTTGGGTTCCAGGGGATCACTATGGGCTGCAGCAGTTATTCTGCCACCCACAGGGAGCCCATGCAAAGGGTTCTACAGGCCTGCCATTGCAGTCTGCGTTAACCGGGTGCATGCACACCTTTTCACTATAGGTCACTGCACCAGGTCACTCACTATAAGTCACCCCTATGGTAAGCCCTCTCAGCCCAGAGGGCAGGGTGCATGTACCTGTGTGTGAGGCCACCCCTGCACTAGCAGAGGTACCCCCACAAACTCCAGACCCATTTTCCTGGACTTTGTGGGCGCGGGGATGCCATTGTACGTGTGTACTGAACATAGGTCACTACCCATGTCCAGCTACATAATGGTAACTCCAAACCTAGGCATGTTTGGTATCAAACATGTTGGAATCATACCCCAGTACTTTTGCAAGTATTGGCTGTATGATTCCATGCACTCTGAAGGCTCCTTAGAGGACCCCCAGCATTGCTCCTACAGCCTCCTGAGGTTTTCCAGTCAGCCCCAGCTGCTGCCACCTCACAGACAGGTTTCTGCCCTCCTGTTGCTTGAGCAGCTCAGGCCCAGGAAGGCAGAACAAAGGATTTCCTTTGGGAGAGGGGTGTTACACCCACTCCCTTTGGAAATAGGTGCTACATTGCTTGGGAGGGGTAGCCTCCCAAAGCCACTGGTATGCTTTGAAGGGCACATTTGGTTCCCCTTCATGTATAAACCAGTCTACACCAGTTCAGTGACCTCTAGTCCTTGCTCTGGTGCAAAACTGGACAATGGAAAGGGGCGTGACCACGCCCCTATCCATCACCACCTCAGGGGTGGTGCCCAGAGATCCTCCCAAGGGTCCCTGGGTTTTGCCATCTTTAATCCAAGGTTGGCAGGGAACTCTGGGAGCATCAGAGTGGCCAGGTCAGGCAGGTGACGTCAGAGCCCCCCCTGATAGGTGGTCACCCAGCTAGGTGACCAATCCCCCCTTTCAGGGCTTTTTACGGTCTCTCTTTTGGGTGGTTCCTCAGATTTGGCTTGCAAGATTTCAGCAGGATTCCTCTGCATCCCTTACTTCGAATTCTGAAACTGCATCTGGACTCTCCAGGACCCGACAATCTGCAACAAAGACTAAGACTTTGCCTGCAACATTGTTTCCACAGCTCCTTCTAGCGTCTGCAACATTTCCCTAGCTGTGCATCCTCCGAAGACAGCAACTCTTTGGCCTGCACAAGAAGAAGAAGGAATCTCCTTTGGAAGGAAGGAGTCACTCCCCTGCATCTGCAGGCACCAACAGCAACTACGACTGGCTGTGTGGATCCCCTCTCCTGCTGAGCTGCGTGGATCCTGCAACATGGGTGGTGGTCAGAAGTGGTCCAGACAGTCCTCTCTACCAACTGTCCATTTTGGGTGGAAGTAAGCCCTTGCCTTCCCACGCAGGATAGTAACCCCGTGCAAAGCGTCTTTTGCAGCTGCCAAGGCTTGCTTGAACTTCTTCCAAGGGATCTTCAGTCTTCATGTAGCTACAGCTCCCAGCACTCTTTCCTGTGATGTACAGCTCCCTCAGTGACTCTCCTGCAGCGTGGGACTCCTTTTTGTAGTGGTGCGTGGGCTCCATTTGCAGCTTCTGTGTCCCCGTCCTGTGGGACTCCTGTGCATGCTGTCCGTACTTTTGTGGGCTCTCTTTGATGCTGAGGGCCCCCTCTGACTCGAGGGTCCCTCTGACTCCCCCTCCTGGAATGAGTCCTCCTGGGCCTTGTTGGTCCCCGGCAGCACCACTTTCCACCAACCACGAGTTTTGCCTTTGCCAAGGCTTGTTGGTGGAATCTGGACACGCAAACTTGACTGCAATCTTCCTTATGCCATGGGACAGCACCTGCATCCTCGAGGAACTCGACTCCGCCTCCAGGGCTGCAGTCCTGACTTTCCTTCCTTACCGTTGACCGGCTCCTGCTATCCTCAGCTTGTTGGGTAGGGGCTCCTGTCCCCACTGGCCTCTGCTGTGTCTTCTGGACTTGGTCCCATCCTTCCACAGGTCTTCCTTTTCAGGAATTTAACATTGGTTTCTTGCACTCATCTCTGGATTTTGCAATTCTCTTCTTTTCTTCTAAGTGTGTGTTCTGGGTAAATTCTAGTAATTTACTCCTGCTTTCCTGGTTACTGGGGTGTGTTGTGGTACTTACCTTTGTGCTTTCCTGATACCCCCAGCGACCCTCTACACACTCCATTTACCTAGGTGGGGGTGACACTCTTGCATTCCATGTTTTTCATATATGGCCCCATAGGGCCTCTATTCTCTATTGTGTTTTACACTATTTGCACTGTTTTCGAACTATTCGTATGCCTATTTCTGACAACTTGTGTATATATCTTGTGTATTACTTACCTCCTAAGGGAGTATTGGCTCTATAGTAATTTTGGTGTTGTGTTACCATAAACAAATTATCCTTATTTTTGTAACACTGAGTGTATTCTTTCACGTGTGTAATTGCTGTGTGACTACAGTGGTATTGCATGTGCTTTGCGTATCTCCTAGATAACACTTGGCTGCTCATCCACAGCTATCTCTAGAGAGCCTGGCTTCTAGACACTGCCTACACTACACTAACAGGGGATACCTGGAACTGGTATAAGGTGTAAGTACCTTAGGTACCCACCACACACCAGTTTCCTACATCACTTATTTAATATATTTGCATGCAATAAATTCACTGGTGTGAACACCAGACTTCAAAAGGAGACCCTATATTAAAATAAAATACACTGTGGCAAGGTTAACCCATTTGTGAACTCACTTCCTTGAATTAAATATAGGACAGGAGCTCACTTATGCTTTCTCATGATGCTGTTCAGAAGGTAATGATTGCCACAGGAGTATAAGCTTAGTTTATATACATACCTTCCTATGAGGGCTGAGCATGTCTTCTTTGCAAGGACTGTCACAGGAGCCATTCCTCCATAACTGAGCTGCATCTCCTCCACCTGGCTGCTTCCTTCTTTAAAACACACCCGCATGCCAGAAGTGACGATGGCTATGTCATCCTCACGGCGCGAAGCTTGTTTGAAGGCAGAGAAAAACTCCAACTGCAAATCAAAATCAGGTGTGGAAAATATGTTGGATCAGAGATATTGGCTTCTCGGATATTGGCCATTGAAATTTTTCACGCCATGCTAGCTAGGTTTCACAGTAGTGAAAAAGCAACACTGATCCGGTTTAGTAAGGAAAAGCAAGAGTGGAGTACAATGTATGCCCATTTAGAAACTGGTTAAAATGACCTGAACTCTTCAGCACAAATCAGATACACAACATTTGGAGTTGAGATCATTGGGTCAGCACATTATCATATCATCACCATAAACATATAACTTAACTTCATGTGGCCAAGCAGCAATGGTACTGTGGATGTTTTTCTCAAGAATGGTAAAGAATTACTTATGCTGTGATGCACTTAGTCAGGGTGTTCTGAACAGAGATAACTATTGAACCAGCCACAGTTCCTAGCATAGTTCGAGCCCATTGTAAATTATTAAAGTATGTGTTTTGGAGGTTAACTTATTTGTTTTCAAATGGACTTGCATCCTTGATCTTGCATTTGTGTTAGATGATTCACAGAGTAGGTTGGTTTTGTAGATTTGGGTTGACTTGTAACATCAACGTTTGCCTTGAAAATGTGTTCTTGTCAGGTGTTTTATAGATCATTTATGCTTGGATTTACAAGAGTCCAAAATATGTAGAAACTATAATGCAATGTCTATAGTCAAAACAAGCACCAGTCCAGTAGAGTATGTACACTGTTAGAGCATGTTGGCTTAATTGAACTGTTTTAGGACCATGTGTCACTATGATTTTGGTTATATCAACCATGTATATGTGGGGTTCACTGGGGAAGGATTCCAGGGTCTCTGCAATTTGACACATCATCTTACTTTTGCTTGGAAGCATATACAAAGGGGAATTTAACTTAATCTTTCCTATGGACAGATATTTGTGTTAGCTGACACAGATTTCACTGGTGGATCTCTAACATTTATCAAAGCATGAATGTCTGTTCTTGATTAAATAAAGTCTTTCCAGGAAAGTTCCTTTCAGTCTGTTGAGTGAAACACAGTAAATCTCTATTCTGCTGCCTGTAAACCGTGTGGGTGCAGGGCTGTTGGCCTACTAAATCAGAAGGTCCATGACTCACCTCACACATTGTTCATGAAATTCAGTTCCAATATACAGCCAGGACCCTGTGCAGACTTAGGAAATGTGATCATGTTTCTAAAGCACTTCTCAAATTGCAATGACTGCTGGTAAGGAAACAAATTTGCTTCAAAATAGCTTGTTTAATCCACAAAGCTTTCCATACGTCAAAACCCTCTCTTTTGAATAGAACATTTATCAAGTATAATCCTGGTAGATCAATGGACAAACTACTATTTTTTGTTCCTAATATAATTTCAAGAAATTGTGTGGGAAACCCTTTTGAATGAAAGACTCATGAATGGAATAAAATTATTTTCAGGTCTAGAAGTAACCATAACTCCTGATATTCCGCAAGCTAAAGAAGGCATGTCTTTTTATATCATGCGCATTTTCAATCACCTTTTTAGCATCTGTAGTATTTTCTTCTACAACACTCAGGGCCTTATTGCTGTGCTTTATCAAATACAAAAATAATACCACAGTGGCTGCTGCGTTGCGTATCCTCTTAGAAAGAGATCCTCATAGTTAATGCAAAGATGCATGCAGAGCAACTGCATTTACACATCTAAAAGCAGTATAATCCTCATGGCAGGTGTGGCTACCGTGGTTTACTCATTTCAGTTTTGTACATGATCAGCAGAGCAGGGAGCCAAGTCATCAGAAAGTTAAATAAGTGAAAAAACAGAGGCTAAATATTTTGTTTAGTGGACTAGTTCTGTCAATGTGTAAAGATAACTTTAAAAACATCTTGCTTTTCCTAAAAAAAAACATGAATAACTTCAGTTACTACTGCATATTATACATTAAACAAGCCCACACTGCGTTAATTTAATATATCACCTTTCTGGTGTATGGAATTTCAATAGACAGCAATATTTCCTGGGGCTTCAGTGTTGTCTTTCTGTAACTGGTAAAAAAGTTTTCATCCATCTGTATAGTTCGCTGGCCCTCTACAGAAGAAGACGAGAAAGATAGGTGAAGGTTTTGAAACAGTCCAGCATGTTCTAGAATCAACAATTCATTTACTAGAGAAATATTTATGCATTGCACTGTTCTTACCATTTTTAACAGGCTAAACTCCCCAGACTGTAAGTAAATGCAGGATGCTTTTTGTTCTGGTTGTGAATTGGCATTCCACATGTACGTAGCATAAGCCCCAAAGCGTAAATAACATTAATTTTAAATCGTCTAAAGTTAAAACAATATTTGCTGACCTTTGCCCGCCTTTCCATCTCGTTTCAAATGTTCTCAGGTATGATTTATTTTAGTTCAAAGTAATTCACCAAACACATCGATTCTTCAAATTGAAATCTTTTTCAAAAACATTTTATGACACTTAAGAGTTTGCCAAGGAATTTTAGCAAATTGTGTGTGGAAAGATCACAACATTTCCTGCTTAGGGCTATTCAAGGGAAAATGAATGCCAATTTCAGAACCTTAGAAGAACTCTCTCTACTCGTCTCAGAAGTGGCTCTCAGATGAACCACATGAACGCTCTCTTTCCAAGCTACTAAGGGTGGATACCACAAGGGCACAGGGAATAGCAGCATCTCTAGATGTTTTTAATAGGCATTAATACTGTCACTCTCAACTATACAGCTTTTCCTCCCTAAATTTGGACCTGGTGTCCAAAGTGAGAGGCGAAGAAGAGGCGGAGGAAGAAGATGGGGAGGAGGACAAGGAAGAGGAAGGGGGAAAAGAAGAGGGACATTAATGTTTTGGATATTTATAAAGGGAGCACTATCCCTTTTGATAATAGCTTTTGATGTCACGTAACGCAGTGAAACTCACTATATTGACTTCATAAACATTCAAACTCGATCTGTAGTTTATAGACAGATCCCTTAAGAAGAATTTTAATTTGCTGAACCACCACAACATTTAAGTAAAAATAAAGGGAAAATCAATACAATTTAATTCTTGCATTTAGCAGGCCTCACAGCGCTAGCACATAGTTCAGACCCTACCTCATCCAGATTAAACAAACAGACAGGTTTAAGCTGCTTCCTACAAAGAAGACTTGACGCATTATGGCAAATTAAATGGAACTAACATCACAGAAGTCATTGGGCCCAATGTACGACCATTCCAGATTGCGACTCACAATTTGCAGTTTTTTTCGAGTCACAAGCAGAAATGTACAACAGTGTCAACCACACTGTTTGCATTTACAATGGGGTTCGCAAATGACTTACCTAATCAATATTTATGAGATACCTCGCAATTTGGGATCCCATTGGGTATTGTCGCACTCACAGGGATGGTGGCCTGCTGGGACAGCAGACCACCATGTCTGTGACTGCTTTTTAAATACATCCCGCATTCCTTAGAGGAAAACCGGATGCATTTCAAACAAAAAAATTTAAATTGGCGGTAACTACGATTGTTTTTTGCGACTGCAATTGCCGCCACAAAACAATCATACATGCAACTGCGACTCACAATTTGGAAGGTGTGCCCTTGGAAGGCCCTTCATAAATGCGAATCGAAATCCTTATTTTGCGAGTCGGTATTTGCATGCCAGTTCACAAAATAGGGATGGTACATTAGGAAAGGCCATTTTGCGGTCGCAAACTTGCATTGTACATCAGGCCCATTATCCCTTATTTTTTTATATTGTGCAATTACAAACAAAACTCTGTATTATCATCTTTATCCAATTCATAAATGTTAGACTTTTCATCCTTGGCGTGGTTTCCCCTAACTTTCTGCCTCTGTTTCCCAGGTCGTTGATGTGTGCTGGACTCTGTTTTTGCTGTTTTTGTTACTCTGGGCACTTTACCACTGCTAAGCAGTGCTGAAGGGCAAGTGCTCCTAAATGTGAATGTAATTGGTTCATCCATGATTGGCATATTTGATTTACTGGTAAGTCCCTAGTACAGTGCACTAGAGCTGCCCAGGGCCTGTAAATCAAATGCTACTAGTGTGCCTGCAGCACTGGTTGTGCCACTCCCACCTAAGTAGCAGTGTAAATCATGTCTCAGACCTGCCACTGCAGTGTCTGTGTGTGCAGTTTGTTAGCGCATCAGAGCCTTAATAAGTAAACTTACAAGGAGACCCGTTCAGGACGACAAACCTTTGGACCGCGTTTGGAGACTTCCCAGTACGAAGTATTTACTTTGGTAATCATCAATCAACAAATCAATAGACAATCAATAAGAATCAATAATTGAACACACCATGACCTTTCAGTCAGGAATAACCACACCAGTTTAATTAAGTGTTAGGATATTTATTTCCCTATTTGTAACAATCTAATATTATTTCTGTTAATCTCAATAGCAATAACACATCAAACACTATTAATTTGCAATCAGAGCGGAACTTAATCAATGCATGGATTATACTCATTCAGTAATTTGGCACATCATTAATATAAATCAACTTAGCAGATTCTTACTAGTACATGATTCAACAAAGCAAGAACTCAGTCATTTGTCTATTTGCATCAGATATTAGTGAACGCCTAACTAACCTCAAATTAGCATTAGCATGTTGGGCTTCATGCAAAACGTTTTAGTGAACACGAATTTAGAAAACATCTAAACTAAGGCCTCTATCAAAATAGCAGTTGGTACCTAGAAAGAAAAGGCAAACAGACAATTACAATTTGCATCGGATAGTTACCAATCCAACAGAGCAGCAAGCAGCGTCAGTCTTCGTCCTCAGGACATGAGTTCATCAGCATCGGGCAAAGTAGGACGGGGCAAAGTCTCAAGATAGCATAGCTAAGGAACATTACTTTCCTCAGATGGAGGAGAATATAATATCAAGCAAAACTGGGTAGAGGATGGTTTTTCTGAGGCGACAGGATAACTAAACTAAAGTATGGCAACTGGCAAAGTCTCTGAAGAACGACAGAATGGAAAATGTCTGATATGGCAAGAATGTCTTAGAGCAAAAGGAATGGCAAAATGCGAAGGCTGATTTCTTCTCAGGTCACACCGTTAAATCAAAACTGTCTAACTATTCCCTAATTCCTCATTGGATAAAATTTGGTGCATCCATATCTCTGTCCAATAATTTGCAAACAACTTACTCGAATTTTCCACAGTTCTCAGTTCCCATGTCACGGATTGGTCCATGTTATTGATGTCTTCAACGGTTGGAATGTCAGGTAGACAATGATACACTTTGCACCCCAGTCAGTGTCTTCATTGCCTTCTCCTAATATGGTTAACCTTGCACCTGTTACAAATTACACTGTTGCATCTAGCAAGAACATCGCCTTGAGCAAGCCGGTTCTCATGAGAAAGAATTTACTACGGCTACACACATATAACTCCTGGAACAATACAGCTTTGTGTCCTTCAGGAAAACAGCACACTACACGTTAGAAAACGCAATTCAAACATGAGGCCAGGCAGCTAGGCCCAAACCCTCACTAAATTAAAGCCCTTGTATTTAATAAAGCAAAACTCTTAACACACAACTCTAATTATGATATACTAATACAAATTCAAAACATTATTGCATTACAATTCAGAATTCATAAGTCTTTTTATTAGTCTTTGTATACATTGGTAGCCATTCCCTGTGGGCACATTTCAAACGTGTGCATTATTTTCTATGTTAACACATTTTCTATGCGGCTTTATCACACATTATACTTCAAGCTTTTCATATTAATATTGCTTTTAAAAGACACAATCCAACAGTTTTAAACTGTAAATTAGACTTGGCAAGTGTACCCACTTGCCAAGCCTAAACCTTCCCTTTTCCTACATGTAAGACACCCCTAAGGTAGGCCCTAGATAGCCTCAGGGGAAGGGTGCAGTCTACGGTCAAGGTAGGACACACAGTAATGTGTATTATATGTCCTGACAGTGAAATACTGCTAAATTCGTTTTTCACTGTTGCAAGGCCTGTCCCTCTCATAGGTTAACATGGGGGCTACCTTTAAATATGATTAAAGTGTAGATTCCCTTTGGGAGTGGATAGACATGTGGAGTTTGGGGTCTCTGAGCTCACAATTTAAAAATACATCTTTTAGTAAAGTTGATTTTATGATTCTGTGTTTGAAAATGCCTGTTTGTGGATTCCCTGTCTGGGTCAGTTTGACAGCTGGGCTGGTTGCACCTCTCACTAGACAGTGACACAAAGGGAGCTGGAGTGTAGTCTGCATTTCCTGATGAGCCATCTGTGCTAGGAGGGAGGAGAGGAGGGGTCACTTACACCTGAAAGGGCTGTGCCTGCCCTCACACAATGCAGTCTCCAACCCCCAGGTGTGCGTCTGAGGCCTGGCCTGGGCAAGGCAGGATTTCACAAACAAGAGAGACTTTTCTTTGAAGAGAGCCTACTTCAAAGGGCAAAATGGGTATAAGAAGGGCACCCAAAACCACAGACTTTAGAACACTTCTGGAAACCAAGAGGAACTTCTGCCTGGAGAAGAGCTGAAGAGCTGAGAAAGAAGAGCTGCCCTGCCTGTGACTGTGCTTGGTGGAGCTATCCTGCAGTTGCTGCTTGTACCTGTGCTAGAGGACAACGACTGGTCTTTGTGTGCCTTCCTTCTTGTGAAGAACTCTCCAAGGGCTTGATTTAGAGCTTGCCTCATGTTGTTTGAAGTCTCAGGGACCGCAAAGACTTCTCTCTGCCAGCACCTGGGGCCTCTGCCAAGTGGTGCCCATGCAGTTCTTGGGACCCTGAAAGGAGAAGCCGGCAGCCCAAGAGTCAGAAATCCACGTGCCAGACTCCAATCTGTGGCTGAAAAATCGACGCTCGCCCGCAACTCGACCGGAAGATCGACGCCCGCAGCTGGAGAAACAACGCACAGTATCGCTGACGGAGGCTGGTGAGATTGCAACCCGCGCTGCGTGGTTTTCGGATCATTGTGCGGCTGGATTTCTGATGCAAACACCGCTCGGCGTGTAAAAGCGACGCAGGGCCTGCCCGGACCCGAAAGTGCTGACTGGATTGACTCATCATTCTCCTGTAGAGAGAATAAACGACGCATGCCGACCTGACTGAAGGAGAAATGACGCAAGGTCTCACTCGCAAGTGATATTGATGCATCGCAAGCCCTTTTTGCCGCACACTCGCCCGTGCTGGGTTATTTTTGACGTGCCCAAGGTACATTTTCAAGCTAACAGCGTTAGCGTTGTGTTTTAAATTACATGAAGACTCTTTTTGCTTTTTAATTGATAACTTGACTTGTGTGTAGTGGATTTTTGTCATTTTGGTCTTGTTTTGTTTAGATAAATATTTTCTATTTTTTCTAAACCTGTGTTGTGTCATATTGTACTGTTTTCATCAAGTTACTGTGAGTGTTGGTACAAATACTTTACACCTAGCACTCTGAAGTTAAGCCTACTGCTCGTGCTAAGCTACCAAGGAGGTGAGCAGGGTTTAACTGAGGGTGATTCTCTTTTACCCTGACTAGAGTGAGGGTCCTTGCTTGGACAGGGGGTACCCTGACTGCCAACCAAAGACCACATTCCTAACAATAAGGCTGAAAGCCTTGGTATTCTGATGTTGAGCTCTGCAGGTTACTCGTGTATCTGTCCTGTAGCTGTAGTACCTCCAGAAACTATCTTGCTACAGAGTCCAATGTTCTGTGCACTGGCAGCAATTATGCCTGGGCTCCAAAGTAAGTAGGTACCCCCACCCAGGGTTAGTAGGTTCTTGGATCTAGGAGTGGGAGCTGATCTGTACAGGTCAATACAGCCCATAGACAAGATGCACACTGCACTATACCCACTCATTCTTAGAACACTGTACTCTCCTTTTGTTTACAACAACCTCACCCCCATCAAAAAAATGCTCACTTCTCTCCTGCACAAACTGCCCTGACTATCTTTACACTGCATGCACATATAGCATCCACTGCATGTATATTTCATACACAGCAGACTTCTGGGTAGCAGAACACAAAGTAACAGCATCTAGCTGCTGGGTACAGACGTGCTCTTTCCAGTTCAATGGACAGGAAGACTGAATTAGTTCATGTGTAATTCGAACCAATGTGTACACTGCAAATGGGTTCTTGTAGACCGCACCAAAATGCTCTTTACACAGGTACTCTTGACTCTCAGAGCTCCACTGTGCCACAGAGCGAGGTGTGGACTCCGAGAATAACACATTGATCGGGCACAACAAGGGCAGCAACAAGTCATTTGTTTCAATCACAGGACAGGTATAGTGGAAACTAAATGCACAACGCAAGAAGCTGGAGTACTAGATCTGCCGTGCATATACAGGCAGAGTGGAGACACAGGTGTACACTCCTTGGGCATATCACAGGCAGCACCAGGCTGAGGTCCACTGAGGCACAAAGCAGGCAGCCACGGTACAAGCTTCCGTCGGGAGCTCGACAGCTCCTGCCCAGTCGGCAGCAGAGCGGTATCTCTTCATTCATAGAAAGGGGACTGCACAAATGACAGCAGCAGGCAGAGCACGCCTACCTTTCCGCTTGCACTATCCTCAGAGGCATGTGTACTTTTCAGCCCCAGCCTCCAAAATTAAAACACACCACACACCTCACTTACAGTTCAATGCTGCTAAAATGGAGTGTGGAAGCCCTGTGGGTCCTGTTGTAATGAAAGGTATTATGGAGACTTACTGATGATGGCATTGCCAGAACTAAATGCCTGTTTGATAACCCCATGTCAAGTGAACCTAAAGATTTGCCTCAGCTTCCAAGTAGGACATGTCTGGGTTGTGGATATTAAAAAGCGTGCTAGTCCTTAAATCTGCCACGTAAGCTGGGAAGGCCCTTCTTCACTCCAGCCCTGTCCTGGTGCTCTGCTCTCATGTCTCATGTCTCTGACCTGCAACAGGTTCTTCCCTCACTCAAACCCCGAAGAATATGTGCATTATCCAGTCTGGGCACTCGCACAGCAGACCCAGGAAGGAAAACTACACATCACAAGTCATTTATTAACACAAATGCTAGGATTGGGGGCAAACAACACCTAAAACCGTGCAGAACTGATATTTATATAGGGAGGCTTTTGCCCCCGTTATAATCATAAAACTCTGAATAAGGTCACTCATGTCACAAACAACCTGCTTTTTTCCTAAAGCCCACGTGAAGCTGCCTCTACAGATCTAAAAATAGAATGACAGAGGCAACACGTTACTATAGTGGTTATGGATATCTGAGGCACATAATTTTCACCTCCTGGAATCAGTGGCATTTTAGGGATTTGGGGGCCCAGGGCAAGGTTTATATTGAGGGGCCATGTCTAGAACAAATTGAATAGTATTACTTGTTTTATGCTGAATCAAACTCACATGTTTCCAAACAATGCATAATCATATGTTGAATGTTCTATAAAAGGGTCACACAAAAACATTTAAGGGGGTCATTCCGCCAGGACCGGGGACCGTGGATGCACTGCCAAAAGGCTGGCGGTGCATCCAGGCCAATTCTGACCGTGGCAGTAAAGCTGTGGTCAGAAAAGGGAAACCGGCGGTTTCCCGCCGGTTTTCCCCTGGCCTGAAGAATCCTCCATGGCGGCGCTGGGGATTCCGACCCCCTTCCCGCCAGCCTGGTTCTGGCGGTTGTGACCGCCAGAATCTGGCTGGCGGGAACGGGTGTCGTGGGGCCCCTGGGGGCCCCTGCAGTGCCCATGCCAATGGCATGGGCACTGCAGGGGCCCCTTAACAGGGCCCCACAAAGATTTTCAGTGTCTGCACAGCAGACACTGAAAATCGCGACGGGTGCAACTTCACCCGTCGCACCCTTTCCACTCCGCCGGCTCCATTCGGAGCCGGCATCCCCGTGGAAGGGGGTTTCCCACTGGGCGGGCGGCCTTCTGGCGGTCGCCCGCCAGCCCAGCGGGAAACTCAGAATGACCGCCGCGGTCTTTTGACCGCGGTACGGTCTTCGGGCGGCTCCCGCCGCCTGCCAAGATTAGAATGACCCCCTATGTCTTGCCCTGGTCTCAAAAATCCTTAAGATGCCACTGGGTAGCGAAAGACCAAGTCAGAGGTAAAGATAGAGACAAGGGAGACACTTGAGGATAGGGGAAAAGGTAAAAAAAAAAAAAGCTCCAATCTCCACTTTCCCGGGGGCCTCTTGGAACGTGAGGCCCTGGTCAATCAATCAATCAGCATTTATAAACCACGACTTATCACCCAGGGGGATCTCAAGGCTGTAGCTGGGGGACGCGCATCAGTTGGTGAGCCGGATCTTGAGGTCCTTCCATAACTAAGCCAGCGAGAGGGACTGCCAGAGGTGGAGAGGTATCGTGTTCCAGGTCTGCGCTTCGAGGTAGGAGTAGGATCTTCCTCCAGCTGTGTTCTCCTGAATCTTGGGAATGGTGGCGAAGGCCAGTTGAGCAGAGTGGAGTTGTCTAGAGGCTGTGTAGAAGGACCGGTGGTGGCTGAGGTAGGAAGGTCAGATGTTGTGGTCAATTGCCCAATTTGCCTGCGCCTTAAAAAGTCTCTGCCTGGAATGAGTTTGATTGTACATGGGTCAAAGTTACCACTTGTGTACTGGAGAAAGAGGAACGAGTGCCAGGTTTTTGCATATGCTCTGGTTACAAGGTGACTTTATTCATGTTATCTAACCTAGTCAGATTTCAACAGCTTTCTTAAAATCACACACTTCAGTTTTATTGTTATGAGCGGAACTGAGAGCGGTTCATTTCTCTGGGCCCTTTACTCCCAGGACACTGCTATAAATTTGTCATTTGAAATTTCTTGCTCAAAGATGATCTGACGATTCAGGGATGGGTGTGGGGGCGTCAGTTTTTGCCGATAACAAAGGTCCTTGTTCCATAGTATGTTAGCTTGGTGCATAGAACTTTTACCTAGATATATGATTTCAACAACAGAGTGGTTTTAGATTGAGCATAAAGGAGATAGCCTTTTGCTTTGCCCAGTCCTGCATCTCTAACAATTACCATCAACAGGCATTCCAAAATATTCCTTTGCTTGATGATGTCTGTTTTGGTTTTTAAGCATTTTGCGGAATCATTGACTGGCTGGCTCCTTTCTGTAGCACTAATATTTAGGTCTCAGCTGCACACCTACTTGTTGCAGACCCTTGGTTTCCAATACATTTCATATTCTTGGAGTGGGCTTTGGGTTAGCTTTGCCTCCCAATTGTTTTGCTTCACCTGCCGAGGAGCATTTCACTCTCACAGTGTTCAAACTGACTGAGCTATACTCTTTCACTGCAGTCTTGAAAGTAGTCATTTTTATGTCGAAGTATACAGACTTTGCACCTTTATGGTTTGCTAACAACTTCTTTTGGCATTCTGAAAGCTCCCCTGAAAATGCATTCTGCCGATTGCTGACCACTGGCTTTGTGGTGTATAACTCACATTTGCCTGTTTTCTATTTGCTGGCTTTATTTGCTTTAGGCTGTCCATCTTGAGTTCATCTGTCTGGTAGAGCATCTCTTGTTTATTGTATCCTTCCGAGTGATCGTTTACTATAAACAGGCCTTTATACTTTGATCTTGTCACATCTGCTGTAAGGCCAAATGTCAGGATCTGTCTTCAAGGCAGCCTGGTGTTTACTCTTCTTTCTCTGATTTCAAAGTGAGAGAATTCATGTGACTATCTTGTTGTGAAACACAAAGGCTTTTTTCTAGCACACAACAAAAATGAACTGTGCTGATATTTCAGAATATATCAGAATTGGGAAAGTACAACTGATTTTTTTTTGCATTTTATAAGTGTGGTGAAAACAAATAGTTGATTACGGTAAAAAAACATCAATACACATTTCCACACATTATCGTGTGTGCGCAGTAATACTGCATGTCTGTGAAAATGTAATGGTCATTTCTATTGAAAAGGTGTTGTCTGTAATGGCAGTGTGCTACCACACCGTACATTCTCCACACTATGACACTACACTCTGCACCACTCCACCATACTCTACTCCACTCTATGTCATGCCACTCCATACTACAACATGCCATTCCACTCTACAACATGACAATCCGCATTCTGATATGCCATCCTGCTTTACGATACTCCACTCCGCTCTACGATATGCCACTCTGCCGCGCGACACTCCACAACACTTCAATCTACTACATGCCACTCCACTTCCCTTCACCCTATGACACACAACAACAGACCACTCCACTCTATATGTCCCTTTACACCAAACCACTCTACTGTATCAGGGGTGTGGAATTTATTAAAATATCTACTTGTCCAGGGGACAGGTTGCTTCTCAAATCTACTTGTCCTGTAAAAAGATCTACTTGTCCCTCTGGTGCCATGAAGTGTGGCGACAAATTATGGTGGCAATCTCATTATGTAAGAGCTCTGATAATAGCCTCTCTGATTATGCCAGGGCTACTACCATAGTAGGACTTGAATACTTGCAGTTTCAATCCCTACTGTAGCAATTTCCTTATTTTGCCACCTTTCTGCAGACCTGCATACTGGGGCTGGAGGAAGCAGTAAGCAATAGTTCCAGGGCTGTAATACCTTTGAGTCTGCAAACCTACTAACCTGCATGTTTTAAAGATTTTCACCAGCTTCTCTCTAATATTTTCCCGTAAAAGAAAGGTTGGAAATTTACTCCTGACAATGGCAGAATTAGAACTTCTTCCAGGGTTGGGAAGAAAGTGGCTTGAGGGAAAATGAACTTGCAAATGCTCAATAGATTTTCACATGAGCAAATCTACACATGCGTATTTATCCATGCTAAAATACAGTTCATAAATATTTTATTGGGGTACGATTTCCTGGTATACTCTTGAAAGCCACTAATTCAAAGACATATACCGTGGGTGCACTTTTGTGACTTTCTTTAAGAATTTGGGGCCACATGTAGGTAGGTTCAGATTTGCGACTCGCAATTTGCGAGTCGCAAATCCGAATGTAGGATGGTGTCCCTGACACCATCTGCGATTCGCAAGGGGGTCGCAAATGCCCACCTCATGAATAATCATGAGGTGGGTTGCAATTTGCGACCCCCTTGCGAATGGCGGCCCTCACAGGGATGGTGGCCTGCTGGAGACAGCTGACCACCATGTCTGTGACTGCTTTTCAATAAAGCAGTTTTTTTTTTTTGTAATGCAGCCCGTTTTCCTTAAAGGAAAACGAGATACATTACAAAAACGAAAAATGAAATGTTTTTGTTTCATTTTTTCAGAGCAGGCAGTGGTCCACAGGACCACTGCCTGCTCTGAATTTTTTTTTACAGTGACATTCACAAAGGGGAAGGGGTCCCATTGGGACCCCTTCCCTTTTGCGAATGGGTTAGCACCCATTTGAAATGGGTGCAAACTGCGATTGGTTTGCGCCCGCGGTCACAAAACAATCCTACATTGCACTGGGAGTCGCAATTAGGAAGGGAACACCCCTTCCTAATTGTGAGTCGCAAACCCGTTTTGCGATTCGGTAACCAGGTTACTGAATCGCAAAACTGGGTTTGTGCATCGCGATGTGCTTTTTGCACGTCGCAAACAGCGAAATTCGCTGTTTGCGACATGCAAAAAGCTACCTACATATGGGTCTTGGTCCCTAATTAGGTCTGGTGTTAACAAAGACATTTCGTTTTTATTAAACTTCTATTTCTCTCTCTATCGGCTGGCTTTACTGTGAGTGATGGCATTCTGCTCTTCCACAAGGAGCATATTAGCACCCAAAGTAGTTTTGTTCAGTGTCAGGAACTACAGCGGCAATCAGTGACGTAACGAAACTGGAGGGTGCCCCTTTGCAAAGAACATGGAGGAGCCCCCTCTTCAGACTCACTCAGGGCAGGTGCTGTGCTGAAGGGGTCCCCTGGAGGGCGGCTGCGGGGCCTTTGTAATGCCACTGGTGGCAACGTGTGCTTTTAGAGTTCAAAAACTTTTGGGGGGGTTTTTGCCAGTGTTTGTTACAATGTTGAGGGCCTGGTAGCTCCCACAACAATAAAGTGTTACAAAAGCCATGTCAAAACAAGACATGCATTGATGAAACTAAAAGACTTACAAAAATATGTCGGATCAGTTGACTTTTCTCAGTGTTTGTTTATTTTCATGCTTCACATAATCGTGTTGAAAATGGTTACACTGATTTTCCATTAGAAATATTTTTTGGAAACACTAGCATGCATCAACACATTTTACTAAATGACACTTCAAAGAAATAGCACCTAAAATTTCATGGTAGCGAAACTTTTTCCCTACTTGCATTTTTTCTGAACATTTTATTTTAAAAGCAAAGACTCTTCTCTCTTGCTTACAAGCTTCTGCAAACATTTGCATCTAATCAGAGAGCATTCTGGGAGCATTATACTTAGCCTCATAGCCTAAACTTTTCAAATGTGTGTACACGTTCTTTTTTTTTTGTACTGGAACCAACGTCAGTAGTGAAGTGTGACCTTAAAATATTTATGTACAGCACTCACCCTAATAATGAAGGCTTTCAAATAATGAACCATAAATACAAGTTCAAACAGCATTATCTTTTGGAAACACATTACCTCAACTGCAGAGAGTTCCACTCTCTGTAAACTGGCAGCCAAAGGGTTTGTGCTGCAGAGGGTTGGGCCTACTTGTCTCAAGGACAAAGAAGACATGAAAACTTGTTGCCCTTGACCCCAAACAAGATGTCCCGGGCGTCAGGCGATAAGAATTCCACATCCCTGTGTATGCCACTCTACAACCTTTCACCCCACTCCAATCTACCCTCCTCGAATCCAGTCTACCCCTCTCCACCCCAATCTACAAAAACCCACCCAAATCTACAACAATCCACCACACTCCAATCTAGCCCACCCTATACCACTCCAATCTATCACGCCCCAATCCAATCTACCCCACTCCACTTCAATCTACCTTACTACAATCTGCCCTATGCAATCTACCCCACTCTATACCACTACAATCTACCCAACTCCACTCTAATCTATCCTAATCCATCCCATTCCACTTCAGTTTACCCCAATCCACTCTAACCCACTCCACTAAATCTAACCCACTCTACCCACTCCACTTCCAATTACCTCACTCTACTCAACTCTACCTATCCCACTCCACTCCAGTCCAGTCTACTTACTCTACTCCAATCTACCCAGGTCTATTCCAATCCTCACCACTTACCCCGCTCCACTCTACCTCAATCTACCCCAATTCATTCCAATCTACCAACTTCACTCCAATCTACCCCAAGCTACTCCAGTCAAATGTATCCCATTCTATCCTATGCCATTTCACTACAATCTACCACACTCCAGTCTACCCCACGCAATTCCAATTTACTCCACTCCACCACAATTTACACCAATCTACACC